>NW_020664440.1:1738576-1846407 GCF_002925995.2 Terrapene triunguis
ATGCCGCCCCTAAAAATGTGCTGCCCCAAGCACCAGCTTGTTTGGCTGGTGCCTAGAGCCGGCCCTGCAGGAAACTCAAACCCATCAGAAATCCTAGGCCCAGATGAGCGACAATATTGGCCAGGCATTACTAAACTAACAATTTCCATTAGTGTAGGAAATACAGCTAAAAGGTTTGTTACGCCCAGTGGTTAACAACATTGGATATAAATATGTTAAAATGGCATATATTTCAATTAGATTTCCTGAGAGGTAATGTGGTATTTGGTCTTTGACATTAAATCGATTGTAGGTTTACAGACACTCTTGACGTTCCCTTAAAAAAATCAATAGTGAAACCTTGTATCACTGGGAAAGGACAATGATATCTAAGTGAAAATAGGAATTTAAATAAAATTGGAATTGTCTGTAGCTAGCAGCTTTGGGAGTATCCTACTGCCTCTCCAGATTTAATAGAAGATTATTTTGAGGTTGTTTTTCTGTAGCTAAGACAGCTAAATGCTAAACTAATACCCAGTATATTTACTCTTGTTTTAAAGCCTGCAAATTGCAACCAATTAACAGACCTTAGTGACTAGTTATGTTTCCTTGGATTTGGATCTAGTTGAATTTCTCCTCATTACGGAACCATTTTGGATCTGAATTAAACAGTGAAACTTATGAAGGGGCAAGTTCTCCCAGGTTCTCCCACCAAGCAAAAGTAGCCAAACACATGGAAAGTGACTACCCATCCCCCACATGCAGTAGTCAGTCCCTTCTTTGGGATGTGTTGTTTACAGCAGCAAAGCGTCTCATGTCTCATTACAGGTGGGTAAAAGGGTACGTGCCTACCTGCTGAAGGGGAGTTTCTAACCAAACCATGCCAGCCATCCACATGCAGCAGTGAGAGCACCATGGAATGTACCATTGCAAGACAGGGTTGGTACTAAGGTCCCATTACTGGATGGCACATGGGTAAGGCTGGGGCCACTGGAGGTCGCTATTTAAAAAACAAACTTTCTAGGAATCCAGGGGCTATTAGATCCCTGGAAAATCTGAGATTTTAAGAGTTTAAAAAAATAAAGCTTGGCTACTGGGTGACAGTATTTTTCTGTGATTTACAATTGATATAAAGGATGAAGACTCTCCAACTCACTGCAGTTTCACTGCTTAAAATTGGGTACCTTTGTACATGCATTGGCTTTTCTGACAATATTTGGGGCCCTATGAAGATCACTGGTGGGAGGCGGGGGGTCTCCTTTGCCCCGCTGCGAGCGCCAGACCTGCGCAAGGCTCATTTCCAAGAGGTTTGGGACTAGATATGACTGGAACCCCCCCGTCTTATATACCTCGAAGGGGGAGCAGCAGGTAAGTCACTGGAATGACAGGCTCAAGGTGCAGCACAGGAGTAAAGCCCATTAGTTACTAGCATCCCCAGCAGATTCCCTGTCTTTCAAGGACTCCTGCCTTGTTAAGGAGTGAAGCTAGTCCAATTCTTGATGCCTCTTCCCCAGCCTCCAGCTCCCTCTCCTGTCCCCTTACCCCATCACTAGTGGCTCCCGCTCAAAGTCACACATCCTGGCTCCCAGCTGTCAGCAGCAGCACTGGCTGAGACACATTTTCCCCACTGTCCTGCCACCATCCCCGCCCACCCCACTATATGGCCCAGTCCTCTGCTCAGAGCCCACCCCCTGTCTCCTTTACTCATGTTTGGCCTTCACTCCCATGCCTCAGCATCCACCTTTCCCAGCTGGCAAGTCAGAGTCCTGCTCCACCCTACCACCCCCTCTCCTATTCAGATTTCCAGCACTTCCCCCTGAAGCAGGCCAGGCTTTGAACTGGCATGATTAGCAGTGCTAGTGGTAGAGGGGCCAGCTCGGCTCTGGGCACCTGACAGGAACATTTATATTTTCTTCTTTTGTTTTTTAATCCCAGTAGGAAAAAAAAAAGGAAGGTCTTTCAGGACCTCAGGGCTGCACTCTGTTTCTTGCCTATGCACATGTTTATCTTCTGTTTCTTTGGACTGGTACACAAATAAAATGGGGCACTCACACAGCCCTCCATGTGCCCCTGGTATAAGTTAGAAGAATGAAATCAAATAGCAGCTTATCCCCTGCTCTCCCAACCAAACAGCCCACCCCCCAGTCATTAGATCTGCCCTCAACTCCCCCCCCCCTTCCCCCCCCCCCCCCCCCGATGCTGCAGCCCTCACAAATACAGTAGAACCTCAGAGTTACAAACTGACCGGTCAACCACACACCTCACTTGGAACTGGAGGTACACAATCAGGCAGCAGCAGAGAAAAAAAATAACGAAATACTGTACAGTACTGTGTTAAACGTAAACTACTAAAAAAAATAAAATGAAAGCTTTAAAAAAAAGATTTGACAAGATAAGGAAACTGTTCCTGTGCTGGTTTCACTTACATTAAGATGGTTAAAAGCAGCATTTTTCTTCTGCATAGTAATGTTTCAAAGCTGTATTGAGTCAATGTTCAGTTGTAAACTTTTGAAAGAATGACCATAACGCTTTGTTCGGAGTTACAGACAACCTCCATCCCCAAGGTGTTCAGAACGCTGAGGTTCTATTGTATATGGACCTTGCAATTTCCTTTCACTCTTGAAACCAGAGCTATTGAACAAAAGGTGGGGGAGCTTGTTCCAGAGGCTAGGGTACCTCCCTGGAGAATGCTCGACCACCAGCCCCATTTTTTAAGTTGGGGGGGATCCAGGTTGAGCATCTCTGATGATCACATCTGTCATGGCACAGGGAGAGAGTTGGTCTCTCAAGTGGTCTCCCAGGCCATTTAGGGCTTCATAGGTCAAAAACGATACCTTAAATTCAGTCTGGAAACTAACATGCAGCCAGCAAAAATCATGGCGGGCGAGTGTCATATGCTCCCCTTGGGAAGCATCACTTACTAGGTGGGCCACTATGTTTTGCACCATCTTAAGATGTCCAGGTATGTTGACATAAGGGTGTCATGTTTTCATTGGTGGTGTTATGCTATGCAGGTGTGCATGGAGCTTTAGAGAGAAATATAATGAAAGGTTCTTGGTCTATCTAAGCATATGCACAATGCTCTCAAATTGTCCTCTGGGTAAGCCCCTGTTCCAGTTAACAGACGGTGGGATACCTAACCGATTCTGTAAAACACTGTCATAGTAACACAGTAAAGCAGAAATTTATTTTTAAAAAACCTCATATACCATAAAAGCCTTGAACGTACCAAAGAACTGAACAATTCTGTCTATGACACAGCATTGCTCAGCTGAAACAAATGAACCCAGCTAACAATATCTCCGCTGCTTTCTTTTAATGGGTTATCATGCTGCAAAACTTGCTTGGCAAGGAAGGTCAATTAGCAAAAGCTCTTCAGGGTGCCCAAAGTAGGTTCCACCTAGCATGCTTCAAGTCAGTCCTATATACCCTCCAGTAGATACTTAGAGTGCTAATCAACATACTAACTATGTGACAGATACTCTCTGATCTTTGCTCCCCTCCATAAATTGGATTTGAGTTCACCTTTACTTGTCATTTTCATCTACCGACTTTCAGCTGTCATCAGCTTCCACTGATGTAAAAACACAGGCCCAAATTCTGGTCTATTTAAATCATTGGCATAACTCCCATTGACTTCAATGGGACTGGGATTTGGTCTGTTGAATCTAACATATATCCTTGCATGGTTTTTTAAAAGTCTCTAAATCCCTTGAGTGATGTGCCTATGGCAACCCGAGAGCGTGACGGGGTGTATAGGCCCCGCACTGACAGGGAGGGGCTTGGGAGGTAGTATGCACAAACATAGCCTCGCCCCGCCCCGCCCCTCCAGCCCTGTCAATCATACATGGTAGGGAGGAGGGCTTTAAAAGGAGGGAGCTCCTGGAACAGCAAGGAGGATTACAGGGTAAAGCCCATTCAGGAGGGGCTCCCAAGCCATAAGGACTCTAACAAAGCTGCTCCTCTGACACCCCTGAAATAAGGAGGTACCTCAGATTTATTTTTGCCTTGTTATTGACCTATGTGAGGCTTGGTTTATGTTGACGAGAAATTTTGCTTTTCCCCCCACCCAGAAGTAAAGTAAGCAGGCCCACCAGGGCGGGGCCACTACCGGGGCCAAGAGCCTGTGGCCACTCCTGTGTTGGAAACAGGGCATGGCCAGGGGCCCCATCAAAGCCTGGGAGGTGCCACAGCGAGAGACTTTTTTTTAAACCCAGCAGAGATGCCAGATTTGTGAAACACGGAGGATTTCTGGACTATAGCAAAGGTCCAGGGAATGCTATTGCTTTAGTCTGTACAACCACCTGGTACACTGCGTGGCAGTGAACTAGTTAATCCAAATGGCTTTATACTTTGTTTACAAAATAAATCTGTCACAATTCCTCATCCGTAGTTTTGAGTGTGCAGTTGAAAATACCTTCAGATTCTGTATCACTAAGCATTGGTAGGAGTCTCCGATGTGAGTTATGCAGTAGGCTAATTTCAGATTCTTGCTGCTGATCCACAAGCCTTATGAGGGGTAGTATCATGGACTTGAGCAATTTAACAATAGTCAGTTACCATAAGAACTGTATTACTGCAAAAATGATTCAGGTGCAACTAGAAATATAAACCCACCAAACAAGACTTCGTTCGGTAACAATTTAGATTCTTGTTGTCAATATTAACCTGGAAAGAAGAGGCAGAACAAAACGACGAAAGGGTAATCACAATTTTTCTAAACAAACCAGGAACAGCTGCTCCAAGGTCAATAACTGGAAAAATGATGAAAGGAGATGTTAATGATCATGCATTATGTGAGTAAATGTCACTGCTAAAACAAATCAGTCCAGATTTAAAACATCATGTGACACTGTATCAGCAGCAATTAAGATGGTAGATGATGTACTAAAGGGCTTGGACAAAGGATATTATTACGGTACTTGCTTTATCGATTTGTACAAGGTTTTTTGATTGAATGACTGATAGTAACAAGTAATTAGGTTGATTCTGGGGTTACAATGACAAAAAACAAAACAAAACACTGACCCAGGTTATATTTAATCCTTTACGGTACTTTACTGATAGTAAAGTGCTTAAATAAGGAATAGTCCAAGTTTCTGTTGGAAAGTCAGTGCTACACAACAGCTGACGCAGAATTCAGAGAGGGAGACATCTGGCTTGCATACAGATGTTGGTAATGTGTACAAATAGGTTTAACATCCATTAAAGGTGAATGATGTGAGATTCATGACTTCACCATAAGGAGTTCTCCAAACTCAGTTTCATGTTTCGGTATCTCTGACGTAAACAATTGACACAAGTAAAATAATATGTACATATATGGCAACGCCATACTTTTTTGAAGTGGCTAAACATGTACATAAAACAAGAATCAACTCTTGCAGTGATTGAAGAAATCTTCTAAACAAAAGCCACAGACATAGCGACTCTTTTCAATACCCAGAACAGAGTTTTTTTCCCGCCATCAGCAAATATGATTTAAGGTAAGTGTAATTTCTATTCATATCATCCATTTCCCAGCCAACTTAAACAAGATTTCTGACATTTAATTAACTGGCTAGTTAATAATGCATCTCTAATCCCAAATCCCAGCAGCAGCTTCCCCCCCCCCCCCAGGGTGAAATTCACTCTGGTGTAGAAAACCAGCATAAAGACCTCAGCAACACTTGAACCCCATACTAGGACAGTGTAGAGTGAGGCAGGGCCATGGTTATCATCTAGGGGGGCCTTTGGCAGCTCCACATAGGCCAATTCAGAGAGCCGTAACTGGGACAGGCTGAAGGAAGGGTCTCAGATTCTTTGCTCATGAGGATCCAGTGGCCTCGATGCATTGGGCAAGTTAAAAAGGCACTACAGCCACTACTCCAGGGGTGTTAACAGCGGCAAGAGTCTGAACTGCAGACCTGCACCTTGGGGGGAGAGGAGGCTGAATTCTGCCTTCACCCACATACAGCCTGATCATTTGATCTGTACCCGAACTACGTCTCTCAAAGTCATTTGATAGTTTTCACGCAGCAACGGCTGACCCTTTCCGCTGAGCGGCCCTGATACAGTCAGGCAGGTCCCTGACCTTAAGCACATGAGTCATCTATTCAGCAAGGTATTTACAAATGGGTTTAACTTTGAATAGTCCCACTGACATCAATAGATACATATATCTACCTTCTAGCCATTCAAAACGCAGCCACCAAACACAAAACGCAGCTCTTCCCCACTGCTCAGACCAGGCCATTCCTCTCTTCATATAGAGGCCTTCCCATGCCCTGTTGTCTCCTTTAGTCTCCTCATTCAGGTTTTCAGGTTCCACCAAAGCCACTCAACTGCTCCATTGTTCTCCTCCCACTCATATTGCCATCCCCTTATCACGTGACTCTCTCCACCTGAAACCCTCTACACTTTGCCCCTCCCCTCTCCCCCAAGTCACTCCTCAAAACACACGTTACCTGAAGGCCTCTGAACCTTAGCCTTCCCCTCTTCCAAGTGTTAACAAAACCGATAAACATCATCACCCTCATCTGGAACTAACAAGCCATATGCTAAATGTCGCTGCTCATTTGCTTGCTTCTTGCTTCACTTCCTCCTCCTTTGGTACGTCACCTATTTATACCATAAACGACTCATGGCATGAACCTTGTTAGCGCATTTTTCTGTAAAGCACCTACCCTGTGTCTAGCTCTATACAAACAATCAGTGATACTCACAGTAGTGGCACCTGAATAATGCTATGTACTTTGGCATTTGAGCTGATTTAGAAACACAGCACAGAGCTGTAGAGAGACATCTGCAAGGGTAGCAGTACACTCAGCTACACACTGGCTATTGATTTTCAGGGTTCAACAACAGTTACACTCATGAAGATTATTTTATGCATGTAAAAGTTAAAAATGAAGTCACTTCGGATTGATTAGGCACTAGCTGATACCTGGGATTCTTTTAATGTAGGATGCTGCTTTGGGGCTCTCTTTTTTTTGCATTTAGCTCTTTGTGGGGATAGAGAATGAGATTCAACAAGAAAACGTACAGTTTTGTATTGATTTGCAGATCCTTCCTACTGGAATGAATCCTTGGTTGTTTTTCTATGACACATTTTGTGCACCGATATTTATTGTCGTCTTTGGATGTGTGTGTGTGTGTATGCACTAGGGTTTCAACTCTTACCAAGAGAGGGGTTTTCCCCTCCCTACCCCAAAAGCCCCAGCGTGCCCTTTTTTCTGGTTATGCATTTCCTTGTTCTGGATCTTTCTGACTTTGCCTGCCTAGTGAGGATTGAAGCGGAGTGGTTTCAGGCTAGAGATAAAGGTCTGCATGTGCTCTAAAAAATTACAGCTGATCTGACGAAGCAATACTGCAAGCTCTATTAACAAGCTAATTTTTAAACTATACCATTTTAGTTCCCAGTAATGCAAACTGATCTGTGCCCACAGACATTTATGCCCAGGCAGGACGACAGGGCTGTTCCACATGGCCCCAGGGATCTGCCCACACACAGAAGCTTGCAGGACCAGGGCCTGTGTTTGATTTTACTGTGCTGAAGACCTGGCTCCTGCTCTAGCTGGAGTCAATGAAAGATTGGCTGTTGGCTTCAACAGGAACAGTGTGGGCAGAAATTTTGAAAGGAGCCCCTACTGGTGTGTGCACAGTTTTGTGTGATTGACGAATTTTCACACATGGGCAGCATCGGTGAATGCAAACTGTGCCTGCAGAATTAGGAGCCGCGTCTGAAACACTTCGCCCCGTGGGTTCTTATTTTCAGAACCTTTTTTTTTTTAAGCACTAACTTATATAACAGCATAACAACCCTCTTGTAAAAGGTAGCCTTAGGGGGGCTTTTGCAAAGAGCTTTAGGAAAACAACTCAGAGTAGGTTGTTCCTTACAGCCAGATTATGCAAATGACACCAGAAGCTAGTGCTGCCTGGGACTACAGTATTGGAGAGCTGGGAAAGGAGGAGGAGAGACAAGAACGAGCACACGCAGCTAGGGAGTAAGCTGGAAACAACTTGTACCTCCAGTCAAATCCCTGCTCTGGTTTTCGAATCTTGTCAAGTGGCCGAGATGCCTAATGATGATTTTTAAGATGATAAAAAGGAATCGGGGAGGCAGTTAAAAGGACTTAAAATCGACAACGCTTCCTGCCCATGGGAACAGTGTAGAATAAGGACTTGGCTTCCACGCACCCTGGGAGTTCCCCTCTCCCCCACCCCCTTTACAATATACTAGGGTGACCAGATGTCCTGATAAAATCGGGACTGTCCCGATATTTAAGCCTTTGTCCTGCGTCCCGATCAATGTGCAATCGGGACGCCATTTGTCCCGATATTCAGGTAAGGAGGTGAGCGGGAGGGAGGCGCCGACCCCATGGGTGCTCCAGGGTTGGAGCACCCATGGGGAAAAATTGCAGCCAAGCTCCCTCCCTTCCCCTCAGCGTGCCGCGTCCCCGTTCCTCCCCCCCCCCCAGCGCTTCCCATCGCCTAACAGCTGCTTGGCGGCGCTTAGTGCTTTCCAGGAGGGAGGGGGGAGGAGCGGGGACGCGGCATGCTCAGGGAAGGATGTGGAGAAGAGGCAGGGCAGGGGCGGGGACTTGGGGGAAGGGGGTGGAATGGGGGCTGAGTGAGGGCGGATGCTTGCGTGGGAAGAAGCAGAGGGAGGGCGAGCACTCACCCAGCAGAGGGGAAGTCGGCGCCGTAGGGGTGAGTGGCGGGCGGGGGGGGGGTGAAGAGGCGAGTGGCGGGCAGGGAGGGTGAAGATGCGAGCGAGCGAGTGAGCGGGCGGGCGGGGGTGAGGAGGCAAGCGGTGGGTGGGGGACTGAGGACAGACGCAGCAAGCCAGCAGGGGGCCGGGGGATGAGGAAGGGCGCGGGGGTGCGAGGGCTCGGACCTGGGGCAGTACCTTTACTGTAGAGATGTGAATGAGCAGAAAGTTGACTTAAAATGTGTACCATTTGGGTAATAGGCATATAAACGCTTCCAAATCCATCACTGGCTCAAATCCAGCCAAGGCCAGTAGTGACTACCATCCAAGGGGCAACTGGGTGGCCTAAATGAAATGAGTTAGCAGGCTGAGTCAAGGTCCCTTTAGGTGAATTGTCCACATCAGAAATATCACTAATGATATTGGTCTTTTCAGGGTCAAGCTAAGGACTCAATGGTTCTGGAGACTGCACTGTCCTCTCACCATCCAGATACCCCTTCAGAAGGAGGTTGAGGAACATGGTTGGAACAATGTGACAACTCTGTATTGGTGTGGTTTGTTCCGTGGCCAAGCAGAGGATTCCTTCTCCGTGGCTGACAATTCAGCACCTTTTGCAAGTGCTCAATTTACAGAAAAAACTCAATAGCTGTCCATACAGGGAATCTGAAACCTTCTTTGCCTGAATTATTCTTTTATGCACAAAGGAAATACGCAGTACTCAGAATAGTGTTTTTAATTACTTAATATCTCTTTTTGTAAGGAAAAGACTAGCTCATTCACTGCCAGTGGAGGATGTGAACTTCTGGACAAACGGTGAAATCATACTATGGATAAATGTGTGTTCACTCTGGCTCCAATATTCCTTTTGCTAGTATATGTTTGCAACTGCTACTTCCTCAGTAAAAGTCACTTTGCCTGTTTCAAATAATAGTCTGATTTTACAAGATGCACAATGGACATCAGCAGAACCACAAGCTCTATTTTCTTAGATGCCCATAAAATGCCCATCTCGCCAGAGATAAAAATGCTAGAACTTTAAAGAATGGGCACAGGAGGCATTGACTGGTATTTTTCAGCTGATTTTGCAAATGTCAGTTCTTGAGACACAGAAAATGAAAACAATCGAGTCAGTGAGTGTGTGGCCTGGAACTTTCAGAACTTCTTCACATATCCCTACCAATTAACTGTAACTTGGTCTTGACCTGCCAGGAATTAGGAGTGAAATGTGCAGACTCTTGACTAAACAATGGAAATATGGCTGAGATACTGAGTATTGGGGGGAAGGAGAGAGAGAGAAAAAGGCTGGAACCATGCTTGTGCAGTAAGGAATATTAAAAAGTTTCCAGAGCTCTGCAGTATGACAATGCATTCTGATATTATCTTTATTAGATACTACTGGATAAAGAGCCGGTTCATTAAAAATTAATGGAACAGTAGTGCCATCCACACATTATCCATAACCATAAAGTGAATGTGGACAACTATATATTAAATCTGTTTGAAATAATTGCAAAGTGAAGCAGGAGAAATGTGTCATAAAACAAGGGGAAATGTATAATGAAGGAGGGTCGTATGATAAAATGGAGAGGAAGAGGTGATAGTGCTGCATGAGTCTGAAAATCCGAAGAGGGAAATCGGAAAAACTACAATAAACCAGAAGGACTTCTCCCTGCAATGGAAAAACTATTCCCAGAAAGTGAACAACTGCAAATAAAAGAACCTTATTAAAGAGTGACATTGTAAAATGGTGAATAAAATGACAAATTGCAAAGAGCTTTGATTGCAAAACAGTAGAGGTATTCACGAAAAGAAAACAATTTTATTGTGTCTTTTGATGAGAGCTCTACAATGCAGGGCATTAATATCACAGACAGACTCCGTAATAGGTTTCAAAATAGGCAGATAAACCTTTTATTCAATCACAAGATGAAAATTCCTTCTATAAATTTTCTTATTAAATAAACTTCATTTTAGATGGATCTTTAAGAACATTTTATGGTACACATTTGTCATTTAAAATTTTGAAAAAATTGTGATTAGAAAGTGAAAACGTGTGACAAATTCAGTGGGTTTGGTTTCCAGATGCTATTCAGACTGTTTATGTTGGCTAGTGATTTGTTTTCCATGGCTGTGTAGAGAGCCTTAGGTTGGACTTCATCTGTCAGAAGTAAACAACAAATCATTTGGTATATACAGCAGTAAAAGGCATGCCTGGAAGACCATCATTTTTACCATTTTGTAATGTTTCTATAGTAGGATATTTTCTAAAATAACTCTCTGATGTCAGATTATTCCCCTTTGGTGCATTGAGGATTAAGATTCGTTCATTCACTGGAGAATAGTTAAAGAAGAACTGCAAAGGACAAGCATTTTCATTTTGAACTATTAGGGATACGTTTTTCAAAAATGGCCTCTTAAGCCCCACTCCTGCTAAGACATATTCACAGTGCATAAACTTCAGTATGTTCATAAACCTTTGTATAATTGAGCTCTAATTCTGTACATTCAAGTTTTGCATTGGACAAAGCATGTGCTTGTCTATACAAACCTGTTGGTAACTACCCAGTTTGGGAGCGTGCTGAGTACATGTCAAGGCAAATTTGGAGCATATTTAAGGGCCGGGTTGAGGCCACTCTGAAAATGTAACAGCCTCGCTTTGGGAACCCTATTGTAGATGTTAATCGTATTAAGAACACACATATACACCACCCCTAAATTAGTTGGGGGCCACAAAGACTTTCCCTAGATTAAATTGCACACTTGAAATTGTTAATTGCACTTCTGCAACAGGTTCTCCCTACCGGGGAGCAGTGGGCTGCTCCTTTCTCTCTTCAAACAAGCCAGATGGATCCTCCTATCAGATGGATTTTTAGCTTCAAAACCACCAGTCAACATAGGTGGTTCATCAAATGAAGCACAGGCTGCACCCTCCAAACAGAAGGTGCAGTTTCTGTGTTCTCCAAGAGTCCTGGGAGGCACTGTCTTGTGTTCCCAGAGAACAAACTGGCCCTAAATAATAGTGTTACACAGCAACACGTTGTCACATCAGTGATCAACGAGCAACATCCCTCTTTTGTTTCTTTAAATTTCAAGTTTAGTATGTATCTGGTAAATAATCTCATAGTGCAACCATAACGAATAGGCCCAAATTCAGAGGTGATGTGTAAGGAGCTGTATGTTATGCACTGGCCATTTGAATTACTCCGTCAGGGAGTTTAAGAGGGTCAGAGTGTGAGGTGCTGGAGGAGGGCGTACAGATCAATCCCTTAAATCTCCCTTTGAATCTGGTTCAAGCATCTCCTCTCTCTTAACTTCAGTCTTCTCTGCACATAGGTCTCTTTGGCCCTTCTCTGACTTCCCTTGGGAAATTCACCCCTCCTGTGAGCAGAGCCTTGCCCAAACTTGGCAAAGCTGCCTCTTCTGCTCACAACTTCTGCACAGAGATAGTTGCTACGTGCAGAGATGAGACAGGAGGAAA
The DNA here is from genome assembly GCF_002925995.2 of Terrapene triunguis. Classification (NCBI taxonomy): domain Eukaryota; kingdom Metazoa; phylum Chordata; order Testudines; family Emydidae; genus Terrapene; species Terrapene triunguis. The sequence goes on from NW_020664440.1 coordinate 1,750,726, forward strand.
GCCTGCATCTCCCCTCCCACTGTGGTACTCTCACTTTTCTGGCCTGTGTCTGCAATAGGGGTCCTGCCATTCGGCTCTTGGTAGTATTCTTCGTGTTAAGGTTGACATTGCACATCTGGGTTTAGGATGCAATTATCCTGTTTAGTATGGAACTCTCTCATTTCAAACATAATGTACACCTACAACGTCCTTTCAAATCAGCATGTTTTAATGACAGCTCTTCGGATCAGACTAGACAGACAGAGACAGACAAAAACATAGACAGACTTGCAAAAGTGACAACGTGTAAAGGAAGTTGTGTGTTCTGGGTAGAAAGGCCCTTAAATTTATACTTCTGGAAAATATCCATCTCATGGCTCAAAGATCCTTGTGGATTATAACAGAGAAGGAATTATTCACCACATTATTAAACATGACAAAAAGCTTCGAAATTGAAGCTTAAAAACAGGCTATTTAAGATTCCAGCAATCGCTGGGACTTTGGCAACGAAAATGTTCAAAAGCCTTTTATAGTTGCTGTCAGATTTATGTAAAGCATTTGAGATTCCTGTGAACTTATTTATATAACAACCTAAAACCTGAAGCCAACTTGAAAGTCTTTCTTTCTAATTATTCAGGGTTGAAGGTGCCATACAAAAGATTTGCAATGTTCTTCCCAGAACATCATCTATACTGGTGGCTGGGAAATCATAGGGTTTGGGTGAACATATTTTAGAACGGCTGTTCCTACTGATTATGAGCTGTATCTATTTAGTATATGAACTTTATTTTAGTGAGTTGTTTTTCTGTTTTCCATTCAGAGTTGACAGGGAAGATATCACCTTATGCCTACATTCTACTCTAATTGACTGTTCACATTGTCCCCAGTTGTCTAGCACAGTAATTTATTTTTAGAAATATCCTACAGTATGTAAGAAAGAAGCTCCCGTAGCTCTCTAGTGATGTGATATTATAATACCTCCCTGAAACTTCTTTCAGACTAGGAGCTGGATACAAGAATGTTATCTGGAACTAAGCATCATACCAGCCGAATGCAAAAGTTTTGTATTCTGTAGGGAAAGTATTTTTATTTGAGACATTTGGTTTGATATCTCACCTGAGAGATGCGAAGTGCCCCTTCACGTGATGCTGGATCATTGGTTCAGTACTGACTTGGGGAGGAGTGCTGCCTATCAGCTCGCCAACACTAGTTCCTGCAACACTTACATTTTACTGGCTGGTTTTCCATCTGAATGTTGGCAGGAAATGGCCTTGCTCATTTTACAAGCTCTGGTAAGAAGATGGCATTAATTCCTTGGGCTGATATCTATGTTCTTTGCAGTTTAATAGAACAACCCAACCCAGCCCAGAATCTCTCTCAAGTTGTGTTGTATTTTTTCCCATGTTCTTTAACTGCCTTCTTCCTTCATCCTCTTGTTTTCTCAGCCCCTCATAATCTACTTTCTTTCCTTCAAACTCCAGTCCCCTCATCTTCATCATTTCTCTTTTCTAATCAATCCCCTCAGTCTTCCCCTCTTCCCACCTCTTAGTCTCCCTCTTCAAGCTTAACACTGGCATTTCCTGATTCCTGAGTGCCTCCACCTGAAATCTTTACATTCTTCTAATGTAGGCTTTCTAAAAACTGGAGTTATATTTAGTGCAAACATCTTTATATTACTGGACACTGCATCAGTATGCTTTAATGACAGCTCTTCAAATCAGACTAGACAGACTTACAAAAGTGACAACTCGTAAGGAAAGTGTGTGTTTTGGGTATGTTCTTGAAGCAGAAATTGATAAATACTAGCTAGTTTACATACAATATAAGCATGTTTGCAGATTAAGGGGAGAGAACAAAAGTGCATTTGTCTGCAATACAGAGAGAGTGCGAGAGCTAGAAAAATTCCACCTTACTTTCTAAAACTATTTTGAACACTGCACATTAAACAGTGTCTCATACCTACACATTATGCTTGATGGCAAATAAATTCACTGCCTCTTATGCTACATTTTGAAAACTACCCAAATGATGCATTCTGCACAGAAATACAAAATTTATTATTTCCATTTATTTCTCATGTTTCCATCAGACTACTTCTACACTAACTTATTTTATAAATGGTTCTCCAAGCACAGTAGAAAGCTTTTAATTATCATATTGCAAGTAGCGGTATATAGCAGCATAGTTGTATTTATTTTTCTGTCTTTTGCCATGCTAATAAAGAAACTGGAACAAAATCTAACTACAGAAAAAGATGTCCATACATAACACTTTAAGCAATATGAATAATACTGAATGCAGCCCCTAACCTGATTTTTCTGCTGATGAGTATCACTTAAAACACCTAGTTTGATATAGGCCATAATGTGGTTTCTGTCTCTTTCTGTGTATCTTTCACATAAGATTATTCATTATATATTCTGGCTGTGGGGTTGCCATGGATTAAGACGGAAGCCAGAAGCATTCTTTTATTGCTACTTTTGGCATTAAAACACCACTTTCATTGCAATCCTTTTTCTACTTAATTGCATTTTAACCAAACAGCCTCCACAATTAACTCACCTGGGTCCTTCTTTTCCATTTTCCCCCTAGAGACAGGGGATATGAAGACCAAGGCAAAGGTGATTTGAAACCTAGCTCAATGTTGTGATCCAGTGCTGATTTCTCAATGAATCACAGGTAGCAGGCTTATGGTGCAAAAAAACCCCACACACAGCATTTTAGATGTTAAAATATTCTACAAGAGTACACTACCTGCTGAAAAATAATATACTAACGCTACTACCATCTATCACTGGTATTCTTGAGGTGCATTCAGTGGATTACAAACTTTGGGTCAAATTCACCCGGAATGGAGGGAAGTCAGCCCAGAGTGGGGACTTTAGTGCCAGCAGGCACATATAACTTCTTCTGTCGACACATCTACAACCAGCCAGACCAAGGAGGGAGCCCAGGTCAGGATAGAATGGAATGCACTGATTCAACTAGCAGACATCAGAGCTGCCCTGGTGGAAACCTGTCAGAGGGTAAGATTAGAATTCAGTCCTTCCTGGCTTTCAGCACTTTCATTGCCCACTGGGTCTCACCACATCTTAGCAGCTATAGATGATTCCCATGGCTCCATACGCCAAAAAAGGGATCAATGTCCTTTTAAACTGACAGGGCCGGCTCTAGGGGTTTTTTGCCGCCCCAAGCAAAAAATATTTTGGCTGCCCCCCACCCCAGCCCTGGGCTCCCCCCGCACCTCACTGCCGCCCCAGCGCTGGGCTCTCCCTCCCCACCCCACCCGCACCCCCTGCCACCCCAACCCTGGGCTCTCCCCCACCCCACCCGCACCCCCTGCTGCCCCAGTACTGGGCTCCCCTCACCAGTGCTGACTCCGCCCGCTCCCCCCTCACCTCCAGCCAGTCCAGTGCTGGCAGGGTCGGGGTAAGCAGCGGGGCTCCCTGCAGCCCTCAGGGTCCCTCCAGCCGGGGCTCCCGCCTCCAGGACCGAGGAGCCGGGGCAGGGCAGCCCCAGAGGGAGCGGAGCCCCGGAGAGCGGGACATGGCCCCGCACGGCAGCGCCCCGGGCACCAGTCCCCACTATGGCCCCACTACTGGTGCTACTGCTGCTCCCGGCCACCCTGCCGCAGTCCCTGGGTGGCTTGGGCCACTTCGCCCAGCTCCGGCTGCGGCACTGGGGGGCAGCCGCCCTGCGGCTCCTGCAGGCAGCTCCGTGCGCCCTGCGGGGCGGCCCCCAGCCCAAGTACCCTGCGCTCAGAGCCCGCCTGGCCATAAGGTGCGGGCGCTGCTCCCCAACACGAACCGCAGCGGCCCCAGGGCGCCCCCCATGCAGGACGCACTGCTGCTGCCAGGGCCAGCTCTAGGCTTTTGCCGCCCCAAGCGCAAAAAAAAAAAAAGGCTGGCTGGAATACCGCCCCTGAAAATGTGCCGCCCCAGGCACGTGCTTGGTTTGCTGGTGCCTGGAGCCGGCCCTGAAAACTGAGTCTGACACACTTCGGTTCATCATTCAACTTTACTAGTGAAGGTTCTAGCTCTGTAAAGGCCTTTGAAACTAGTCCAGAAAGACAGGAACACATGCATATGGCTCCATCACACAAGAGACGTTTTTGAGGCTGTCGTGGACAATGCACAGCAACAGCCACTGTCCGAGCTAGGGGTGATCTCGCTGCTCGGCGTGCTTGCTAGATGACCCAAGCAGTAACTTTGCTACTAGTTCTAAGACAAGCTGCTTTTCATGCCTTTGCTGTCAGGAATGATTTACTTTGGGGCGCTGTATGATGTAGGAGATAGGCACTGTATCCTATTGCCATTCACCTGTTAGTCACTGGCTTGAATCTAGGCAAGACTCATAAGGCTTGATTTGGCAAGCAGCTGAGAACCCTGCAAGGGAGGGAGTGCCCTCCGCTCCCAAAGGAGTCCGCAGGAGTTCAGAGCACTCAGCACCTGACCGGAGCATTCAGTGCCTTGCAGAATGGAGGGCACGGTGACAAAGTCAATGCAATCTGCGTGGAGGCCTATGTGAAATGTACTGGTGCTAAAAAACCCCATTACTATTGGCCCTCTTATCGACTGACTCTACAGAGACACTCAGCATTACACAGGCTGGAGAGGGAATGGATTACTTTGGTACTCCAAACGAGGGTCCCTTCAGAATACAGTGGCAGGGGGAGTGGAGAAGTTTGCACTGCAATTCTCTATTGCATTCTCTGTACTGTGTACTAATAGAGAAGTTTGGTCTCCAGTGCTTTCAATATGGCACCTTTTACAAACACTCCTTTTATTTTAAAATGAACGCTGATGGCTGAATTAATTACTGTGTACAGTCATGGCACCAGCTAGCCAGGAAAGGGTTCTCCTCAAAGCTACTATCATCCTTACCTATATATTACCAGCGTGCACCTAGGACTTTAAAGAACACTTTGTTTAGACACATCTGTACCCTTCGAGCATATGATCTAAACCAGATTAATCCAAACAACGAAAGGATAAGGTGCAGTCATGGGAGGGTGCCGGCATTTTGTATTCAATTTGTATTTATTAGGGTAACATAGTCATGAAAGCTTACATTACCAACCCAAAAAATCACCTGCAATAATTATTCCAGAATAAAAAACAAGTCAAAATTATATAGCCCGAGTGAAATAGTCCAATTATTGTTGACACCTGTTAGAAGGGAAATCACTAGGGATAGGTACACAAATGTTTTCCTGTAAGAAATTTCAGATGAAGAAGTTTAGTTTTCTCATAGGAATATTTTGAACCAATATATCTAAAATAAATGAATGTTTTTGTTTGGTTTTTATTTAAAATGTCATGTCAAAATGAAATGACACGGCATCTAAACTTGATTCAAAATGACAGTTTTCATTTTATTTAACATTTTGACAAAAATGGCATTTACTTTCTCTTTTTTTAAACTGAAAAGCTGAAATGTGGTAGCCAATATTATGTAATCCCAGAATGCCTTGTACTCATGCTAAGCTTTGTTGTGGAAATCTATTACTAGTTAAAACTGTTGTAACCTCGTGAGTGTGTGTGTGTGTGTGTGTGTGTGTGTAATTTGTCAGAAACAAGATGTATGTTCAGGTTTGCCAAATATTAATTGTGTGCTAGGTACAGTTAGTAGATGTCTCTATGATCTACTGCCTTTTGGAATGCTATGTACAAAACCTAAATAAGAAAAAGGTATGTAATTTTCTATCTGTCATAAACAAGGAGAATATAAATAAGCTCAAATTGGGAACACAACAACGTAACTGCTGCAAGACTGTTCTCCAGATACATAATGTATTAACCTTTCTGTATTGTACTTATCCATCTTTGATTAATAGACAATTTGAGCCTGGTTATCAGATGTCTTATCAATAAAGGAATTGAACCTCAATAAATGAAACAACATTAAGTCAAAATGAAACTATTTCAAAACAAAAATGCTTGTGTCAGCATTTCCTGTAGGGAAAATGGAAAATTTTAATCAGAACAGACATTTTCCCATGGAAAAAAAAAATCAGTTTTCACAAAAACTTGTTTTTTGACAGAAAAGCTTCCTACATGAAAATATTCACTATATTCTTTTGGCTTCATATGTTTGAAAAAGGGTTGCTTTTCAACATCTTTCCATTTTACACTAGTATCCCACTTAAAAAAAAATAGGGAAAAATTAAGGCATGGCCTTATAATCAAATTTAATGCAGCCCTAGTGTTACTAACCCATAATTTAACTAGCTAAAGTAATTTCAGATACTACAATGTAAGGTGCCAATACTGCAAAGGCTGATGCATATGTACTTAATTTAACATCTTCATAAGTCTTTGCAGGACTGGGGATTGATATAGTACCAGAATATCTGAAAATATTGATGAAGAAAAATTGGTTTCACAGTTGTTTTTTAAATGAAAACATTCTAAAACCAGGGCCACCACAAACTAAAGCAAACATAAATAAAATCCCCTCTCTCTCTCTCTCAATTCTAGGACAGTGACTATGATATATAGGAGCTTTCTGCTTGTTGATATATATTCTGCTAGCTGTCACATTGCATTTCTAAATTGTTGAAAAACTTGCCTATCAGCCTCTAAGGTATTCTTTTTTCCCTGGGCTTTACAAAAATGAGAACGTTTCCCTGATATTTCCGTTACAATAGGAGGCCTGTTAAAACAGCATCATGAATTTCTAGTTATGACAGATATGAAAGGACATAATATCCAGGAAACATTTCATTTTTAATGTATTCATGAAGAGGTCCGTGTCAATCATGGCTAGTGAATTGAATCAAAAATAATACTTAAAGTCTTAGGAGGATACATTGAGTTTTACATGTGGAGATATAAGGACTGAAGTGGGACTGTGTTCCGCTAAGAAGATTCCAAGCCTGAAATGCCTTTGTGAAATTATTCAGAAACCTGCCAATAATGACATTTCAAACTATAGCTATCTCCTTCTTGGTTCTGCTCCATGTGGGTCCATGTATTATTGCCACACAGCTAATGGATTCTCTCAGCTGGTGCTTGAAAAGAACGATGTCGTCAATCAGCCATTTATCATGGAGTTTCAAAACAATGTGTTTTATCTCCCTGCTTGTTGTGAATATTAATAAATTTACATCTCAAAATATTCTAGAAGATATAAGCTGCCAAATGCCTTGAGCAGAGAAAACAGTTACCTAAGTCACATTAAAAGTTAAATCGTTTTTAAAGTCTAAAAGCAGCATTATTTACTATTGATGCCATTACAATTGATTTTGTCAACTTGTTCAGTGCTGCACAGATACTAATGTTTTGTTGTTTTTACAATGCTTAAACCAGATATGCAATTACATATTTAAAAGATAACATACTGCTTTTTAAAAATATCTTCAATTTGTATTAAAAATTTTTGTCACCAATTTGAATACACTGAAGACTGATTTAAAATGTTCCTAATTATGTACTACAGAGAGGTATTCTGAAAAGACACTTTACAAAGACAATGATATTACAGTAAGAATTCAATTCTGAAATAATATGCTATTTCCTAAATAAAATCTACAGGTAGCATTATCTAAACATTCAAGTACATGGGATGTCCCTGTTACATTAAATAAGTGAAATTAAAATAAAACTCGATTACAATGGATTGCACCTCAGTTTTATTGCTAGCTATTATCTCCACAGACAAACACCGTTAGTATAACGCCCACAGATTTCTTATATGCCAACCTAAGTTTCTACCATGCTGAAAATATCAGAACCATTTGCCTATAAAACGCAAGCTGTTTCCTCCTGCGGCTGGTCCGTCTAGTGCTTCGGGACTAGACCGGAACAGGATTTATTCACTATGAAATATGTTCAAATGGAGAAGTTTGTCTAGATGATAACACTGTGCTTTGTCTCTTTCTTCTTTTAAACACAAACCGTCTGAAACCTCTCGGCTTTCACAGGATAACGATAAACGGAGCAGAAAACCTTTCTGAACCTGAAAGGATCAGAACCAGACCGTTAACTAAGGTATCATCACAGAGACTGGACAAATTCCCTCCGGTGCTCAGCTTCCACAGCAAAGCGGGGCTGCTGTTGTGGGGCGGTCTCCTTAACTCCCAGGGGCTGCTCTAACTTGCACCAGCTGGCACTTTCTCAAATGTATGTGCTCCTGCGTTAGAGCCTACATTTCTCTTTCACAATCGTTCCATTATCAGGCACTTAGAGAACCCAGTCTTGCTAGTTGCAGCTAACTGATGCCCTACCACTTCCTTTTATCCGCTTGTTTTACGCTATCGTTTAACTTTCCCTGTCCTACTTGCCCATGCTGCTCACTCCGTATCTCCAAACTTTTCCCCTTTGCCTCCTCTTCCCCTTGCCCGTTAGTGTCCTCCCTCTCCATTCCTCCAGCACGCATGCACCATCCTAGCTCTACCATCTGTTCTACACCCTCCATGCAAATAATTCAAAATAAAGATTAAAAACCTGCATAATTTTAAATCTTCTTACTTCCTCCTACACTCCATTTCCAGCTCTGCCATTGACCGGCTGTGGAATTTTGAGCAAGACATTTCACCTCTCTGTGCTTTTGTTTCCCCTCTTCTCTCCCCACCCCTCCCCCCTTTTTGTCTGCCTTGTCTATTTAGGTCATAAGCTCTTTGGGGCAGAGACTCTCTTGTTATGGGTTTGTACAGTGCGTAACGCCTAGTTGCAACCAAAATACAAAGAAATCACAGCGTTTAAGTCTGAATCCCTTTTCTGTAGATGCTGTAGGTATGTGTCACCAACACCTCAAAGGTAATATATAATTTATCCTTTGGGGACCTGATCCTTCAAGCAGTTACACAAATGAGCAAGTTAACTTATGAGAGTCATCCCATTGAGCACAATTTGCATGAGTAGAGTAACTCATGTCTGTATTTGCAGAATCAAGCCCTATTGTAGTCTCAGATACTTCTCATGTTACCACTAAAGAAAGACAGGTTTCCTTAGCCACAGAGGTAAGATTTAATAGTTAAAACCTGTGTAAGTATTGCAGTAGCATGTGCCAATCATGAACCACCTCTGAAAATAAAAATAAAGAGAGCTGCAACTTAAAAGGATGCATTCGCTGTGCACACAATCTCTGCGTTTCATACTTTTCAGCTCGAAGCCTTCGATGTTTCACCTTTGGTAAACTTGATTCATTAGTATATTAATTGACAGTTGTTTCCTGTTCTAAGTGATTGTTTTGTAGTTCTATTATGTTCTGTCAGGCAACAGCACACAATTAATTACAAATAAACTAAGAATTAACTTTGCTAACAATGAGATGTTTCAAAGCCTTTTAGCTTCAGGAAAGGAAGTCTCCTACCCATACAGCTGTGTTGTTTTCCAGAGCTTCCTGAGAAATGTTTCTTTGGCTATATTTATCTCTAAAGTGAGTTTGTCTGACACAAGAGGTTAAAATAATGGGGTTTTCTATATTGTACCTCAGGAACGGACCATTTAAATACAAGAGGCCATATGATGCCCTTGATTAGGGCATGAAACTCTTTCTGATATCCAATGGACAGCAGCCAAGGGCCTATACCTCTATAAAAAGACTGACCTGAAGAAGAGCTCTGTGTAAGTTGAAAGCTCGTCTCTCTCGGTAACAGAAGTTGGTCCAATAAAATATATTACCTCACCCACCTTGTCTCTATAAAAAGACTGTATATTATCACAGTAGGCCAAATTCAACAGCCTGGTATTTCACTTCTACTGTCTTTTTAAAAAGGAACTCTGATTAACAGTCTATTAGGGAAGCCAAGACATTTGATTTTTCTGTCAGAGTAATTACTGTGATCTCCATGTAAATGGACGGAGGGGTATGCACACTCTCACAGCTCACTGGCACCAGGATGAATTTGGAAGCTTGACATTTGCAGTACCGCAAATGAAAAGCAAGGAGGTTGGCTTGAGAGACCTGGCACGCTATCACCTGACACACACTCCTGGCGGAAGTTCATGCTCGATAGGAAGATGCCCTAAGAAAAGGTATGTTTGCGCTGGGAGCGGAGGGTGTGAGTCCCATCTCCTGCAGACATACTCGCGCTAGCCTCATTGGGCTAGCGTGCTAAAAATAGTAGCGTAGCCACAACAGCACAGCAGCTGCGTCTGCAGCATGAGCTAGCCCTGCCGACTACGTACCCCCAGAGTCGTACTCGCTGCAGCGAATCTGTGCCGTTGCTACCACAGCTAAGCTCCCCTTTTCAGTGCGCGAACACGAGTATGTCAGTGCGAGGTGAGAATCACCCCCGCCCCCCAGCTCAGCCTCACACTGAAATCTACGACACTTCACCTTTCATTTCAGATCTGCTTCACAATGGATTTCCACCATTCCCATGTGACTGGCTCCAACTTTCTGATCCTGGTTCACCTGAATCTGAATTATCACACAAATACTTCAGTCAAATACCTGGAAATGAACTCTCAGCGGGGGGGGGGGGGGGGTGGAGGGGGTTGAATAACTGAAGAGTCACAATTCTTAATCACTCAGAAGACTCAATGAGAAGAATGATTGCCTGGATTAAATACGGCCTGTAACTGCAAACTCATTCTCTTTCAGCCAGCCATAAATCTCCTCTCACCCATACCCTTTTCAAGTCCAGTCAAAGATAAATTTTAAAAATGGACAGTTCTGACACCACAGCAAAATAAGTTTCCCAATTGCTCGGCAGAGTCCACAAATGATCTGAATCAACTGGTTAGAACAGCTGACCAATCAGACAGTGCAGATTGAAGATACTGTTCATACCTATAATGCTGATGTAAAGGAGTTGATCTTAATTTAGGATGTTGCAAACAGGGCTTCATCCAACATCCGTTGAAGTCAACAGAATGACGCTCATTGACTTCAATGGGCTTTGGATCAAGTCACTAGAAAAAATTATAACTAGGGCTGTCAAGCGATTTAAAAAAATAATCGCAATTAATCCCGCTATTAAACAACAATAGAATACCATTTAAAAAAATATTTTTGGATGTTTACTACATTTTCAAATTGTGACATGGTCAGGCCAGATGGCTACAGGAGAGTGTTAGAAGGCAGATATATTAGTCCCAGATTAAGTAGATCCCTTTTCCCTGGGTAAAGTAACAGGGGCAGTTCCAGAACAAGCAGGAACTTGCTGGAACCAATTAAGGCAGGCAGGCTAATTAGGACACTTGGAGCCAATTAAGAAGAAACTGCTAGAATCAATTAGGACAGGCTGGCTAATCAAGGCACCTGAGTTTAAAAAGGACCTCACTTCAGTTTGTGGCATGCATGCAAGGAGCTGGGAGCAAGAAGCACTAGGAGCGGAGAGTGAGAAGGCATATTGCTGGAGGACTGAGGAGTACAAGCATTATCAGACACCAGGAGAAAGGTCCTGTGGTGAGGATAAAGAAGGTGTTGGGAGGAGGCCATGGGGAAGTAGCCCAGGGAGTTGTAGCTGTCGCACAGCTGTTCCAGGAGGCACTCTAGACAGCTACAGTCCACAGGGCCCTGGGCTGGAACCCGGAGTAGGGGGCGGGCCCGGGTTCCCCCCCAACCTCCCAACTCCTGATCCAACACAGGAGAAGCTGACCTGGACTGTGGGTTCCACCAGCGGGGAAGGTCTCTGGGCTATTCCCCGACCCACATGGTGGTTCAGCAGAGACTGCGGAGATTGTTCTCCTTCCTTTTCCCCATGCTGGCAGGTGATGAGGTTATCTGAGTAAAACAGCAGATTTGAGCCACGAAAGTGGCCAAACTGAGGGCTGCCGTGAATCAGCCAATAAGCGCAGGACCCACCAAGGTAGAGGAGTTAACTGAGATTAATTGACAGCCCTAATTATAACCTCTGTACAAGGGAGTTAGAAATCAGCAAAAATTGGTACAGCAGGTATTTATGCAACAAATTTGGAGACCAATATCAAACTTATATTTTAAAAGCATGGAATATGGAGGAGCGAAATTCATTTCTTTGAAAGGTTCTGGTGAATAGTTTTGATATGTCCACGGTTGACACTTATTGGATAGGTTTGACATGCCCACTATTAGGAACCACCAGAATTTAAAGTAGCTGATCTCTTCCAGAAAAGAGATGCTGTAGGTAGACGTGGCATAGTAAAAGACAGACATAGCTGACTTGATGGACATTTTTTTAAAACAGTTATAATATATACTCTACAATCATGTTTGGGGAGTAGGTAAAAGCAGGCTACTTGAAATCAGTACTTTATCTTTCACATAAAAGTTTCTTAATGCGAAACAGTCACACTCATAAATGAATAACTATTGGAGGGAAAAAAACAACCAAATCTGCCAAATCCGTCACATTTTCCAGCTGTAGATACTGATGATTTATAAGGGCTTCTTTTACTTTAAGGATAAATTTTTTTTTTTTTTTTTTTTAAGGAAACAGCATAAAAATAAGTCCAGTGTGCTGCTGCCAACGATTCAAAAATAGGAGGGGGGGAGACTAAATCTTCACAGCACACAAAGAAGCCTTACTTCCATTAGCTAGAGCTATCCTACAGTAGCAAATGTACACTCTATTTCCATAGAGATATTAAATATTTGCAAAACTAGAAAAAGGAAATCAACATAAGTGAGTTTTTCAGAGTCACATGGTGCCCTCACAGGCTCCAACTCAACTTCTAAATTAAATGCTGGTAAAAAAATTTCTAGTGATCCTAGGGTAGGTTTTCTAATCATAAGGGAAGTCAAATAAGTGGCCAACCCACATTTTATAAGAATATCGTCTCTTCAAATCAGGTGAAAAAAATTTCCATTAACAACATTCTGGCATGCAAGTCTGAAAGGTGTACTTTGAACAAAACCAATGTTAAAACTCAAGCATCTGCTTCTGTTGGCCAAAGAGAATAGCTCACTTTCCCAACGTTTTGGTTATAATAAGCTGAAGACTGAGATTATCTTGTTTATGAGCCTTGCCATGAGAAGGTATAGCAATCCTATTACATCTAAACTGAACTAGTGTGCTTTGGCTAAGAAATGTCTGAAAAGTAACAAAGATCTTCATACAGTTTTTATTTCTTCTCATGCCTTCAGTGCATCCTTTCTCCCTTTGTCAGCAAACAAATCTTCCTCCGCAAATCTGGATAGTTAACACACCTCTCTTTACATGCTACACACTGTTGTGATAATCTTTGTACAAAATATGCCTTGCAAGGTAGCATATGAAAACTAGTAACTCTCTGGTCAATAATATCATGGTGAAATGTGTGTAGCAACATTGTCTGCGAAGTTATGAATTCCCCCATATGATGTTATTAGCACATGTTCCAAACCGGACAAAGGAAAGGCAAGCGTATTTATTTCAATTTAAACACAAATAGTAAACCAGGACCTTGAGACAGCAGGGGGAGGAGACGGCAGGACACAGAATGATTTGGATTTCAGCAAACACACATGGGGGAAGAAAGGGCACGGTGCCTCACCACGAGACTCCAAGTAGTAACCAAGGTTAGTGGAAGCCAGAACGTGACTGGTGTGCTGCTGATGGACTGCTAGGGTCAGAGCTTCTGGACCAGCGCTGCAGCTATGCACAGAAACCCCACAGCTGGCCTGTACCAGCTCACTTGGGCTAAGGGGCTGTTTAATTGTGGTGTAGATGTCTGGGCTCGGGCTGGAATCCAGGCTCTATAACCCTGTGACGGGAGAGGATCCGAGAGCTTGGGCTGCAGCCTGAGCCCAAACATCTACACCGCAATTACATGGCCCCTTAGTCCAAGCCCCTTAGCCAGAGTCAGCGGGCAGTGTCTAAATGCAGTGTAGACATACCCTCGGGGTGTGACCTGTATGCTCACAGGTTGTGAGCAGCACAGGTTGAGGGGCAGGTGGTGATACAGCCCTGCAGTGGCCTGGATTTCACCCCAGAATGTGACAACACCCTACTAAGCACTAAAACTGCATCAGCAATTATTAAGGGAATCCTTACGTATGCATTTGACATTTGGTTTAAATAGTTTATGTCTGATGGATAAGGATATTAGAATGGATGTATCAATCTTCCGTTACGTAACCTGTATTTTAGAATTTATCATGAAGTAGCTGTTTTTTTTTTGTGTATAGCAGAATTTTTTTTATAAGGGGTGACAAAATAAATAAATAAATAAAAATAGCATTAAATGAGAAAACAATCCTAACCTGCAGTGTAGCTGAGAAATCTCAACTCCATTGAAAAGCCTCTTAAAGAAAAGAGCAACACAGTATCATTATGAGAGCAGATAATAGTCGGATCACATGTCTGAGTGCTTTTCTTGGAATTCCATTTCCCAGCTCAACTACAGAGCTTCACTCTGTGCTTTCACAGGAACTGTCGAGGGCAAGGGAGTTCAACAGACAGAAAAGGGGAAATTATTAAATGATCTGAGGAGAACAAAACAATCTGTTGTAGCGGAATCAGGAAGCCCTGCTTGTGCAGTATATTCAGCCCCTGGGATGGAGGGAACGACTTACATAAATGGGCCAAACCAAACACTCAATGCAAGTGAACCCCCTTTGAGGTTCAGGGAGATCAGCTTTGGATCCCCACTGGGATGCAAATTGGATTGCTCCAGCTAATCTTCGCACCCCAGAGACCTTTCCAGTCTATGTAGAAGGCCTCAACTTCCTGGGCAGGGCAACAAGAGTTGTGTGAAATGAGAGGGGGAAAACAGAATCTTCTGGGCCTAATAGACACACTCATCCACACTACACCTCACAGAAAAAGAAACTGTTTGTACCTAGGAATTTCTCTGTGCATTAGGTTGAGTTCCACTGAAGAGCAGGTTTATAATGAATTAACATATTTACCATGCTATGGAACAGTTGATTTGGCAGGAGTAAATTTTAATATTAAACAGCAGAACCAGACACAGGTATACAACACAAGAAGTAGCTATGTAACCCATAAACCTGTAAGCCCATTATGTGCTTGGTGCTGCTGTAAATTAGTTTCACTCCTTTTCATAAATATTACACTTTTTTAGCTTTTAAAAAAAGGTGTTAGAACTAAACGAACAAGAGAGTGATTTTGGATAACTCTGCCCCTTTGGAGTCATGCATAAAGAATGTGACATTTTGCACAAAGAATTTTTATCACACTGTGCCTCGTCTTTTGTTTTCAAAGCAACAACAAGCAACAGAACAGGAGAAGAGGTAGAAAAATCTGTATGTGCTAGAGGAAAATAGGGCAGTGCTGCTCAAGTGCTACTATCAATTATATGAATAGTTATTTTCACTAGTGGAAAACATGTTTGGAATACATTTTTTCTGAGATAGCTGCATGAATGCAGAATTTTACAGAAATATTTCTAAACCATGTCCAATTGCCTAGAAACTACATTGTCGGGAGGCAAATTGAAGTTTAAGAGGTTTAAGAAAAACTTTAATTTTTGGACTCTTCTGCCCAAAGATCTCCAGAAAGCATAACAAAATGTATTAAAATGTAATTACAAATATGGACAATGCGCTTGTCAACACCCAACAACTCTATCACTCATCCCCCAACCGCACAATAAATGGCAAACACATAAAGGCACACAACACGAAACCAGGGTGGAAACAAAAATTACTTACTCCTCTCAATATTGATGTTCTCTCAAAGGCCTCACTCACTGTCAACTAATACACAAGCTTTCTGCTAAACAGGAGAAGAAATCACACCCATGCCAAAACAAAAACAGTAAGGTAACAATGAATGCACTACAACAATCAAGAGATCAAAAATAAAATGAGTTAAAATGTTTTAAATCTAGTATTAAAACAATCGAGTATCATATTAGTGAGGACTCCCAAGGTTAGAATGTGGGTGCATTTTATTTTTTGTTATGCCTCAGTCCCAATGAAAAAGCACAATTTTGAGCAGATTACATCATCTTTATCCATCTAAAACTCTGTGTCTGTTCTCCTGATGAAACTAAGCTAAATTCTTTGTACATTTCTGGGACTCTGACTGAGTCATTTCTAGGACATTTTGTATAACAATCCCTTGCTATCATTGAAGTTTGGGCATTGCAGGAAGTCTGTACACAGAGGCTTTTTTCCCCTGCTTCTTCCTTTCTTCCATCAACCAAAAATCACTAATTCTTCATACCCTCTGTTGCCTGAATACATGCCTTCCAGTTTAGCTGAGTGATTTCCCATGAATTCTCTCAGCTTTTAGTTACACTAATAAGTTAACTGTAATGCCTTCATCCTGACATCCACCGCAAGATTTCAGCCTCCCATCTCATGCAACACACAGTGTTTTGGAGTGTGTGCACATCACATTCTAGACTTGGGGTACGTCCAGACTACCCGCCGTATCGGCGGGTAGCGATCGATTTATCGGGGATCAATATATCGCGTCTTGTCGAGACACGATATATCGATCCCCGAACACACTCCCCGTCGACTCCGGAACTCCACCGGAGCAAGCGGCAGTAGCGGAGTCGACGGGGGAGCTGCGGCCGTCGATCCTGCGCCGTGAGGACGGGAGGTAAGTCGGAATAAGATACGGCGACTTCAGCTACGGTATTCCCGTAGCTGAAGTTGCATATCTTACATCGACACCCCCCCCCAGTGTAGACCAGGCCTTGGAGTGTGAAGTACAACACTTCTAGAAGGCCACCAGATTGTATCATATGTTCTATGCTACTTGCAGGGCTGGCTTCAGGCACCAGTGCAGCAAGCAGGTGCTTGGGGCGGCCAATGGAAAGGGGCGGCATGTCCGGCAATTCAGCGGCGGGTCCCTCAGTCCCTCTTGGAGGGAAGGACCTGCCGGTGAATTGCCGCCGAAGAATGAAGCGGTGCGGTAGAGCCGCCGCTGAAGCGCAGCCGATCGCGGCTTTTTTTAATATTTTTTTTTCCGCCGCTTGGGGCGGCAAAAATGCTGGAGCCAGCCCTGGCTACTTGGATCTCAATGGCAAGAGCAGAACAAGACCAAACCGTGTTCATAATTTTGGTGTCACTGTCAGTAAACACCAAGTGCCCTAAATTATTAGCCTCTAAAGCTTTTAAGCAATTCTTAATGATCACCAGCTACAATAATATTTCCCAATACCAAATATTTAATGTTGCAGAAGGTCTTAAAGGACTAGAACTACACCCAGGCCCATTAAAACACATCTTGGAAAGTTTTCCTTATCCCCCCATACCACAGATCACATAGTGTGCTGACTTGTACCCTTCCATAGTTTCATGAGTAATAAGCCCTAGAGGTCTCCACTTCACTCAAGGGGAAGTCCCGTGACTCTGCAATTCTCAGACTAGGACCTACAGAAGGGTGGGTACCTTCTTCCTCAATAGGGCATCCACAATTATGTCTGCACTCCCTTTGAGATGACTTGCTGTGTGATCTTTGACAAGTCACTTGATCTCTATGAGCCTCAGTCTTCCCATGTATAAAATAGGGATAAAGACACACTAGTACTAAAGGGCTTCAGAGTTGTGGACAAAAATGCACTAGCTACAAAGTATTATTAGTCCCAATGAGAGTGGTTCCAGTGAGCCGAGCATAAGATGAGCCAATCTACTCTGCGCTTATTAGGCCTCAACTGGAGTATCGTGTCCAGTTCTGGGCGCCACATTTCAGGAAAGATGCGGAAAAATTGGAGAAAGTCCAGAGAAGGGCAACAAAAATGATTAAAGGTCTAGAAAACATGACCTATGAGGGAAGATTGAAAAAAAATTGGGTTTGTTTAGTTTGGAAAAGAGAAGACTGAAGGGGGACCTGATAACAGTTTTCAAGAACATAAAATGTTGTTACAAGGAGGAGGGAGAAAAATTGTTCTCTAACCTCTGGGGATAGGACAAGAATCAATGGGCTTAAATTGCAGCAAAGATGATTTAGATTGGACATTAGGAAAAACTTCCTGTCCAGGTGGTTAAGCACTGGAATAAGTTGCCTAGGGAGGTTGTGGAATCTCAGTCACTGGAGATTTTTAAGAGCAGGTTGGACAAACACCTGTCAGGGGTGGTCTAGATGATACTTAGTCCTGTCATGAGTGCAGAGGACTGGACTAGATGACCTCTTGAAGTCCCTTCCTGTCCTACGATTCTATGGTAAGGCAGGTATCCTCTCTGACAGTCTTTCAGTGCCAGAAGGACTGATGAGAACACATATGCATTTATGTACAGGCACCCACAAAATACCACTCAAAGGCATGCCAGGCACAGTCTTCCCACCTAAACAAGCGCTGCCATATAATCTAGTCTCAAACCCAGGCCAATGCAATACCTTTCTTGGCATGACACTTAAGCGGCCCCATGATTATACTGGTACATACATGATTATACTGGGGGCTTAGGGCATGGTGTGATGGCTGCTCCTCACAAAATGGAAGATTTTTCTTAATACCAAATACCCAGAGTAAATGTTTGCTTAACGTTTTTAGTTAATTCACCACCGTTGCTGCCCAGCTAGTTCTCAGAGTAAATAAGGGGTGCCCAACATGCAGAACAAAGCCTTATACTGTAGTTTCCTGGTTAAGTCAGTTAGTCGAGGAAGAACATGGAGACAGCCTTTTGGACTTTATTTGGATCATTCTGATTTGTGCACGTGTTTTCTCCCACATAAGGCAAACCTACACAGCACAAAACAAAGGGTGGCACTCTGATATCTGGATATAAAATGATACATACGGCTATCCGCTGGTGTGAAGGTGAGGACGTGAGCACAAGTGGGAAAGGTTAGGAGCTACAAATACCGCCATCAGGATAGTGATCGGAGACGAAAGTAAGCCGGTCCAGTCCGGTATGGCATACCAGGAAGAGCCGGTACACAGTCAACTGTACCGGCAGGGGGCAACTTCCCCAGGCCGACAATTTAAAAGGGCCCTTGGCTTCCAGCAGCAGCCGGACGCCCTGGCCCTTTAAATCACCACCAGAGCCCCAGGGTAGCAGCGGCGGCGGCCGGTAGCCCTCAGGCTCCGGAGGTGATTTAAAGGGCCCGGGGATTTAAAGGCCCCACCCCTTCCGCCCAAGGCCCCTCCCTCACCTTGCTCAAGACCCTGGGCCTGCATACCAATAAGTCCCTTAAGTTACTTTCATCCCTGATAGTGATGTTGTAAGACTAGTATGAACATAATGTTCTACTTGAAGTAATTTTGCTATTCTGAATTTCTCCACTATGCTACTATCAGTTTTGGAAATACCTAAGCAACAGGCAATGTATTTTCTACTTCATCCCAATACCTGCTAGTCCCTGCCTCCCCCCCTATCCAGGACAATGCATCTTACAGTGTGGTTCATCAGGCAATGGATACATCCTCTCCTTAACAGATGGGAAGAGGAAGATACTTAAAGCTGAGCGACTGCATGTTCCATCCATTCTTCTGTTCCCCAGTGTCCTAATGCATCACGGTAAATTCAAATAGCAGCTCAGGCACGTCCATCCAGGATTTCACCCCATTTTCTCGCATCAGCATCTCCAAATCCCCACACCTGTCCATCTGGACCACAGAGCAGAGCGGCAACCGCTTGCCATTGGCCCCACATCACCATCCACACACACACAATGTTAAGTTTGCCACAGTATTTTTAAATATTTAGCCGAGTAGAAGAGGAGGAAAGGAGACACCAGGGAGCATTCTCTGAGAGGTGGGAGGAAGGTTGTGTGGTCCATGTCACATAAGGTAAGGTAATCAAAGCTGTTCCTTAAGGATTTTTATAAGTCATTGAAGGGATCTGGAATGATTTTTTCCTTATGTACCGCACTGCAGAATTGGCTTGGGGGGGAGGACTGGGGAGAGAGGATTTTGCCTTCCTCGCCAGCATCAGGCTGCTGACAGAGCTCAGTATCCAGGATTTGATGGACCATTATTCTATCAGGGCTGGCAATTCCTATGTTCTTAATGCCTCTGAGATTTGTAACATTTCGGAAAGGGCAGGATACCATTCCCATATAATTTCTAGGCCAACTGACGTGTGTAAAGTAGGCATGTCATCAGAGTTTGAATTATGTGTCGCATACTGCAACTGAAAGTAAAATATAGCCCTTTATTACATCATAAAGCAATTGTGTGCTTGGGAGATATTTACAGCATAATCCTCTGCATTCTTCTAGTCCTCTCTGGAAATATATAATTTAATATGCGTTACATATTTTGTTTGTGTGTGTGTTTAACTTCAACGTAGTGCAAACTTTGTTCTCTGAAATCCCAGTAATATATGTGGATAGGTTATTATATGGCACACTGGTAAATATTACCAGAAGATGTACGCACTTCAAAAGGGCCACTTACTACTAGGGACTTGTTCTGCACATTGGGTATTTAATACTCTACTTTTTAAGCTTATACAAGCTTCCCAAATGCTTAATGAGCAGGTTGCAAGGCTTTAATTTCCCACCAATCCTAACTTTATTACAAAAGTTTACCAACCTATAAACACACTATTGCACTGGCTGTCATGTTTTTATAAAGTCGTTTATAAAAGGTGACATCTGGCAAAGAGGCAGATCTATAAAAATCATGCTGGTGGATGTAGTGTCATTTTTTCTGCCATCCTCCCAGAAAGAGTAATATTATTTTGACACACACATTCATCCCTACTGTCAAGCTTCTATTTTTATAGTTCGCTTACTGCACATATCCTTAAGCTATACAAAACCTTTGGGCTAATGTAAAGAATGACATTTCTGCGTATTTATTATAACACTTATTTTAGGGGTTGACTTTGCCTGATGGGAGTTTTCCAAGTACAATGTCATTTTCATGACAATATACGTAGCTGGGAAACAATAAAAAAAGATGCACAATAAGTCATGAAGGGCCAAATATACAAGGGCAAGTTTAAAATAGCTTGATTTGGTGAGTCCTACATTTGTCCTCTTTTAATATTTTTTCAGATGCATGAACTGTACATTGGAGTTTAGTGTAAAATTAGATGTATAAAACAGAATACAAGCTCCTGAGGACATTACAGAGCACAATTCGGACACTGGAGGCTTTTCTCTTTTTTATTTTTCCTTTTTAGATTTTTTTCATTTGAAGCGTTTTGTATACACATGGGCCAAATATAGCAGGGCAACTCCATTGAAGTCAGTGGACTGAGTATGATCATCCTTTCTGAACGAATTACAGGAAATGACTGATTAATCATTGCAGTGCCTGAGGTTAACCTGATAACTAATCAAGTACATACTATGGATCTCTACGCGCCACACAAAGGTGAGCGTGTGGTTTTTTTATTGTTTGATTTATACATCTGCATTTATCCTTCTAGCCCGGACCCAAATACAACAGTGGCTTTATTTTTTAAATCTGATACCCAGCATTTATTGCCTATGACGAAAGCTGTGACTCTAAGATGTCCTTTTGTCCAGTCCTACTGCACATCCTCCACACATGGGGAGACCTTTGGAATGCCCATGCCTCATTTAAAGACTGGGCAAGGAAGAAAATGCATCTTCAAGCTAACAAAACCAGATATTAGAAAAGGTCCTAACTATTCAGTTCCATTTGAATAGCACATTGATGCAGGCAAAACCAAGAGAAAGGGTAGGAGTTTATAAACAGTAGTGTTATCCAGAAATCAAAAGGGTTCAATACCAGACTATTTTGGAGTAGAGATAAATTACCTGCATGCTCACAAAAGCATAATTTGAGTTAAAAGCAACATTTAATCCTGATCTTTAAACCAGAACATTGCATTTAAATACGTTTATGAAAAACTTCACAGGTTGTTTTTTGTTTTAAACAATAAATTAAAACCAAATGTATCTAGCAGAGCAGAAAACAAACCCAGCTCATCCCCTGAACTTTTCAGTATTTAAAAGGTCTAGTCTTATCTTGATCTTTTTAGGTTAAAAAACCCTCAGGATTATAGAAACGTTTTGTCATTACTATTGCTCTCTTTGAAGCTGCTATTTCCAGAATTAATTCACCTGCTAAGTAAGGCCTCAGTTCTGCAATTGTATGTGCACTGTCAGACCTTTGCCCCCCGTGGGGAGCCCCACTGACTGCACTTGCAGGATCAAGGTCTAAATATGTTTATCAAGTGAAAATAACTCCTGTCAGAAGACAGGAGTGGCTTTAGAAGCCACAGAGGAGGTGGTATGGGTCATCAAACCGACAAAACCTAAGGATACCTAGGACATCTGCCCTCAGCACCAGGCATCCCAGAGCTTCAGTGCTGCCCCTCTGCCCTCCCTCCTCAAATGCAACACAGAGGCTGTGCATGTTGTGTCATTGTGGAGATTCATAACATAAGAACGGCCAGACTGGGTTAGACCAAAAGGTCCTTCTACCCCAGTATCCTGTCTTCCAACAGTGGCCAATGCCAAGTGCCTAGAGAGAATGAAGAGAACAGGTAATCATCAAGTTATCCATCCCCTGTCGCCCATTCCAAGCTTCTGGCAAACTGAGTCCAAGGACACCATCCCTGCCCATCCTGGGTAATAACCATTGATGGACCTAGCCTCCATGAATTTAGCTAGTTATTTTCTGAACCCAGTTATAGTTTTGGCCTTCACAATATCCTCTGGCAAAGAGTTCCACAGGTTAACTGTGCGTTCTATGAAACAATACTTCATTTTGTTTGTTTTAAACCTGCTCCATATTAATTTCATTTGGTGACCCCTACTTCTTGTGTTCTGAGGAGTAAATAACACTTCCTTATTTATTTTCTCCACACCAGTCATGATTTTATAGACCTCTATTATATCCCCCCTTAGTCGTCTTTTCCAAGCTGAAAAGTCCCAGTCTTATTAATCTCTTCACATATGGAAGATGTTATGAAGAAAGAATCTGCAAGTCATCAGGCGCTGCAGGCTGGCCACCCTTGAGAGAGCAGAGAGGTCAGCAAGCAGGGAGGACACGGGAGCAGCATGTTTCACATACACTGCACCAGTAATCTATATAATATAGATCTAGGTTATAGCTCTATAACATTATTCACTGTACACACACACACACACACACACACACACACACACACTTTATATGTTAGAGAGAGCGCATCCTTATGGAATCAACCATTTAAAATTATTCTAGCATATCCAGCGAAATCTCCTTTTAAAGAAAGGCTCTCTCTGGAACTGGTTGCATCTTTCAAAACAGTGGAGTGCACCCATTTTGTTTGTGTGTGTGTTCACGTGTGTGCTGAGTTAGAGACAGATATGTGATCGCACACATGACATGGGCTATATAAAAATATAAACACAATATGAACAGGGTACATGCATCATAACATGGCAAATTCTGAAAAGGCCCTGAACTGAAATGTACTTTGCTGAAGAGCAGTGTAAATATAATACAATGAAAATGATTCGTTTCGTCGTATTTTGCAGGGCAATCGGTATACCATAGTGTCATGGTAATCAAGGACTGGAAGTATCATTACCTAGAGTCAGCAATAAATGAGCATAAAACCTTTAATTTCAAATTAGAAGATAACACATTGATTAATAACCATGGGATGATTAGTCAATTCAAGACCTTAATGCACAATGGAGGAATTCATTCATTATCTGTTCAATGTAATTCTTCTTTCATCTTGGTGACTTTAAAAACAACCAAGGAAAATTACTGTCCCTCAGTAAAGCCTTTAGAATTTCATGTGCATTTAATTAGATAACTGCCAGCTGAAGGACAGAAACCATGACAAATAGTTGTTCTTTTCAAATTAAAAGAATAGACTATTCAATGAGCAATATTGATGTTCTCTTGTACCTAGTTATACAAGAGTTCTGCTCCTTCTTCCTTTCATTTATCTAACCTTTTTAACATTTAATGAGGGTTTTTTTAAAACCTGGGTTTTAGTTATGTATGCTAGTCAGTTGCTAAAATTAAAAAGTGGCTAATAGCAACAATATCTGCATATAAATATATACACCCCATCAGACTTTTCTGATAACAAAACATAATATAGAAACCAAAACCATTCCAAATTAAGAGACCATCTTTACATGAACAGAAAAACAACAGTTAACACTGATCACTTTTCAATTGCTCCACAGCAATAATAGTAAAGATTAGCTGAAGTACTTATAATTAAAGGGAAAGAGTAAGAGGGATTCTCTTTAGTGTGTGAAAGCTTTTAAAAAGTGTTGAGAAACTTAGTGTTAGAATTCCACCTTCTACTGTATCCCTCAGCACATATATACTAATCTGACTTCAAAGACAATACAAACTGTTTATCATGTATATATTTTTAATGGCTCCTCCCTTTGCTCTCTCCCTTCACGGAAGCTAGTAACCCACAGGACGCCAGGAAATAGCTATCCCTGAACTTGGTGTAACACAATTCCTGTGATTGTAACTGGCCCTTTGGCAGAGATGTAAGGGTGGAAGGAGTTTGGGGACAGCTTTTTGTTCCAGAAAGCGGAGGAAGTAACCAGGGGGACAGCCATTTTAGATTTGATTCTGACCAACAGGGAGGAATTGAGAGCGAATCTGAAGGTGAAAGGCAATTTGGGTGACACTGATCATAAAATGAGGATTCCATGATTCTAAGGAAATGAAGGAGTGAGAGCAGCAGAAGACTATGGACTTCAACAAAAGCAAGCTTTAACCAACTCAGAGAGCTGGTAGGTAAAGTTCCATGGGAAGAAAATATAAGGAGTTCAGAAGAGCTGGCAGTTCCCCAAGGAGACAGTATTAAAAGCACAACTGCAAACTATTCTGATGCAAAGGAAAGACAGGAATAATAGTAAGAGGCCAATATGGCTCCATCAGAAGCTCTTTAATGACCTGAAAATCACAAAGGAATCCTACAAAAAGTGGAAACATGGTCAAACTGATAAGGGGGAATACAAAAGAACAATGCAAGTATGTAGGGACAAAAATCAGAAAGGCTATGGCACAAAATGTAGCAGTTACATCTGGCAAAGGACAGAAAGGGCGATAAGAACTGGTCCTTTACATAGATTAAGAGCAAGAGAAAGATGAAGGAAAGTGTAGGTCCTCCTCTCTTAATGGGGAAGGAGAGCTAATAACTGATGACATCAAGAAAGCTGAGGTGCTTAATGCCTATTTTGCTTCAGTCTTCATTAAGAAGATTAATGATGAACAGATACTCAACACAATTAATACTGACAACCAGAGGGAAGGATTGCAAGCCATAATAGGGAAAGAACATGTTAAAAATAGTTAGATATTCAAATCAGCAGGGCCTGATGAAAATCATCATAGGGTACTTAAGGAACTAGTTGAAGCAATCTCGGAGCCATTAGCAATTATCTCTGAGAACTCCTGAAGGTCAAGAGAGATACCCTGAAGACTGGAGAAGGGCAAACATAGTACCCATCTTTAAAAGGGGGGGACAAGGAGGACCTGGGGGAATTACAGACTAGTCAGACTAACTTCAATACATGGAAAGATACTGGAGCAAATTACTAAACAATCAGTTTGTAAACACCTGGAGAATTAATAGGGTTATACGGAATAGTCAGCATGGATTTGTCAGGAACAAATCATGCCAAAGTAGCTTAATTTCCTTCTGTGATTGGATTACTGACTAGTGGATGGGGGGAAGCAGTAGACATGATATACCTTGTTTTTAATAAGGCTTTTGACACAGTTCTGCAAGACATTCTCATAACCAAACTAAGGAAATGTGTGTCTAGATGAAATTACTATAAGGTGGGTGCACAACTGGTTGAAAGACTGCGCTCAAAGAGTAGTTATCAATGATTTGCTGTCAAACTGGGAGGATGTATCTAGTGGGGCTCCGCAGGGGTCAGTTCTTGGTCAGATACTATTGAAAATTTTATTGACTTGGATAATCGAGTAGAGAATACGCTTATAAAATCTGCAAAGGACACCAATCTGGGAGGGATTGCAAACACTTTGGAGGGCAGGTTTAAAATTCAAAATGACCTCGACAAATTGGAGAATTGGTCTGATTTCAACAAGATCACATTCAATAAACACAAGTGCAAAAGTACTTCACTTAGGAAGGAAAAATTAAATGCACAACTACAAAATGAGAAATAACTGTCTAGATGGCAGCACTGCTGAAAAGGATCTGGGGTTATAGTGGATCACAAAGTGAGTATGAGTTGTCAATGTAACGCAGCTGCAAAAAAGGCTACTATGATTCTGGGGTGTATTAATGGGAGTGTTGTAAGTAAGTCACAGGAGGTAAATGTCCCACTGTACTTGGTACTGGTGAGGCCCCAGTGGAATACGGTGTCCAATTCTGGGAACCACAATTAAGGAAGGATGTGGACAAATTGGAGAAACTCCAGAGGAGAGCACTAAAAACGATAAAAGGTTTAGAAAACCTGACCTATTAGGAATGGTTGAAAAAACTGGGCATGTTTAGTCTTGAGAAAAGAAGACTATGGGGTGACCTGACAAGAGTCTTCCAATATGTTAAGGGCTGTTATAAAGAGGACGGGGATCAATTGTCGTCCTAACTTCAGTGGATATGGAGTAGTAGTAATGGGCTTAATCTGCAGCAAGGGAGATTTAAGTTAGATATTAGGAAAAACTTTATAACTATAAGTTTAGTTAAGATCTGAAATAAGCTTCTAAGGGATGGAGTCCCCATTATTGGAAGCTTTTAAAAGCAAGTTGGACAAACACCTGTCAGGGATGGTCCAGGTTTGCTTGGTCCTGCCACAGCACAGGGGCTGGACTTGATGACTTCTTGAGATCCCTTCCAGCCTTATGTTTCTAAGATTCTGTGATTCCTTGTGCACCTCCCCTGCTTTGCACACTCACCCAAAGCAAAGACCAGTCACCATATAGCCTTGAGGACGAGACTAGAGCTACACAGCCACCATGAGTAACTATTAGGAGTGAATAAACCAGTTCAGATAAAAAGCACTCCCCACCTCCTGAGTCATTGCACTAAACTCAAGCCAAACATTTCTTGAGGTTCGCAAGGTCTGGAAAGTTCAGATGAGCTTTGAACAATCAGCCACACTCCTGGGTGCATCTCTTCACCACACCTTAGAACATTCCCTCATCACCGTAACCATCATTGAAGGCTGTGCATCAATGCGCAAGCATTTTTCTGTTTGTTTGTTTTTTAATTAAAAGGCACAGGGTCTCTTCTGCAAAAGACAAAATTATGGGTCGGTGAGTAGGATGAATCACTCACTGCCCCAGTCCTCCACAGAGCTCACAACCCTGAGCTAGCGTCCTAACTCAACTCCCGCCTGGTGTTTGGCTTCATTGGGATCTCAGAAACAAGAGCACAACACAAATCTTAGCCTAGGCTTCCTCCCTGAGCCTGGATATTCCTAAGGGGCCTCCCCCACTAAATTCAACTCTCTCCTAGTCACTACTGATCCCTTTTATCTCAGGCGCAGTTAACAAGCCACATCTGCCAAAAAAACCCCAAGTCTGCAGCTTTACAGAGGGCACTAACAACTGCTAACAGGCTGGGTCAACAGAAGCGCCCTGCCATGCATTTACATGGCCTTGTGCGACTGTAGCTCAACAGGCCAAATTCACAACTGATGTAAGCAGGAAGAACTCCACAGGCGCCTATGGAATTGCACCTACTCATCCACATCTCCCTGGGAGTTCTGGGTACAGCTAGGCAGCCCGCAGAGGGGAAAGATTAAGTGTGTTCAGTAATCACTTATCAGGCAAGTTTGCTTTAAAGGAAACGTATCAGATGTTAAATGTCAGACCTGAAATGATTGATTCCAGAAAGGGTTAAGCTGACTCTCAGTATATTTTTCTTGACAAGTAAAACAGCACGCTTCCTAAACACGACACACTGATACCCAGTGATAAAATATTTCCCCAGCTTTATACCATTTTGATAATTCAGTCTGTGTATTACACACAATCAAGCCTTACAGGTTTCAGAGGGATTCTAAGCACATCGTTCAGACTGACAGAGCAAGTATTCCAGACAACTGGCTCCCTGAGGGTCAAGACAGTGATGCTCGATCAGGATTCAAACGGGTCATAAACCCTTCATGGATCTCGCTCAAGTGGGTGGTGATGTCTCCCTGGGGCCACTCATCATTTTCTGCTACAGTCAAGCACTTGTCATTACAGACAAACTCTCCGTCAGTCTTAGACACTCATTTAATCGACTCTTAGTGAGAACAGCAAATATTATCAGTGGCATAAGAACGCCGAAGAGCCAGATATATAGATTGCAGCTGTATTATGATGGTAATTTAAAGACTTCTCCAAACTCTTGCAAGTGTCATTTACTCTGCGACTCTTCTTTTTAACATAGGCCCCAATTTTCAAACTTCTGGGCCTGGAGTTAGACACCTACATTTAGATTGAGGCTCCTATGGAAACGGGTTCATTTTCAGAGGGGCTGAGCATTCATGGCACCCACGGACTGGAATGGGAACCATAGGTGCTGGAAGTAGGGTCGCTTGAAGTAGTAACAAGAACCCAAATACATGGTTTCCACCTTCAGCATGCTCACTATGAAAACCGCTCCAGCACCCCGATGGGAACCGCCTGGGTGATGAGCACCATGATTAGGATTTAGGGACCTTACGCTGAACACCCAAGTTTGAAAATGTGAAGCCTCAGTTTTCAAACATCCCACATGTACTTCAAGTCTTGCTTGCCGAATAGTCAAGATAAACCTGACATATAAAAAGGCAGTGACAATACACTTGTAGTGTGAAAATAAATCTGACTACAATCCATCCATCCTGTGCTGCACTCTGGTTCCACAGTATTCATATTTAATTATACTCCTGTGTGAAATGCATAGTTGCACAGTATGAAAAAACCTTGATTAGCAGACAGTAGGCTTGATTGACCTTGCAAAACCTTCCACAGCTTAGCTCAATGGAAGCACTCGAGCTGGGGTTCCCTCACTTTCAATCAGAGGGGAGAAGGGTTGCTGGCAAAGTAATTTCCTGACACATCCTGCATTTCTTTACCTTCCCAACAAAATTAACAGGCCCCCTTTTCTGGATTTGAAGATGGGGGTGGGATTTAAGGTGCGTTGGGGATGGAGGTTTGGAGTCCCGAACCACTTCTTTCTCCACAGAGGGCTGGTCACCTTCTCCCCATACTGTGCTGCCCAGTGCAGCAGTCTGGGAGCTGACCTTGTTCGTGAAGACAGAGGCAAAAAAAGCATTGAGTACATTAGCTTTTTCCACATCCTCTGTTACTAGGTTGCCTCCCTCATTCAATAAGGGGCCCACACTTTCCTTGACTTTCTTCTTGTTGCTAACATACCTGAAGAAATCCTTCTTGTTACTCTTAACGTCTCTTGCTAGCTGCAACTCCAAGTGTGATTTGGCCTTCCTGATTTCACTCCTGCATGCCTGAGCAATATTTTTGTACTCCTCCCTGGTCATTTGTCCAATCTTCCACTCCAGAGAGCCAGTGTAGTTGACAGAATTCTGCATTGACCGAAACTGGGTCAATGGATATTTGGATGTGCATTGAGAATATGTGCTCAGACACTATCCCTGCTGGTCTGGTTTTCAGCTCACACTGTCCCAAAGCAGAAAAGGTAAATTAACAACATTCTGGTGGGATATGATTCATGGACGCTTGTGGTCCCCAGTTTAACCACAACTCTTCCCCCTACTTCATACAGTTAATTGTTTTTTTCCCCTTTAGATTTAGAGATTCAAAGCAGGTCAGGGAGAATCCACAGCCGAAGTTGATATGCAAAAGAGAGGCTCCAAGGTGGCATAAGGAGGTGAATGAGTGAATAAAAATGAACAACAGAGGTGAGCATTGTAGGCACAAACTCTGTTTAATTGGATTGGAACCCTTTGCATGAACCCTTAGGCGCTCTCTCTTTCATACCAACTCCCACTGAAACACATGGAAGCCCCTTTCCTATTCATTTCCACAGGGCTGTTGAGGACTCATTAGACCTAGTGACCACACATCTGATACAAAACTCTCAGCAGCTCATGAGTCAGATTTCCTCTGTAAATTGCTCAAAAGCGGTTGTGGGTGGGTTGGTGGGCGGGCAGGTGGGGGAGAGAGAGAGGAGGAGAGTTATATTTGCAAGCAGGCCTTTTACTATCCACACTCCTAAATTAAAACCACCGTCACAGCAGGACGCCGAACATATTAATTTAGTAGTCCTGAAATGCTATTTATCCTCACAAAGAAACACTTGCTAAAATAAAGAACAATCTTTGTGCGCTGCCAATTGCTTCACAGGCATATTTCACAAGGTCTCTCCTTTTGCATCATATAAGCTCCCTTCCCTTTCCAGTTGCATGAGGGAGTTACGAATGGGATGCTGACAATCATGTGTGTTGTGAGATATTTTCCGGCCACAGTCCCTCTTTTTGCTGCATCTCTGAAAGCACAGCCATGGGTACCTATTGCTACTTTACTGAGTATATATTTGAATGAGCTCTAGCTAGGAGTGCATGAAAGTTTTACTAGTGTCAGGAAAGGACATTTTCTATAGAATTTCTACAAAGGAAGCAAGCTAAGCCCAAGCACAGCAATAGGCTGGAACACGTCCATGTAAATCCCGAATGTTTCTATTTGCATTAAGCTTACTCTATTCTTCTTCACTTAGGTATGAAATATCCATCGCAAAATTGCATAAACAGCCCCTTTAGTATTGGATTAAGACCTTAAATGCTGGAAAGAAGGACCTTAAAATGTCATGGCAGTGGAACAGCTTGCAACACACAAATAGCTGTGGCTGCTAGAAGACAAATCTTGGAATTAAGGAGGAGTGTTAACGGGAAATGTTCAACCACATTTACATTGTAAGGCCTGTGCTTTCCCCAATGGGGCCTAATAAGCACACTATGAGGGAGTCCCAGTCCATTCCACTGTTCCTCCCTTCCCTCAAAAGCCCTTCACGTTCCACACGGGAACTGCACAGGTGGTGGTGCGGAGGGGACGGCATCAAAACCACCAAATGGAACTTTGATGTTACTTCTCCTCCTTTCCCCTCCCAGCTAGGGAACTGCCCCACTCCACTTCCTGAAACTGCAAGGGATAGAGCCAGTGCAGACATAAAATGGTATCTCTTGGAGTCTCAGAGGATCCACTGGTTTGGGAGGCCAAAACCTCTGCTTCCTCCATCACAGGTAGGTGCAAACTCCACCTATCACTAATATTAGGCGAACCCACAGGAAACACATGGGGGGAATCCGTGCTGGTTTTCTTGTCTTCTAACAGGGGTCTGGGGGGAAAAAGACAGTTTACACTACTCTATTGCAGCATAAAATCACTGTTTCCATAACTATTAAAAAAAAATTCTACCCTAGAACAGTGCACATTTATTTCCGACTATGCCCATCCTGTTACTTAGAAAATACCATCTACCCACAGGTGCCAGCCACGTAATGTACGTGTGCCCTAGATATGCTAGCAACACAGCCATTTAATTATTGTACAACACAAATCTATTGAATATCTGAAGATCAGAAAACTGCAATTCAAAAAAGGAAATAAATAAATATAATTAACAGTTTG
Source organism: Terrapene triunguis (assembly GCF_002925995.2). Taxonomy (NCBI): domain Eukaryota; kingdom Metazoa; phylum Chordata; order Testudines; family Emydidae; genus Terrapene; species Terrapene triunguis. The sequence continues at coordinate 1,781,988 of NW_020664440.1, forward strand.
GGGGCCTTGCATTGAAATCAACTGGATGGCTCTATACCACTGTGTGCAACACCCATTGGTCGAAGGTACTTTGGGCCCTTTCATGGATAAACTCCCCAGTCTACCCCCATATGAAGGAACTCTGTCTGGATTCATGCTTGGACACTGGTGAAGGAGACTCCAGTGCAAATGAGACTGATGAGCCGTATGCTGTTGATGCTTCTTGTGGGATACCATGTGTCAAAGGGCTCTCTGAGCTTCAGAGACTGCTTTCTTTCCTCTGGCTGGGACTCAGAGAACAACCCACACCTGCACCTCTCTGAGCCTGCCACCATCTTACCATGCCCCTCTTCCACCCTCCATCAGTGCCACTGTCCAATCAGGGGAGCAACAGCAGCAGGGGAAGCTGCCACCACTGATGGGAGCTTTTCCCGCTCATGGGAGAGGTGGCAGCGGCAGAGGAGGAAGAACCCAAGGGGAGGTGTTCAGGAGAGGCAGGTCCAAGGAGATGCTCCTGTAGGAGCAAAGGAGTGCTTGGTGGCCTCTGACGCCAGCAGGAGGGGTAGTAGCCACCCAGGAGGAGAACAGTACGCCTTACTGAGGGAGCAGAGTAGTGTCAGGTGAGGGAGCTCAGTCCCCCTCTCTCCACTTAATTGGCAGTTACGGGTATGTTGGCCCAATCCCTGTGCTGTAATCTTCCCAAGGGCCTGACAACATGGGTCGGTCCCTTCCCGTTGTTCCCCAGCTGTTGACCGACCAGGATGAGGGTGACCCAGCCTGGCGGCTAGTGTCAGAGCCAGGGTCTGTAGTCAGGAGCCAGAGCCCAGGGTCGAGCCGGAGGGCAGGGGCTGGAGCCAACAGGGTATTGAGCAACTGTCGGTTTCCAGGCTGGGGCAGGACAGAGGCATGGCTGGGTGCAAGGCAGACACAGAAGGAAGCAGGTAATGCAGGAGCAGGCACTGTGGTGGACATGAGCCTTGAGAAGCCAGCGAGCTGCTGAAGGCTTAAGAGCTGTCGTGTTGGCCTCTGGAGCCAACTGGGTGGCGTGGCTAACCAGGTAGCCTGCAGCAGGCCAGCTGTGCTGATGAGGCTGCCTGGAGAGACTCTCTGCTCAGGCCCTGATTCCTGACAGCAGCCATCTCATCCCACTCCTCGTGGGGTTTCCGGATCTGTTCCTTCGGCAGCTCCTTGACAGACTGCTGCTGAAGAGTTTCCTCCAGGTAGCCCCCTTCTGCCTGAGCAGGCGTCTTTTCTCCCAGCTCTTGCTAGTCGATTAATTAGCCACCGGTGGGGAAGTAGCTGCTCTGTCCAACCTGTGTGGCTGTGGCGGCGTAAGGTTTATATCCCCATCAAACATCACATTTTGGTTTTCATTCTGCCTAAGTGTTCCAGCTGCGAGTGGAGCTTTAGCACTGGGTAGGACTTCTGAGAGTACCACCACCTATTTTTTCCCCGCAATCTGACCTCTGCCTCTATTAGCAGCCAACAGGTGAATGGCCTATATCCCTCACTGGAAACAGGAACAACTCAAGTCGGACAAGTGGTTTGACTTTCACATGTGAGGTCACAATGTCATTTTAGGACTTAGTGGTCTGTCCCCATCTGCTGGCTGGGAGGATCATACCCCAGGGTCTGGATTGGTGTAGCGCAAATGAACTAAATAGTTCCAGTTCATTTCAATTTGGAAAGGTTCAAGTCAGCACCTATTAAAACAAAACTGGTTTCGTCATTCATAATTGTAATTCTTCTAATTTACCACTTGGCCTCCAGACGACAATAGTATTTCTAAACATGGTGACTTTCTGACTTTATGAACCCATTCAAGTTGTCTTGTTTTACACAATTATACTCTGTTATCCCACGTTCAATTAAAGTCACATTTTATAACTGACACTCTTAAAAGTATTATATGCTAATATACTAATGTAAGCAATGTCAGTTGAAGTGTGCAGATTTAGCACAGAACATATTCTGATAGATATGACAGAAAACATGAAAAATGTGTGCTTTCTATCATAATGATTATTTTTCAGATAACACCAGCTGTGCTCCTATTAAACCAAGTGACTGCTTTCCCATATGACACCAAGCACCAGCATTCAGTCATGAAAGAAATATAAATCTCCATGGGCCTTTTCCACATGCTTTAAATCAGCAGCAATCTGTGCATTTGTATCCACACTGAAAATATGAGTAAAATCTAGGAATGTTTTCCAGCTGGAAGCTCTTTGGTATCTTTATTGACAAAGACTGCAAACGGAGTACATAGAGGAATGCTTATAGTGGTATATTTCAATTTTAATCTCTAACTTCAAAGTTAAGTCTTGAACTCTCAAACTCTGACTTCAATGGTAGATGAGGGTCCTCAGCACCTCAAGGAATAGCCCTCTTCATTCTTCCCACCCTCCTGGGAGCCTTTGATAAACACATCCTCAACTATGCGTAACATTTTTTAAACAAAACATGCTATGTAAGGTATCATTCCCTTTATGATACTCAGAGGTTTTAAGGGAGCTTTAATAATCCTCAGGTATTACAAGATTCTACACTGTTTGTTCAAGAATAGCCTTTCTTGACAGATAACTAATTGAATACTACCACGCTATCAATCAGTAACATCAGAAGTTGCCGAGCAAAAACCGAGTGATGCAGCTATTTTGCCCTGACGTCCACATACATCTGTTCAATCCCTTTTGTCCTTTTACATTCATCCCATCCTAGAAGATTTGCCATCTTACCTTATCTCAAATCCAAGCCAGCTGAGAAGAGAATGCACCCATTTGTCTGAGTGCAATATTTGATGTACAATAGAACCTCAGAGTTACGAACATCGCGGGAATGGAGGCTATTTGTAACTCTGAACAAAACGTTATGGTTGTACTTTCAAAAGTTTACAACTGAATATTGACTTAACACAACTTTGAAACTTTACTAGGCAGAAGAAAAATGCTGCTTTCAACCATTTTAATGTAAATGAAACAAGAACAGAAACTAAGTTTTCTTACCTTGTCAAAGCTCTTTTTTAAAACTTTCCCTTTATCTTTTAGTAGTTTACATTTAACATAGTACTGTACTGTTTTTCTCCCCCCCCCCCCCCTTTTTTTTTTTTTTTGGTCTCTGCTGAGGCCTGATTGCATACTTCTGGTTCCAAATGAGGTGTATAGTTGATTAGTCAGTTCATAACTTTGGTGTTCGTAACTGAGGTTCTACTGTATATGGAGATCTAAGCTTTCTCTGCTAGAGGGGCACAAAGTAAGTGATACCTCATTTAAATTATAAGTAAACACAGCAAACATGTAATAGCTAAGCTAGACATCTCTGCTTCAGACTATGGCACCACTTCTGGTCTCCAAAAACATCTCTTTTGCAGAGAAGTTGTGGAGTAAACATCACAATACAACAGCTTTGAGTTGATACTTTATGTCCTAATTGAGTCCACACAGCACCTGATTCTGGCTTGTAAGTAACATTGCTCACAAAAGGCAGACTCACACCCTGAATTACAAATGGTCCGCTTAGGGCCAGTGCGTATTAACCAAAACGAGAAAAATAATGTCAAGCAAGAAGAACCTTGTACACGGAGATGAACTATCAGTAAAACCCTCCCGTGGAGCATCTCTTGGCTGCACATCAACCCATCTGTGAAATGGAAGAGCAGGATCGTTTCTAAAAGTTTTTAAACCCGGCTATCGTGCTGCCATTATTGGCATCAGCAAGTGGTGCTAGGTGCTGAGTTCGCTGTTTCTCACAGACATTGCTTTCTCGTAGTAATTCACAGAAATGCTGATATAACAGAAGGGTAAGGACAACCCACCGACCCAGTTTAAAATCATCTTCTTCCAAGCCAGAGGGAAGCAGAGGAAAGGTCACAAGAGAGGAGAGGGGACACATGTGGCTCTGTAAATTAGGTGAAAATAGGTCATTGTGTAAGATTGATGATGGAAAAATGGATGTTTCTCTCTCCTCAACCTATGTGGGCAGACACTTTCAGCAGAATGTGAGGAAACTTGCTTTGTATAGCTTTGGCCCCAGTCAACAGAAATGAGAAACAGAAGAGAGACCTACCTAGAGTGGTCAATAGCCCCGTGGTTAGAGCATTCATCCAGGATGCGGGAGACCCTGCTCAAAAATGGGAACCCTGTTCAAGTCCCTACTCAAAATGGGGTTGGGGGGCTGAACCTAATTCAGAGCAGAAACTTGAATGGGGGAACTTCCACATCCCAGGCAAGTGCCCCAATGGGCTAGCGGCCATTCTGGCGTCTCTCTGTCCTCTTCCTCCTCCTCCGCCCACCGCACTGTGGAACAAAAACAAATTTTGAAACCTCAACATTTTTCACAAAACAGAATTGTTTTCTAGCCAGCCTTAGTTGGAGGTTTGTAACGGCACGTGCGGCTCCCTCAACAGCCCGCTCCATACAGCAGCCAGAGCACGCTAAGTATTCCCCAAGAACTGCACTGCACACCTCTAATTCATTTACAATGTTCTTTTCAATTTTTATTGTTCATGATAAGAGAAAAATCCTGCCAGCATGAAGAAAATATCTGCAGCCAACATGACAAAAGAGGAATCTATATTTCCTAACAGCTGTGAATCAAAACATGAATAACCGAAATTAACTGCACTGTGCTACAGAGCAGATGTGTGCACAAAGTCCCCTCATTTTTGCTTTTATCCGCTGTATAATATCCCCAAGAAGGTCAGAGTGATCCATCCTCTCATCTCTTTGCCATTCATTATTGCTGTTCACTTTATTAAATTGTTATAATCTGGAATTTCTAACAACAAGTATTTTAGGACTTTGAGTCTACTTTTTTCTCCTTACAAAGAGAAGACTTTAGCAAGCTGCCAATCATCTGCTGGAAGCGCTGTTTAAACAGATGGGTTTGTGTCCTTTGGGAGGATTCTACATGCAAATATCTCAGTTGATGCTCAAGCACAGGTTCTCTTGTTTCAAAATCTTTTTGTTTTTATTTATAGTTTACTGAACCTAAACATTTTCCACTTGAACAATTATGGTAACAGAGACGCCATACTACACTGAATGTTTGACTACTTCTTCAGCGTAACTATTTCAATGTACTGATGTATAAAGCCTATGAAGTGGCACATATCTATGTGGAAGTGCCCAGCAGTAGTAATTCTGGATATTCTCCTTCTTAGTTTTTGATTGTTGAAGAACAATGGTAAGCCAAGACAACTGCTTACTGGACAATAACTTGGCTTGCTTTATTGTTACCTTCCCCCGTGTTGGTCTCTCTCACTACCCTGTCCAGTCTTATCATGAGCTCTTTGGGGAAAGGACTGTCTTTTTACTGTATACAGCTCCTAGCATGTTGAGACCTTGATCTTACTATTTAACCTAGAGCAATTCATTGCACCTTCTGTGCCCCCACTTCCCCTCCCACCCTAAGTCTGTCTTGTCTATTTAGACTGTAAAGTCTTCACAGCAGGGATTGTCCCATGCTATGTATTTGTCCAGCCACTAGCACACTTGGGGCCTCTAGGCTCTGCTGTAATACAAACAATATTAACAGCAACATTGGAGTTCGCGTGGCTATTTCTGTGGCAGATTCTTTATTTAATAAAAATAGATACTACAGATTAGAGGGTATAAAATAGAGGTCAAATGAGAAAAAATAAATGCAGTTTATCATGCAGTTCTGCAAACTAAATGCATCATATGACTATCATAATCAATCCACCAATTTGTCTTAACATGGCGCAGGTAAAATTGATTTGGAGGTGTGGAATTGCCTTTGACGTATTATAGATGGTCCTTACAGAGAAATGCATAACAGAATGGTAGCAAAGTGGTTGGTGTCATCAAGTAAACATAAGCAGCCATTATGCACTCAACAATCTGACCTACAACTGTGAAAGTCAGCGTTACCAGTTTATCATAATAAGTATTCAACAACACAGAGGCTGTTAGCCAGAACTTCTTTATCTGCTCTTGTTCTGAATCCTGTCAGGGGATCTTTAGTATTTATCTAAACGACCATGAAAACAAGCAGACAGGCTCTCAGTTTTCAACTCAACTTTAAACTGCATAATCCAAAGTGCTGTATTTACCATCATTGGACAGGAGAGCAAGAACACGTGAGACTAGGTCATCCACAATCACACAAGGCAGGAGAAGAGCAGACAGGCACAATCCTTTACTCATTTCAATTCTATGTGACACTTGGTAAGTGTGACACAGTCTAGATTTTGAATACTCTGTCGGGGTGAAATTCACCCCTGGTCACAGATCCAGCACCAGACCAATGCACCCTTGGATTCCCACTTGAACCTTTAAGTGCCAAACTGGAATTGTACTGGCCTTCTGCCCTGTGTGTCTTTAATTTACCCCTTTCTTAAATGCAACTTTCTAGCTGAGAGAGTACACAAAAATACTTTTAAACACCAGCTGCATAATGTGCAGGAAATGCCCCACTGTAAAACCTGGCAAAAATAAGTACTACAATTTAGATAGATAACATTGAGTCTATTTTTTTATCGTAGATTCTTAATATAGGATTTTTTGGGTTGGGTGGGTTATTGGGTTGTTTGTTTTGTTATTGTAAGATCAACTGTACGATAAGCAAAGTAAGCTATCAGTTCTTTTTCCATGTGTAGATCTGTCCACTCCTGACATAAGGAACTATTTATCATAAAGAACTGAAGGAATCAAAATCAAAATTGCAATGCAATTTGCATTTCCTGACTGCAAGCTTAACAGAGTGTAATATTTTATATTGGGGGGAGGGAGCAGCAGGTTTCTTCATAAATATCCTCTGCTGAGATTACCAGAAACAAAGTCTACTTTTCTTTAAAAAGGGTTGGTTGCTGGAATATGCCTATCATCTCTGTTTCAGTAATAACCCCCCCGAAATATTTCTGAGGTTTCAAAGTTGAATTTTTCAATAATACCTCTACAGCAAAAAATAACCAACTTTAAAGTGGTACTGTGCCCTGTGCAGATTTTAGCCATGTTTGGCAAAACTGGTGGTGCTGACTGTAATAGATTTTTCAATGGAACAGTCAAATGATAGGTATGATTTGCAACACTGAAGGAATCTGGCAATTTCTGCTCTTCATCTTTTTAGAGGGAGCAATGAATCCAGCGAAGATTTATATGGTAAAAACCACTTCATACAAAAACTGTTGGTGGATAATTGGAAATAAAATGTATATGCTTTTAGCAGCCCGTGTTTATGACATACTGCATCACTTTGTATTATGGCATGTCATAAATTGTGACATAATTTGACGTGACAGCTCAAATTTAAAGGACAACATTTCCCACTTCACTTTCAAACGGGATAACTACAATGATCTAACAAAAGCTGGCCAGCGGGAGTAGAGCAGACGGGAAAATGTTTGTGGTTTGCCAACTTTAAATTACTGCTGAATAGTTTAGCATATCTCTAGAATAATTCCGTGAAAGAGTAATTAATCATTATTTAGAAAAGGTCTACAGTGAAATGTATTTGTTGTCTTTTATTCATACCTGGTGGTTTATTAGCAAACACCACCACCTTTGCATTCATGTACCTGTATTTTATCATGGCTCTTCTAAACTAGTAATGTTACTAGATTATGAGTCAGAAAGCAACAAGTATATTTCATCTAGCCTGTAACTTTAGAACTATCGGCTTGATCTTTCAAAGTGCTGAGAACTTACTTCAGATCCAAATGCTCTTTTTATCCTATGGAATAACTAAGAGATGTCCAGCACTTGCAACAGAACTGAATCTTATGTCTACATGAAAGACAACTGTTGAATCCAGGCAACTCCAGGATGGATAAGGGGGTTCTTTACAGTACACTGCCAAGTATACGCCACAGAAGCCTACGTTAGCCTGACTTTTGTGATCCTACTGAAAATAAAATAAATGTTGGTATTGAAAATTTAAACTGAAATCTGTATTTTTCCTTACTATGCAAATGCACGGGTATTTGTACAAATCTGATAAAGCTAATGGATGTTTCAAAGAAATTCTCAACATTTTTATGGTAAGCCAAGAGCTATGATCCATACAAACTGCAGTCCGTACAACACTCCAATCTTAAGTCAGACTGACATTAAGATAGAGTTCAGAACACAGTCAAAACCTAAAAAAAAAGCATTTCAATCAAAGCAAATCCTAATCTTTTGTGCATTTGGGGCACTTATAGAAAATAGGATAATTTTCCTGAATCATCCTAATGTGTGAAATTCGTACAAGGATCTCCAGTTTTCTCCACCCCTGCATTCCACTTTCCTTGAATGAACTCCTCAGGCAATCATTTTAAAATGATAGTGAAAAATCCTGGCTGGAGTACCACAAGCATGCTCACTGCCAATGTTTGCCTTTGTCTGCTTCAAAATTAGGAGTGATTTGTGGGAGCATCTTACGAAACGCTAGTAAATTAATCTTTTCATCCTCAGAAGCACGTGCTCTCAAAACCCTGGGGAAGTGAACTCTTGCTAGCTCAGCTAAGTTTAGGCCTTAGCCTACCAGTAATAGGACTGCAAAATCACCACCTTCTCAGAGAGAGAGAGAGAGAGAGAGAGAGAGAGAGAACACAATTTTTATAACAACCTTCATTTCTTAGTGCAGACTACTGACCAATCATTTCAATCTAAATTATCCAGATAGAACGACCCAATACAATTTTATGGCATTTCCATATGTATGGTTACACTTGGCCATCATAGGACTATGGCTGGCTATCCTCCATATTTATGTAGTACATATTTCCAAGATCCTTGGAAAAATTGAAATAATTTTTAAAATACACTGAAAGATGTGAATCTCACCAGGGAATCTTGTATAGTAGCTCAAGCAAATACCTCATTTATAAATGACACAGTCATGATTCTTTAGGCCCAATCCTTGCAGTGCCACGCAGGGAAAAGTCTAGTCAAATAAAAGCCCTCCTTAAGAATTTTGCCTGGGTAATTATTGCAAGGGTCTGTGATTTTATTCTAAACACCCATCTCCACTTATTCTCAAGTGCTGGCTTCTTTGAAATACTGAAACACAGCAATGAAAAGCTAAATTCATTGGTGTCAGATTTATTTTTATTTTCTACAGAAAATAGTTGTGTTGCTAAACACAGTAGGTCAGCATCAAAAATATATTAATTTATATATATCTATATATCTATATATATACACACACACACGGTATATATGCAGGTACATGGTATCTCATAGGAACATAGGAATTGCCAGACTGGATCAGACCTGTGATCCATGTAGTCCGGTATCCTGTCTGTGACAGTGTCCGCCACCAGATACTTCAGAGGAAGGTGAAAGAAACCCTACAGTATTCCAATGTAAGATCATCTGCCGCCACATGAAGGTCTCATCCTAACACCCCATAGTTAGACATTGGGTTAAATCCTGAAGCATGAGGTTTTATATCCCGCCAACACTCTTTTTGTTATCATTAGTGGTTACAAATCTGGATATTCTTGTTATCCATTAAAACTTCCAATCCCTCTGAGTATTGCTAAATTCTTGGCCTCCGTATCTTCCAGTAGCAATGAGTTCCACAGTTAGCACTTCACAAATATTAATGAATTAAGCCCCACAATGCTCCGGTGTAGTAGAAAAGTATCATTATCCCTATTAAATCCAGGGAGACATAGCCACAGAGAGATTCGGTGACTTACGCACGTTTACAGAGGAAGTCTGTGGCAAACCCAGCAATGGAGCCTAGATTTACGGGCTCCCAGTCCTCTGCCCTAATCCCAAGACCATCCTTTCTTCCTGAATCACTTTCCCCACTGTTCAGAGGCTCCAGATGCTACTTTCAGATGTGGCTTTGAACTACCCCAGTATTCAAGAGGGATCAGACCCAATATTCCCATCAGAAACCCAGTGTTAGCCACAATGATACCTGAATCTGTCACACCATCTTAAAAGAGAAACTGAACATAGATGTATATTATACATCATTGCTCGATTGAATAGGGCAATCAGACAGTAAGTGTGAAAAACTGAGATGGGGTGGAGGGTAATAGGCACCTATATAAGACTAAGCCCCAAATATCGGGACTGTCCCTATAAAATCAGGACATCTGGTCACCCTAAGATTGAGACTTTATATATAAACAAACAAGACCGAGTGAATACAAATGATAGCTTATGATGTTCTTTGAAGCTCTTTAAGTGAGTCTAAATACAAAGATTCCCAGTTCGCCTACAAACTGAACTATTTTGGTCATGAAACATTACCTTCGCAGCATGTGGTATGCCCATCAGCAAAAAAGTGGTAAAAAAACGGACTAACTTTATTTATTACATTTGTATTGCTTACAAAACCATTTACTTAATGGATGAGTATCATTAGCAGTCCAACCACAAGATAAAGAATACAATGATGTGTTTCATAGGTTCATTAAAATAATATTTCAAAGGAATCATTAGAAACAAGAAGCTAAAGATCCAAGAGACAGTAAGTTATCTGCAGCTAAATGAGGCAGAACAAACATGTTTTGAAATAAGTTAAGAAACACGTTTACAAATGTATTATGCCCATAAAAAAAGCAAGGCATCAGGCTTGGAGATTGCTAGGAAGAACATCGCTCATACAATTTACTAACGCAAAGATGCAACAGCCTTTGCAAACAGTGTCTCTGGACTTGCATTCAGTGCGTAGTGCTACAGGGGATGTGCCGGAAAACCTGGCACCTAGAAGTTGATCAAATACAGTCAGAAGAAAACACTGATGAGGTTCTGAATAAGAATCTTCTGTGCTAGAACTAGAAAAACGGAGGCACTATCAAGCTCTTAAGCGGGAAAACAGCAAGACAGTCACAGTTGGGCAGAAAACCCTTTGGCTCTCAGGCTGTGGGGATTCCATTGTACTGCATGGTGGAAAGGAGTTGCCTCCCAAAGTTTAGGTGAGGGCACTGTAACACATGCCTCCAAGTATCTGGGCATTTGTACGCAGCCTCAGCGCGCCTCTGTTGCCACTCAGCCCAGATGCCTTGATGGGCCATGGGTTGCCCTACTATGCCTAGCTCAAAGAGGAAGCATGATATAAAGATATAATAAATAGAAACTGAAACAGACTGTAAAACACACCAAGGAGAACAAGCTACCCCTGCACAGTTAAGGTTGCAATCCGTTTCCATTCCAAAGCTCTTTTAGGATTCCTATAACTAGCGCTAACTTCGTGTGGACCGCGTCTGAACCGCGGTAAGTTCGAACTAAGGTATGTCGACTTCAGCTACGTTATTCACGTAGCTGAAGTTGCGTACCTTAGATCGAATTGGGGTGTTAGTGTAGACCAGGCCTTAGTCTCCTTGCAGCTCACCACCAGATTCTGCACCCTACCTCTTCTCCTACCTCCTCCAAGTTCCCCATGAGGGTTCATTCTCCTTGCAAACATGTGCATTAGCTATATTTGGGATAACAGTCTGTAATTAAGCAAAGTGCTTAATGTGTTTTGTTGTGGGTGGTTAGAGGCTTAATCTGTGATCAATGGGAGTTTTTTGCCACTGACTTCAGTGAGAGAATAGGGATGCTGTGTGCACATACACACCTTTTCCTACATTGATTAGTTGCAGACGAAGAACAACACAAGGATCCTTTTATAAGTGACATAGATCTTCCTTTAGCTCAAGCAGTAGAGGCCTCCTCTCTTTATTTTGAGCTGTAGTGCCAAAGTTCTTGCCCCAGCCTTGCAGATGTGAGTAGTTTTATCTGGAGAAGTGGTAGCTTTTCTATTATTAGGGGTGTAGTGACAATCTGATTCCAAAACTGAGATTGATTCACTTGGAATTCCAAAAACAAGAAAATGAGTCATACTTTCGAACTGTTAGTTTGTAAGCCTGATGCAAAGGCCTCTGACATCCATGGAAGTCTTCCCACTGAGTTCAAACAGGGTCTTAATTCTATTAAACAACTAGAATGTATTCCGAGCATTTTGAAGAATTTGCATAACAACAGTTTGAAATTAAGAATTTTAAAATTGCACCATTTTGAAATGTTTACCCAGTGTCTAATGTTTCTTTGCATCCCTCTATCTGCCCAAGGAAGTCACATGATACCACAACATTTGAAATGCAGGCAGATGTTGATATTGGTTATGCAAGGGGTAGTTTTCAAGGCTGGTAATAGTACAGTGATCAAGAAATTGGACTTGTTTGAAATGTAGGCAGAATTCTGTTGATGAAACAGACTAAAAATAAACCCCATGATGACAAGATACTTTCCATCATCAGTTTCCAAACGAATTCAGACTACATTTCTAAGGCGAAAGAAAGCTTCATAGTTTGGTAAAATGACTCCTCCTTCTGCATTCTACACCAAAACGTCAACTGAACCTAGGGGGAAGGGCCGATTTGCATTTTCCAGGTGGAGGAACAGCGTAACAGCAATACTTGCGAATGTTTACACAGGACAGCTTTCACTACAGAGCAAGGAAAAGAGCCGCAATTTCTGAGTTGACAGATCCAGGTTTTAGGTCTTACCCAACAGACTAAAGTAGGTTACGAAGCGACAATAATGTACTTCTCTATCACAGATTTTTCAAAACACACTCACTTTAAAGCGAGGGAAATGAACTCTCAAGGCCATTATCAATCTTACCCTGCCCACCTAATAAACAAACATCATATTCTCATCAACTAGAAATAATCACTTATTTCATCACAAAGCCATGGTAATTTGTGTGCACAACTGCATGCCTCAACTGTCTGAAATCTGTTACAAGGCACACTGGACAGAAAATAGTGCTGAGTTACACAAATGGGTTAAAAATTATGGCAGAATTAATTATGTACATTCCAATGGTTTTAGGAACAGTGAAATCGATGACCAAAACAACAGCTTAAAGGAATTTGTTAATAACGGTTTTCTTATTTTGATAAATATAGAGACTCGTGAAGAATGCAGGAACTTATCTGTACTGTAGGAGTGTCCAGAGACTGCAGTCAGATATCAAGGCCCAAAGTGGGCTAGATTCCTTGTACAGGTTCGTGCACACACACGCGCATACATGCACAGAGTCCCTTCCCCAAAAAGTTTACAACCCAAGTGTGACACATAAGTTTAAGTATCTTTAGGATCTGCCCTAATTCAGTAAGATTTTTCCAGGGCATTTGAGCAGAGGCTGTTACAAACTCGTAACCTCAGAAAAGCCCCTTGGTGGGGTTTGAAGGACCGACTCGTGCAGAGTCCATGTTGGAGTTGTGGTTATTTGCGTGCGTGTAGGTTCTTTTCTTAAGTGCTTTCACTGTTATGCTTTCACCTTAAGAATAAACGTGCTGGCTGCAAAAGAGCTGTGTGGTAACTCACAACTGCTCGCAATTGCATTGCTCATAGCCTTCGAAGAGTGAGCAACGCGCAGATGCTGGCCTGGTTAGGCAGTCTGGCCTCTTGGGAATAGCAGAGTTGGCAGGGAACAATGCAGCCTGGAAAAGCCCCTGAGCAGGTGGGAAAGATATGCAAGTCTCTGCCCAAGAGAGGAAACAGCTGAGGAGCCTGAAGCTAGCGTGGGTGCCCCTGAAGGACCATGGAGGGGGAATAGAGGTGTCATTGCTCTGAATTGTGACAGCAAGTCTAAGATGAGAGACAACTGATCCTTAGCCTGGACTGGATTGCCCACTAAAAGCTAAAGGGAATGTGTTCCTCAAGGTAGGTTGATGTTTGGTATGTCTCCCTAAAAAAGGGAAAGGAATTTAAACAAACAGCAAGATCAAAATGCATCAGTGAATCTCCTGTGAGGTCTATAAACCCTACAGAGAGAAGCATTCCAAATTATACAACCATTAAAAGAAATGCAGACTCTCAAGATGTCCATAGTACTGGCATATGCAGAACTGTTTGCCCTGTTGGGATCCAATGCTGTAAGCACTTCAGGGCAGGATAACCAGGTGTTGAGTGCAGTGGGAGAATTTGCCTCAGCAAGGACCATTCACATGAGTGAGTGTCTGCGGAACTGAGCCCATAGCGTTTTGTCTGTAAAGCACCACGAATACTTAGATAAACAAACAGCAAACTAGGAAAGTTACAAATTGTTTGACTAAACATGTGTGCTCACAGCAGGAGAAAAGACGGTAATTTTACATTAAGTTATCGACTACCAAATTTATTCATTAAAACATAATGAGCTTCATATTGCAAACATACCGTAGAGCTGATAATGACTTAACAAAATTGAATACACCTAATATTTTATAACTGTTTTATTTTTAGTGAAATGTGTTGGCAGGATTGTTCATTGTTCGAGAAATAGCACATTTTTACTCCTGCATTTTCAAGATCTACTATATTAAGCTGTTTGTGATTTTGCTGACTAGTAAATATTTAGGAAACAACTGATGGGAGTCACACATCAGGTTAAGTGTTGTAATCACATAAAAAGTGACTTAATGAAGCAGGTTAAACTCTGCCCTCAGATATCCACACAAAGCTCTCTCTACCTTCAATTGAAGCCCTCTGTGTGTATACCCTGGGGCAGGATTTTGCCAAGTGTTATTACAAACAGTAAGTGTTGGCTGTATGGGCAAAGCACAAAGTGAATACAGAATGAATTCAACTACTTGTAAACTAGACAGAAAAGTCGTACTTACTGCTCTAGTAACTGTTCGATATCCCTAAAGATTAATAAAGACAAAAACAACCCAAAGCCCCAAGAAAGTCATCATTTATATATGATGCTATAACCAGTTTCCCTGGGAATGTTACTCTATTACAGGTCTGACAGTTAAGAAGCAACATCCAGGAGAAAATAAAGCATGTACAGAAAGATACTAACTGAAATTAAATGTAAAAAAACCATGGCTAGGAAATGTATAAATCTAACTACATCAGTGAAAAAGGTCTCCAAATTCAGCGTCGCTCCTAGTATTTCCAAAAGCAGTTATTACTACCTAGGGTTTTGTGGCTATTTTAAGGGACCCATCAAAATTACTTTACTTGATTTACAGATTATCACGTGAGCATTTAATTCAGGCCACAATGCTAAGATACATAGCAATCGGATGGCATGCAGATATTCAAGGGGGGAAAAGGCACTAAATATACTGGAGTTGCCTTCTCAACCTAACTGCAAGAGATGTCTCACTGGAAATTCACTAAGTGGTAGTAGCATTTCTGTTTGCATGCAGGGTATAAATGGACTTGGTTTATGAAATATTAACATGTTACTTTGAAAGGTCATTTATGTAATAACAATTATTTATAGGCATGAGTGAGAAAACCACTAAGTGGGAGGCTGGGAGTCGACAGTTGTCCCAAACAACAACAGGGTCATTTTTATAGAGGCTGTCATAGCGCCTCCAATTCTTTCAATTTCTTGGTGAGCAACTAATATTAAGAGAGATCCCTTTTGCAGCTGGAAAACTCCTACTCGTTCAACTCATCCAAGGGGCTGAGGAGTGAAATCCACCTCACTTGCTGCAAGCACTTTTCTAAGAAAACATTTTCAGTGAACCTTACAAAAAGCCAATCTTAGTATTCATTAATAAAGCTGAAGTACTACACTAAAGAGCTCATAATTTACTGGTTCACTCATCCACTGAACCTTTAGAAAATCCAATCCCCAAATTCATTAACAGTAAAGTACTACACTCTATGCTAAAGTTTACTTTTACGATGAAGCACAATTCAGTAAGGTTAAATTAGTGTATCTGTAGTTTGGGGCAACTAAACATGATGCATACTAAACAGGGGCAAGAAATGCAAGAATCTACTATTGTGCAGTGTCCCTAATATATAATTCACAGATGATAATATGGCCAAAGATTTGTTTTAAAAATAGAACTTAATGCATCGTTAGGCACCTAAGTAAGGGGCCAGATTTTCAAAAGTACTGAGCACCCACCCAGCTCTCTTTGAGCTCAACGGGCTCAGCACTTTTGAAAGCCAGGCAGGTGGGTAAATATGGATTGAGGAGAAACTAATTATGGCTCCTGTCTTCTGAAAATCTTGTTCCTAGCAATTTATTTACTTTGTTTTTGTTGTTGCAAATTTTAAGCAGCAAAGTTAAGGATGGTTGGGTGGTATAAATCAGGGGTGACTGATTATATGGCAGCGGGGCACAGGATAGGTCTCCTCACTGTTTATTTGTAGACATTTAATATTCGTTTGCGTATGGTGTACATGCTAAAAGCAGTTCAAACAGAGGGTCACTTAAAGTGCCCAAATGTAATTTATTTTAAGATAATAACATGCTAACTGAGAATAAATCCTATTTATTGGGTAGAGAAGGACCACGGTTTGCAAGACAAGCAAGTCCAAAACGAAAACAAAACAAAATGCACGCACGGCTATCTAACTATGGACACTTGGCTGGCAGGACATGGGTTCAGACTGTTGAGAAGATATATTCCAGCTTTCAGCTAGATACACCTTTGGCTAGCACAAGCCAGGCCCAGGACTGAGGACTGTCAATATCTGACCTTTTTTAATCAAACAAAAAGCCACATGGGGTAGAGAAGCTCAGGAGCACAAAGTCTCTACACTCTAAATGCTTTGATGGGAGGCAACCACAGAACTCCTCCGTGTGGCTCAGTACCTGCTCTAGCTTTCTGCTGACTAGCTCAGCCCTGTCCAGGCAGGCCAATATATTTCACTGACACGGAAGGAAACAGATCCTTTTTCTCTGAAAGAAATTTTTAAAATATTTTAAAAGGAAAAAGTATTTTTAGGGTGATTTCGGACTCTAATGCATTTTTCAAAGAGCATGACACCATCCAGTTCTTTCTGTGCTATTATTTTTTTAAAATATTTATTTCTGATTATTCTTTGGAAAAATATAAACAAATTTGTTAACTTAAAAATCAAAAAACCCTCATGGACCCAGATCCTCAACTGGTGTCAATCAACATCGCTTCACTTCCTTCCATGGCGCTATAATGATTTAAACCAGCTGAGGAGCTGGCCCATGGATTCAACAAAATAATACTGCTTTGTTGCCATCACAACCAGCCAAACTACTGCACTGTAGATTGTGTTGCACCTGATCAAATATGGTTCATTTCCTTCTGAAATATGAACACAGGTTTCACTATTCAAAAATTTAAAATGATCCAGCAAGCTCAGAGTTTTAGACCCCAGACTACTACCAAGATAACCAAGTAAAATGCACCACAATTTCCACACACAGCTGAGACTCTAATCCCACAACTGGATTTTCTTGATTTTTTTCTTTAAAATATATATTTTAATTGACACAGATCACCATGGTTACATGACAAAATGGCTAGAGTGATGGATAACAGCTTATTATATTTTAGACAACAGGGACAAGCTGAAGTTCTGATCATGCATACACGTTATACACACATTTAACCATGTAAGGATGAGTGGTCCCATTCATTTTAATGGAACTATTCACATGCCTAACGTTGAGCATGTGTATGAATATTTGAAGGACAGGGACCTCAGAGGAACTTCTAAAGTTTCTTCAATAAATTAATAGACATAAGAGAAAAAACAGTTTGGTAATATTCTGACTCATATGTATTGGGCCTGAAGAAAAACCATATTCTCTTTCATTCTACAAGTGGATATTTTCCACGTAGAGACTACACAATACAACAATTGTTAAAGGCAACCAATTTCATCACGGGAAAAAACTGGAGATCAGCTAGGATTACATGTTCAACAGAGTTTGCCATATGTGCTATTAAATGCTTCTCAAACTGTGCGTGTGTGTGTGTGTATTATATATAAAGTGAAACTACTCAAAAACACAGCGTCGCTAACTCATGACTCCGATCCAGCAAACCAGTCCAAGGAAGTGAAACATTCAGTTTCAAGTTTGAGGGTGTTTTGTGGGCTGTGTGTTGAACAGAACATATACAAAGATCAAAGAATGTGGGCAGACAAAGGAAACAGAAAAATCACGTGAGATTTCCCCTCTGCCCCAATGGAACTCATCAAGAGCTGAGTTTCATACTGTCTAGGAATGCAATGATTAACAATTTCATTTGAGACAGCTTCTTTAATTTTGTTGTAACAGGGAACTGATGTCACATTAACAAAGGATATCGTTCATTGGCTTCAAAGGCACTACTGACATGCTTAATTACACACTATGTGCTTTGTTGGATTTCAGACCACGATCCGTTCCAATGGAATGCCCCATAGTAAACTCTACAGGTACGTCTCAGAGAATTAAATTACATACTCTTTGTTGCAAATCTCATCACCACTTGCATTATGTGAGATACAGAAGTCAGTCTTTGGCAAAAAAAAGTTAAGTGTAAACATTCAAAATAGTCTCTGTGGGCCAGATTTCTAAAGGTATGTAGGTGCCTTGTGGGATTTTCAAAAGCATCTAGGCACCTAAAACTCATGGATTTCACTACGCACCTAAATACCTTTAAAAATCTGGCTCTTCAGCTGCCCCAGAATCTGTAAAAGAAAGAATCCTGACCCCAAGAAGTGTGGCTTCAATGGAACTAGCTGTACTTTGTGGCTGGAACCCATACTTTGGACAAGGTAAAACTTAAATTAAATGCCAATGTCTCACCCACAGGATCTACTTACTTCTAGTCCAGGCTCTGACAATGACTCACTAAGTGGTCTTTGGCAAGTAAGTGCATCTCTCGTCCTCAGTTTCATCCCTGTAGAACGTGATTAATAATTCAAACCTACTGTTGCTCAGTTCAGGAGCACAAGGCCACCCTATGGATATCCTCAACAAAATGCTTAATTTTTATTAAACATAAAAGAAAACAGATGAAAAAAACTAGTCCCACTGGCTTCCAGACATCTTTCTACTTACAAATAGCTTTCAAGTGGCTCTTTTTGCATTACTCTGTCTCCTAGCTAAACCTGAGTGAAAACATACAAAGATTTAATTATTCTAGGAGGTACACAACTAGAATATTAGTTGAAACAATGTATCAATTTCAGATTGTTCCCAGGCATCTGAAGCCAATAGATACACAGTAGTTCCATGATGTTCTAATTAAGTCATGTTCTACACTTCAAAACTAATTATATCTGAACTGGGCTGGATTATAATGTCATGCAAAGCATTTATGAAACACCTACCATATAGGGGCATTGTGAGGATTAATTAGTTAATATTTGTAAAGCACTTTGCAGATGAAGAGCTTTAAATGTGTGCCTAACAGCAACAACAAAGAGTAAAAATAATAATTTTCCTTACCATTGAATTCATTCCTTCTTATATGGTAAATCAATGGGAAGGGTTTGCCTTAATTATTAAGGCTACAAAAAAAAAGTTTTATTCTTACAAAGAATTAAATCAACTCCAGACTGCATGGATCTGCTGAGAAGAAAAGAACTCAGGTGAGATGAAAATTAACAGAAGAGAGAGTAGGTATCCTATTCCAAAAGGGCTGCAAACAGCTGACTGAATGCTTTCAGATGAATTCCAGTCTCTCCAGAGCAGAAAACTAGGAACATCTCTGCAACATGTCCTAGAAAAGGTCTATTAGCCAAAACATTGTGAATGTATGTATCTGTAAAGTAAATATAACAAATATTCTCTCTTTGGGGGGCATTGAGTGTCCATTATCAAATCAGACAATTCTCACTGGCAGTTGTGTTGACCATGGAGGGTACTATATGGATATAAACTTTTTCAGTTGAAGGTGTGTACTTGATATTTAGCAATCTGATTGACTGTGGTTCAGATTTTAAAAGCGATGAAGGGGCTTAGATATCTTCCAGAAAGAGGCTGCCTTCCCCTAGACTGAGATTTTCACAGCAAACTATCCCGAACTATAGTTGCACAAAATTCAGTATATTTTGATGGCTTTACAGGAGCTTTTTGGGGACCCTGAAGATAACGTATAGAAGACAGTGTTTAGAAAATGGATAATTTTTAACAAGTTCTACTCACTCACAAGTAAAACAATGAAAATGGACCATTTCACTAATTAGCAGAACTAAATACCAATTATTCAGTTCAAATGATTAACATTTATACAGTAAATCCGGAGCTGTCATTGACTTAGAAAGTTATTACTGTCATCAGTAGGAAGATTATTCTAATGCTACAGATGGTTGTCCTTTTATAGGCCATCTGAGTGACTTGTTCTTATATAATCTGTCATATGTTATTTGGTTGTCATTATGAACTTTCTAAGTTTCATATCAATCAATTTCCAATGTTTACTAAACAGATGGTGTTATACTAAAAAGAAAAAAGGGAAAAGCATAAAATGACAGTTAGTTCTAAAAAATACTCAAATAGTTACACATTTATTGTGTCAAATATGAAAAATTTATTGTGTCAAATATGAAAAATGTGTCATTTGTTTTAACAAATTTGCTGGAAACAAAAAATATTAAATTGAGTTATAAACTCAGTGGGCCCAAGAAGCATAGACAATGCAATCCTTTCTCTGTAAGGAGGTTATTCAACTTCAAAAAATGTTTTGTCAATTAAATTGTATTAGGTACTTATTTACTGTAGTTCATACAATTTCTTTTTACAGAGCACTATTCGTAAGTAGATGAAGCAATTGCTAAGAGATGCAAACAATCAATTTAGTTCTTTTCATATTTTAACACCTAGATGCCTTCTTTTGTCTGTTGTTTGTAATCTATTGTAGAGTTTGGGTAAAAACCTCCATTTATTGAAAATTGTTCCTTACCTCTGTTCGTCCTCTTTACAATTCTTTTGTTTAATCAGGACATCATCATCAAATAAACACAAACTCAAGGAGATGAGCAGTGCATTAAAATTACCTGAACGAGTTTAGAAGATAATGACCATTCTTCCCTACAACAGCACGGTTCAAACAGTACACGAGATATTTCCTGAGTACAACTGAAATAGGGATGGCTTCCTCCTCCAGAGCATTTCAGCATATGTTGCAGAAATATTCCATACAAAAACTACATCCAAACATGAAGGTTGCCAACTGAAACACTCAAAAGTCGGCAAATTCCAAAGTTTAGGTTTTCAGTGGAACCTGAACTCTGCCTCCATGTGAGAATTTTGTCCCTGTGCAGCAAGACAAGCACAAGGCCCTGAAAAAAGCTCTGACCACCTTAATATGCTTTCGAAACAATATTAAATGGACTTGTAAAGTCTCTCCACACTAGGGGTGAATTTAACTCTGGGAGACTGAATGGGTAAATTAAATATAAGATTAAAAAACTAAGCTTAAGGATAAGAACGTTTAATGAAAGGTATGTGTGTTATCCTACTTCCTGCGGAATATATTCAGTATAATGCAGTGAACATTGCAAGGTGTGGCTGCAGGATATAATAGGCCAGGGAAGGCTGAGCCACCCCTAAGCCAAGACCTGGCCTCACCCAGGCTCCACCCACTTCCCCAAGCCTGCAGGAGTTCAGGTCCGTCCGGAGGCCAGCAGCCCAGTGTTGGTGCTAGCGCTGAGGCTGGCCGGCAACCCAGTGCTGGGGCTGATGCTGGGGGCAGCCGTGGCCTGGCAGTAGAGGCAGCTGGCAGCCTAGCAGGGCTAAGGGCAGCGGGCAGCTTGGCCGATGTCTTCCAGACGCGGGGTGGGCAGGGGGCGCTCAGGGCTTCGGCAGACGGGGGGTGGTAGGGCAGGGCCTCGGGTGGAAGGGATGAGGCTGTGGGTCTAGCCTCCCCAAAGGGGGGGCTCACGTGCTGCCCATGGCTGCAGGTGATAAGGGAACAGAACTCAAAGGGGTTAAAATGGTCTTGCTTCACAAAAGAAAGTCTTTGTCGGTTTTATGAAAGTCTGGGATCTGTTACCTGCTTTTAGACTGAAAGAAACCTTCCCATTTCTTTCAGAGAAATGAATTAAAGGAAAGGACTACCACTACCATACTGATGGTTCAATGGCTTGTAGCAAGCAACCTGGTAGGTTTACAGAAGCTATTCAAAACCATAACTCACTGGGCAGTTTACAAGATAAAATGGTTAACGTGGTGACATTTTGCAAACAAAGCTCTTCGAAGAGCCAGTATTAAAGAGAGCAACCCCATCTTCCTGAAACCCCACACAATGCTGTGCAGGGATTTTCATTCCCCCTCTCCCAAAGTCCTCGTTTTCTCACAATTCTTTGATTTTTCAACAATGCTTTGCAAGTGATTTCAGTCCTAAATCCCACTGAGGTGTCTTAGGTGATTATATCTCTCCAGTTTAAGGAGACTGGCAGAGATCGTTTTAATGAGTCTCGACATCACGAATGATCATTTACTGACGACATGTGAGGCAGCTAATAAAAGGATCAGCTTTAGCAAATCCCCAGGAGGTAACAAAAAAGTTTCCCTCCGCATGCAGTTCTTCACGAAGTTCATTCTTCTGTAAGCGCCATGCTTCCTGAAGTTTATTTGCAGAAAAAGTTTCCAGAAGACTGTAGGGTTTGTCTGTGATGGTGCTGTGATGTTGTGCGGTCTATATGGTTTTATAAAAACATGATAAGTGAATATAATGTAACCGGAATATGCTTCATGCAAAAGGTCTCTTGTAAGGTATCATTACAAAGCTTATAATCTACTGAGTGTGATCATCCTATTTCTATAAATGTACCACTCTGGTATCTAAAACTAGAAATATAAAATATAACTCTGAGGGCCTATTGTAATTATGCAAAGTGTGGGCCATTAATGGTGGTCTGGAATCTTGATGACTCCCATTAACCAGGACCATTGTCTGCAGATGGCTGTGTTTTACCTGAGTGTCTTCCTGTATATGTGTGTGCTGGCAAGTGGGTAATGAAGTCTTGCAGTGACATGTGATCATGTCACCTGAACTGGAATCCATCTTTAACCTGGTGCTTTTCCAGTGAGGGGGGGTGGAAACCCAGAGGGACAAAGGGTTCCCGCCTTACGCAAAAGATATATAAAGGGGTGGAACAGAACAAAGGAGAGAGAGGAGCCATCATGAAGAATCCCCTAGCTACCACCTAAGCTGGAACAAGAGCTGTACCAGGGCAAAGAATTGTGCCCACGCCTGGAAGGTGTCCAGTCTGAGGAAAAAACTTACTGAAGCATCTCTAAGGGTGAGATTATCTGTATTTAGTTTGATTAGACATAGATTTGCGCATTTTATTTTATTTTGCTTGGTGACTTACTTTGTTCTGTCTGTTACTACTTGGAACCACTTAAATCCTACTTTCTGTATTTAATAAAATCACTTCTTACTTATTAATTAACTCAGAGTATGTGTTAATACCTGGGGGAGCAAACAACTGTGCATATCTCTCTATCAGTGTTATAGAGGGCGAACAATTTATGAGTTTACCCTGTATAAGCTTTATACAGGGTCAAACGGATTTATTTGGGTTTAGACCCCATTGGGAGTTGGGCATCTGAGTGCTAAAGACAAGCACATTTCTGTGAGCTGCTTTCAGGTAAACCTGCAGCTTTGGGGCAAGTAATTCAGACCCTGGGTCTGTGTTGGAGCAGACAGGTGTGTCTGGCTCAATAAGACAAGGTGCTGGGGTCCCGAGCTGGCAGGGAAATCAGGGGCAGAAGTAGTCTTGGCACATCAGTTTGCAGTTCCCAAGGGGGTTTCTATGATCCAACCTGTCACATTGTCTACATAGCAAAGTAGGGGAATAACCTACTCGGAATAACCGAGATGTGAATTGAAACTGATATAATTATACTGATATAAATTCCCATGTGGACACTCTTATTCTGGAATAAGCATGCCTTTATCTATTTTAGCTTACAGCACTTTGGAAGGAGTTTATGTTTAATTGAAAAAGGCCACTCTCACAGTGTGCATATGGGGAGTTAAACTAATATAACTGTGATGCTGACAGACCAGGGGCCAGCTTATGCCAAGGCCTCTAGGCTTCACTGAACACTGACGAAAGCAGAGCTGGAAACCAGTCTGGCTCGCCTGTGTGTTAGTATTGTTAAGAGAGACATTAGAGTTATAAGAACATGCTTAGACTTTATGGAATGCATGTAGGATGCTGCATGTAATAATCTTACTTGTAATATCTGTATCCCCTGGTATAAAGTAATATTTCAGTGTTTGCGCTGTAGCTATGAAACTGTAACACAGTCAGAAAAGAAGCATTACCAAGTGTGAAATGCTAGTACACCATAAGAGGTGTCATCATCTCCCCAACACAAGAAGGCCTCTAGACACCAGACAAGCCATTGTGGAACATCAGTGGAGCAAAGACTTTGTCAACTGCTTTCCCCACACACATGAAGAGGATAGTGCACAAGCCCTCGTCCCATCACAGTTTGAACTTTAGAGGAAGGGAATAAAAACGCCTGACCAGAGGAAAATCATCATTACTGTGCTGCTTGGAATTCAGAGAGGGCAATATTGATGGAGAAAAGCGGTTTTCTCTAGCCGGAGAAGAGGCAACGGGTTCAAACTGCAGCCCAGCAGATTTAGATTAAACCCTACTTGCGCTGGCTTGCTGGTCCTGAAAGCAGCCTAAAATCATGTTTTCAAACATGTTCAGCAAACGTGCTAGGAAACCCCATGTGGTCAGGATTTTAGCCAGCCACCGGGATCGCTTTAGAGTGATGGGACATGACCCCTCCCATCTCCAGACTGAGCAAAAATGTCCCCACCTCACATCTTTAGGGAGGCAAGAGACAGAATCCAGGTGTAGTGGAAGAGATCACCTGCTGAGCCTCTTAGAGGCCCTTTCTCAATCCCCAGCTTCTACAAGGGCAATACGGCCCCCCGAAGGGCTGTCTACATTATAGTAGCCTCCCGGGGCTGCTCTCTGGGTGGCAGTGACTTCTCTCTCTCTTACCCACACAGCACATGAGCCAATGCTGCCAGGAGTCAAGATCGCGGCAGACTCCCCTGCACTCTGCCATACAGGCACAGACTCCCCATGCACCGGGTCACACCACCCTTGTCCTGGCCACCTCTCCTTCTGGACAGAGGGATGGCCAGGCCAAATTTGCATGGTATTGTGACCCCACATGCCAGGTTGCAATGCCACTCACTGAAATTTGGTCTGGCTGCCCCCCCGTCTGTACAGAGAGGTGTCTGGATGAAATTCCAGGGCATTGTGACCACACAGCCAGAGCCATACTTATTTAGTACGGGCCCACTCCTTAACAGCGGTTGGGCCACTGCCCCCCATGGAACTTTAAGCCTGTGCAAAGACCTGGGGTGGGGGGGAAAGCAGTGTTTACCCCTCCCCCCACTAGCTGTGTTTGCCCCTCCTTGCCACATTCCATTGGATGAACTCAAAGCACTTTCCAACTGATAACAAAGTCGGTGTTCTCTACATTTGCACCGGGAAGACCTGAGGCATAGAGGGGGGGCTAATGTGACTTTGCAAAGGGCAGACAAGAATTAAACAGCAGAGGTAGGAACAAAACCCAGATCCCTTGACGCCAAGTCCTGTGCTTTGACCATTAAAATATGCTCATCTGAAATCAAATCCTCATTTCTCCAGCAGCTGTGCATAGCACCAACCATGCAACTAGGGCATACGAGACCAAAACACTTTGTCCTATAAGTCAAGTGTGCAGGAAAGGACACAAATGTGTTCAAGATGGAATGGAAGAGAAGAAAAAGTAAGGAAATGTACTAAATATTTATGTTTTATTTTAATCAACAAAATAAAAGAAAGGTTTTGATGAATAAAAAAGGCAAAACTTCACTGAGACCCTTTCAAGTGTCACAATCTCAGAACCTGGAAAATAAAACGGTAGCAGCACCCATTGCCATCTAGCAAAGGCGTTACCTATTTAGAAGGGGTCAGAACAGCTGTGCACTCAGCTGATGGAATGCAGGTGAGCTGTATAGGGGATACATTCCCTAAAGGGAAAGGTAACGTCCACACTGCTCGGTGAGCACTCCTTGCCCTTGCTACTTCACCCACATGGCAGCTGAGGTGTCAGCTGAGGAAGTGAAGTGCAATAATGGCAGTTGCAGAGGGATAGAAAAGGAGGGAAAACCTAAGACTGGACAGTAACAGACTATGGTAAAATATGTATGGGTAATATGGCAAGAAGAAGGAGACATTTAGGCAAGATGCTGTAATTTGCAAAATCAGAAATAATTCTTGTCTCTCACTCGCCTCGCTCCCATAAATACCAAGGAGCAGCTCTGAGGATACACTCCTTTGAGGGAAGTGATCTTAAATGCGGTTTCCTATCTAACGTCACTCCGCTATATTCACACGCAAGTCAAAGCTATTTCCTTCCAGTCCTCAAACTTTTTTTTAATTTTAATTCTTAAAGGTGACCCGTGAAGGAGAAATATATAGGCTTAGGCTCTTTTTGCTTCTTTATGATGGCCAAAAGAAGACCTGAGAGGTTTTTTTTTATTTTTTTATTTTCTTTTCTTGCTTGTTTTTCATGTTAGAAATTCAGGTCTTCGCTGCACTGAACGGCTCCATGATGACTGGGGAACTAATACATGATGACATCACTGGAATCAAGAGAGTGAAAGCTAAGCACTTGGGAAATGAAGGGATTTTTAGTCAAGAGTGTTCTTAAAAAACCCTAGCTTTTGGTTGCTTTTTGTTACGACGTGATGTTAAGGACTAATTTTCCTTTCAGGAATGTACGCCTTTGTTAAAGATGCTGCACTCTCAGCTCTTATACACTGATTGAACAATATACATGCTGCAAAAAATCCAGGAGCTCTCCGGGAAAGCCCGGACGTGACATTTCTGATATTTCTGGGGTTTAAAAAGAAATAAATAAAAATACGCCCAAGGAGAAGGGGGGACAAATCTTTTTAAAAAGCCTTTGAGGTCTTATTTATCCATCTAAACAAATCTAATTTAAAAAAAAATCCTTTGCCGGTCACCTTTGACACATGAGAGGAAGGTCAGCTTTACAGACCATAAAAGCCTGTTGTTACAGCCATTACAAACTCTTGGTTGATAGCTGGTATTAATGTGCCTGAGCTAAAACAATAGGCTGAGTGATTCTTTTTATGATTATCTTTAAAAAAAAAACAACAACTGAAGTGCCTTCCATGGCTTTTGAGATCAACTGTATCTTAGAAACAATCCAGTCCTATACTTCTTGTTTTTGGATTAGCAATCATTTCAAGCAGTGCTCTGCATTGATATATAGTGATATTTCGTAGAATGATAAAAATATGAAGGTTACTTACTGTAACTGGACGTGTGAGGTTCTGATCCATATGCCACATGCAGGGGAAGGTTTTGCATGTGCACCACGCATCCGAGACCAGAGATTCTAACAAGCAGTGTCCATTGGCCTGCACACATGCTCCCGAGTGAGGGCCTTAAAGGCCGTGCAAGTTGATGGCCCCTCAGTACTTCTTACCACAAATCTAACCAGATCCGAAGCAAAGGAGACGGAGACCAGGTAGTGGAATACAGACAGGGACCACATATGTCGAAGAACTTCCATTCACAGTAAGGAACCTCCATTTCTTGTTCAAGTGCTGGTGCCAATGTGTATTTCACGTGCAGGTGATTAGTAAGCAGTGCTCAGACTGGAGGTGGGTATGAGGAAGTCGGCAGCTAAGATGCGTGCAGTACTGCAAACCCCACTGCTGCAACCATAACACAAAAGTCACTCCAGAGAACACCAGCATTTCCAACTACACAGAACCCTAAACATTCAAACCATGGCAACGCACAGTGAAGGTGTGGATTCTAGATCTGGGTGGGTTGCCAACTTCAAGATGTGTCGGGACCATTCTGCCCTTCCTGTGTTGCTAAATGAGAAGGGAGTCCCAGCATGAGAAATAAGGCTTTTGATAGCATTCACAGAACCAGCCTATGGCACATTCTGCAGGCATTTGGAATCCCTCTCCGTAAAATCAACATCATCAAAAGCTTCTATTCCAACTTTACATGCAGTGCTGATCAGAGTGAGCTCAGTTTTGAAGTCAAAACAGGAGTACATCAGGGGTGTGGCATGTCTGCAATCCTTTTCAGCATTGCCATCGACTGGGTAATGTGGTGTACAACAGAAGACATGTCAAGAGGCATTAAATGGACACTCTTCTCATCCCTTGAAGACCTGGACTTTACAAATGATCTCGCTCTCCTATCACATACTCAACATCATATACAAGAAAAAACAACTTGACAACACATTCAGCCAGCAAATTGGACTGAAAATCAACCGCATTATGACAGATATCATGACCTTTAATATTGCCTCACCATCACCACTATGGATAGAGGATCATGTTCTCACCAATGTAGAAACATTCACATACTTGGGCAGCACCATCAGCCAGGACACTCGGAACAGAATCAATAAAGCCAGGAACACCTTCAGGAGCTTAAATACAGTCTGGAAATCACCAAAATACACCACCAAAACCAAGCTCAGGATTTATCAGAGCTGCGTACTTTCAACACTACTTTATAGTGCAGAATGCTGGGGAATGAGTAAGGACATGTCCAAACTGCCTTAATTCCATACAACCTCCATATCTTTTGGCCCAGAACAATCTCAGACCAAGACCTATTCACACAGTGCCGCCAAGAAGATATGAGCACCATCATTACCAGGAGGCGTTAGAGATGGACTGGCCATATGCTTCGGATGGAAACTGATTCCATCACCAGAATAGCATTAAGATGGACAACGGAAGGCAAGTGAAAACGAGGCTGCCAGAAAACAAGGCAAAGAGCTGTTGAAGTCGAGCTGAAAAACCTGGGGCACAGCTGGGGAACTACTGGAAGACTTATAAACAGACTGGAGTGGAGGAGCTTCATCACTGCCCTAAACATCAGAGATATAATGGGAATATGACGACGACGACGACTTAAGGTATTGAGGGCAACTTTGCCTTGCCATATCATCCTCCTTCCTTCACCATCACTCCAAACCATTTGCAACACTGAGTCAATGTTTACATGTATCATTTGTTATCTTTCAAGTTAGCCAATGGAATTGTGATAAGGTGTGACAAAGCTTCTGATTGGTTGTCTGCAATTTGAAATTTGCAAAGCAGACATGCATTGGGCATACACCATGTAACAGCTGCAAGACTTGGATTCCTCCTAATAACAATACTAGCAGTAATACTGTGACTTCCCTTTTGGCATGGATTATAGGAAAGTCATGGGTGACACAGATTAAATCTCCCCCCTTATGTATCTCAGAGCTCCAGGGGCAGAGGGGACTCTCTCTCCCATACATCCTTCCTTCTTGTGTGGAAGAGCTCAGCATGCTGGTAGGGAGACGTCCCCTCCTGTCCTGGGGCCTGATTCAAAGCCCAGAGTCAACACAATTATGGCTAAGGAGTTCAACGGGTTTTGGATCAGGCTACTAACAAGAAGCTCCAGGAAAGAGAATCTACCTTCTCCCCTCCTCCCCGTAATCAATCATCTCCATGTGAGGATTAATGAAGGTAGTAAGAGATGTGGCATGCTATGTAAGAGCTAAGTATTGCCGTTATTGTAGCACAATCACTCTGTTCTGCATCTATCCACCCTAGGGTTTAATCACTGAAACACAATTACTAGATAGTACCAGAGTAATAATACTATAACTGGCACTTCTCTAGTAATATGCATCTTCAGCTAACGAACCTCGACGTCCGTTGGGGGAGAGGGGGAGTGAGTAAATATTATCGCCATTTTACAGCTGGGAGAACTGATGCAGAGAAGCTAATTCTCTAGTTCAAAGCCATGCAGTGAGTCAGTGCTGCAGAGACAGGAATTTCTGTGCTCCCTCACTGTGACTCCAAGGAAGATTGTCTCAGAGCTTTGCATAATTTTATTTTCTATTTTGTGATAAAACATGAGTAAAATGTATCTAATTAGCCTCGAAATTCTGTTACCGGTTCAGAGTTTATTACAGTAAAACAGATATCACTGTGAGCAGAGAAATCGGCTTCTCTCTTTAGTCAACAGCTGCGCCACTGGCATGTGTTCCCTTCTACACTATATACCCAAACCGGTGAGGCTGCTCTCAGAAAGCAGTCTGCTCCCTGCACAGGCAACTAATTGGAAAGGAGGCGAAAGGGCACTTTATAGATGTACCTTTTTGCCCTAGGAAAATTATTCAAGTTTGACAATGTGGGCAGTTGTTTCTGGGAAGGAAGGAACAAACATTGACAACATTCCCATTGGCCTAACAAGAATAAACATCTGTTGATGCAGTAAGTGGCTTACTAGACGTGACACGGGGCTCAGTGTCTGTATTCCTTGTAAATACACACGGCCTAATATACCCTGGTGTAACTGCATTCAAGTCACTGGAACTCCACCAAGCATGAATTTGACCCAATGATCATTGCTAATGATAAGCTAAAGGAGCAGCCATTAGCAAGGCTGATGTCACCGCCTTCTCTTCAGTTACCAGATATATGGAAGAATTAAAAATGTATTTGGCTAGGATTCAACATGACTTCAGTTTTCTAAGATGCAGTTGGCTTGGTACCATATAGTCTTCTGTTAAATCATACCCATTAGGCAGTGACCACATCGGGCATTTGGAGATTTTGAAAAGATGAGATTTCCCCCCCCAAATGATTATTTTTTACAACCATAGACGTCTCTCTTGCCATTATCCTTATTAAAGCAGAACTGTGCATCTTTGCCAACCCTGCACATTAGAAGTGAATGAAAGGCACAAGAACGGTGACTGCAAGCTTAAATTAAGTGAGTGGCATTTACTTTCTTAAAATGAACAAAAGCAAGTTCTTTGAACTGATCAATTACTCCCTGTTTTGTCTCTATAATCTTGCTGCATTTGCACATCTGGGTGTGCCAACTCTTATTCTTTAAATTAAACGCCCTCATCTGTTCTCCAGAAGAAAGCAAACACCGAGCTAGATTTAAACAGATGAAAGGGTTGCAGAGGAGACATCTCAGAGGCAAGCTTTATGTTACGTCAGTGATGAGTTTCCCTCCAATAATACTGGCTGTAAACATATTTGTTTCAAAATGCACTCACTGCTGCTGTCCTTTATCTGAGCTGCACACACTGGCACAGACGCAGTGCATTGTATGTTGGGCCATCCTGGGAGACTAAAACAAGACGTATATTCCCTAGTCAATGATTGTGACATATTCAGCCTCTGCCAATCATAAAGGAATAACAAATGTTGTTTATGGGAATAGATACTTCTCTGGGCTGCCACATGCACCAGTATCGCTTGCAGGCTAGCCAAGAAGCAGACAAAAACATATTCTTTAATAAATTCCGGGTTAGAATGGATCTTTGTGAAAGCAGAGGCTTGTTGTGTTTTAAAAGCCTATTGCTTTTCCAAAAGTACCAATTCCTCAGAGACGTAGGGTATGTCTACACTGCAATAAAACACCCACCGTTGGCCTGGGTCAGCTGACTTGAGCTTGGGCTGCTGGGATATAACACTGCAGTGTAGATGTCTGGGCTGGGGATGCAGCCTGGGCTTTGGGCCCCCATGAGTGGGTGGGTCCCAGAGCCTGAGCTGCAGCCCGAGTCCGGATGCCTACACTGCAACTGTATAGCCCCTCAGTCCAAGACCTGGGCACCCAAGTCAGGCGACCTGGGCCAGCCACAGGTATGTTATTGCAGTTTAGACATACTCCTTGTATGTACATCAGAGGTCTTGGGTTCGGATTCTAGTTCTGAATTTTTAACCCTTTGTTTGGTACGTTTCCCATTAGCCAGAGTTCTCCTATGGGGCACTCCATTCATCTAGGGCAGGCTTTACCATTGTACCGAAGATCTCACTAGGCCATTGATAACCCTTCCCTGTCTCCCAAGCCAACGCAGGCAGTAAGAAAGCATTACCAATAATGACAACACAAATATCAATCAGGGAGACTGGCACTTTCATGGCCTTACATTCACCTTAAAAGATGAACTGCAAAGCAGAAGATTTAAACAAGGAATGATGCAGATCTGAGGGACTGCCAGCACTTCCAAGGGTCTGTAGTCCTGTGATCCTGAGGCTCCCCAGTTCAGCTCTGCATGGCTCCGAGATCCTGTAAATACGTCAGCTGGCTACCTATGTTATTTAGAGCCTGGCTGCCCCCTTTCTGCTCATCACTGAATGGACTCTGATCCCAGTTCTGCCTTCCCCTTCCAACCAGGAGCAGGAGGAGGTGAAGCCCCCACAGCACATGAAGCCAACAGCCATGTTTACAAGTCCCTCCAAGACTCAACATCTCTTTCCACTCAACTGGCAGCTGGAGAACTGCAGTTCCGATCCAACCCCTACAAAAATCTTGACCAAGTTCTCCGCCAAAAAGAGGGGAATCAGTACCTCATACTCGTATGAGGGGGTTTCTCTTTTCCCCACCTTATTTTTAATTAAAACATCCTTTTTTCACTTTTTCCTCACTATGCCATGAGAATTACTATGGCTTTCCTGCTTGGCAAGATGCTATTTGGGTGCTATCTTATTCATGGCCTATCATACAGGGAGGATAAGTGGCTCATGTACTCAGAGAAGGGGCAGTGAATTTGTTCTTTTAATTGATTTCCTTAATCTTGTCAATCATCTGCTTAAAGAATAATATTTCCAGTGTGTTGTATGTATCAAACTTCAACATTAACTTTTAGAGCTGGGTAATAAAAATCAGGTCTAGAGAGTTGCTGATCATGTCTGAAGCAATTCAGTACAATTTTGTGGAAAGGTTAAATAAATTCTACCGGATGCTTGATTTAATTCTGTAGCAGTGGTAATGAGGCTGCCTTGCTGTCTGTAATTCTACATTATTATTTAACGAATGCACTGGCAAGCCTATCTATAAATATTCCTATTTTCCATAATTTTGTGACTTTCATAGCCAAACCCATTAAACAGCTTGATTTTTTATTCAAATGACTCTGTGGAAGTATTATTAAGGGTCTGGCATTTGTTTTTCTGAGGTGAGGTATATGACACACAAACCGCCGAGCACTAGGGGAGGAAACCTAGAATTGAGTGACATAGCACTCGTCATTTGTCACTACTGCAGCCCTTGCTGTCAGTATCACGCACTTTTAGATCCACCACACTGAATACTGCATCTTCAGCTAACAGAGTAACTGATAGTAGTAGTAGGTTGTCACCATTTACGTGGATGAGCACTAGAGGGAAATGGGACACTGTCGGTGGGTTTCACAGCTATTTGCTGACAGCAGAGGAATGATGAGACACAGGATTCTATTCCATTTCAGACTCCATTCTATTCTAGTGGCCACAGACTCTTCTGCCTGCTCCCTTATACCTTGTCCTCTCCAACCAGTCCCTTTCCTGCCTCTTCCCCACCCTGGCTCCTCATTCCAGTCCCATCTCCTCACCTAGCCCATCCCAATCTCCGCTCCTCAAGGCTTCTAATACCAATTCTAATATTTTTGCTCCGCAAGTCCTAGTGTCACCCCTCTGAACTCCCTGTCCCAATCTCCCCCACCCCTGCTTGCTTGTCCAGCCAGACCCAGTCTCTCTCCACCTCCTCATCCAGTCTCAGTCTCCCACTCCTTCTCCCTCTCCACCTACCAGTCCCACGCTCCTTGCCCACTCAGTTTCACTCTCCCCCAGCTCCCAGTCTCCCCCTCCATCTGTTTCTCCTCTACCCCCTACTGCCAGCCTCCACTCTCAGTCTCCCCTCTCCACGATTCTTGTCCCCATCTTCTGCTCTGACTACTAGATCCAACTCTAGTCCCCTCAGATAGCTTCCCCCTGGGCACTGCCTGGGCCCGGCAGGGAGGCAATTGAGAGATCACAGTAAAGAGCCACGCTCCCAGCTCTCAGGTTCAGTTCCCAGCCCAGCCCAGAGCTGAAACTGCAGGAAAGGTTCTGCTCAGCCCTGGGCTGGAGCATGTCCACTATGGACTGAACAATCAGAAAATGTAGCTACGAAGTTCTAGGAAGTCTACTGAGTATGTGCGAACTGCCCTTTGTCCAAGGTTTAAAACTTGGCTAAATTTGGTCTGATTTTCAAAGGGACAGATAAAGACATAGGACAAAAAGGCCACTCTCTCCTACCCAACCCCCACATTAAATTTCAAATGTCTGGTCGAACACATGTGGATGCTTGAGCTTCCAACAGAAAAGGTCACCAGATTTTTTTGTTTGTTTGTTTGTTTTTTAACCTGGGCAAAACTGATTTTTCATTAACTTTGTTTTCAGAAACAGATTAAAATTTTTTGGCTGAAATGAGAGAAAAAAAATTAATGCATCCTGAGGCAGATAACCAGAATGGAAAACTTCAGCCCGAGAGATTAAAGTTTGGCGAAGTTAGAAGCAAATGAAAAGAGGATTTTATAATGAGCTGTGCTGGACAACCTTAACAATAGAGTACGCGATCAGTGCCGCCTATACTAATGGTGACTTACCCTCATCGAGCTGATCCTGAAAGACTTGAGCCTATACTTTACATACATTTCCAAGTCTTGACAGAATCGGGACCTTATAAAGTTAGATGCATGTTTGCAGTCCCCTCCTTTCTTCTCACCACCCCTTTAATAAAAAGCATGCTCCTACACCTGGACTGTGTAGGTTTTGTTTCCTCCTAAAGCAATTTAAAAAGGTCTCAATCATATTCGTACCAGTCTGTGAAAGCAGATGCCACCACAACAAAGAGAGGTAACATCACTTAAGATGTCATTTCCAAATGGACAGAGATGGAGGGGGTTTATTGTTAGTCAGTCAGTCCATAATGTGCTATAAAAGCATTTATTCAGCTTAGTCCCATGTTTTGTAGCTACGAAAGAATTATCATGGGAAGCAATTGGATCACCCTCACTACTGTGAATATGGAAATGAAATGTTAAGTGGCAGAAGTGTTTTGTTCCTTGAAGGCACAGAATATGACAGGCCATAAACTGCCCTTATGTCATACACAGAACTCCCACCACTGTCAGTGGGGTCCCGATCACAGAATATGCCCTGAGAGCCTTTACTTGAGTAAGAAATTTAAATGACGGATAGACCCATGGAATAAAAATCTCTCTGCTTTTAAAACTGGTCAATGAAATAATATTTGTGTCTGCTTTTAAAACATGTTTTTCCTCTCTCCCCCCTGAAATCAAAAGAGAGTTGCTGCCCAACACCGGGTTTTGGCTGTGGAAATGATGAAAACCTCTTTGAAAACAGCAAAATTTCACTTTGGGGCAAATGAATGATTTTGCCTGAGATGGAATTCTGCTGTTCACTGGCAGATTTGGCTCATTTTTACCCTGGATCAAAATATGCTAAGACTTATCAGTTCTTAAATTCATTGGGAAAAAGTTATTTCCCCCAATGAGAAAAAGAAGCAAACAATAAAGGAATTCCGTATTTAAGTAATTTTGAAACTTCATCTAAAGATTTAACTTTAATCAAGGATAGTTTTCCTTTTCACACAAAGGGAATTAAGTAACCTGTACTACAAACTAGAAGAGTGAATGATTTCCAATAAGATAAACCCTTCTATAGCAAAGACTTCAAGACTGGGAGCCAATCAATTAGACCTTGGTAGGGAGCTACTGAAGTGGTAAGAAAGATTTGTTTTCTGAAAGGAAAGAACAGATGTGTCCACAGCAGAGTTCTATAGGGAAGTACAGCACATGCCAACAGTAAGATGTATATGTAAAATGTGTAAATCAACAAGCCAGCATGCATTTAAGAAAGCCATGCCAAGTCCATGTTGCTTGTACATAACCACCTTATTTTGCAAAATCAAATCAAGGAAAAATTGTACATTCAAAAATCTTCTTGGGGATAAATAACTTGAAGTGTTATGAGCACGGCTGAATCCAAGGTAACTGGCTGCATGCAGTGTGCAGCCCAGTAGGAAATATGGACTGTAAGTCCTAACCATCCAAAGCAATTTTTAAACATTAGACAGGATGTTTGTCAATTCATAGTAAGCGTGAGCTGTGTGATCTACATTAGGATGAATAGCTCAGAAATCTGTAGCACTGGGAGGGCTGAAATTTGGCTCCTATATCCATACTAATATAGCCTGTCTAGAGAATCTAAATCCATCATATGGAGGTGAAAAAACATAATATTCCTGCCAAGGGATATTATCATTTGTCAATAATTTAGATGAGAAAGTTGTGTGTTGAAAGTACAGAACAACCCACAGACTTAACAAGTCAGGCCAATATGATGAAATTGTCCGACTGCTAAAAATTATTTCCAAAATAGGTTCAATATGTTTGTTACCTTTTGATCACCTTTAGGTAAACAAATAGTGTGGTAATGCTAGAAATTACTGACCACTAAGCCTTCAGGCTGAAGACAGTGATATCACAATGTGAAGGGATGAGTAAACATTTCTGATTTTTGAAATATTCAGACCCCAAAATCGATCCACCCCCAGAAGGCCTTGACTTTTACTCACATAAGAACCACCATACTGGGTCAGACCAAAGGTCCATCTAGCCCAGTATCCTGTCTTCCGACAGTGGCCAATGCCAGGTGCCCCAGAGGGAATGAACAGAACAGGAAATCATTGAGTGATCCATCCCGTTGCTCATTCCCTGCTTCTGGCAAACAGAGGCTAGGGACACCATCCCTGTCCACTCATGCACTCTCTTACTTTGAGCCTCTTATTGGATGGAGACAGAGAAACTTACTTCCTCCACTACCTCCTCTACCATCATCTTCAGAGAACTGTAGGCTAGCCCCATCCCTTGTTCTGGAATCTCTAATTCTGATCCTTAGACTTCTTTTTCTACTACCCCTCCAAAAAGTTCTACTAGGACCGTCTCCAGAGGGCCAGGGGAACTGTATTCCACCCTCCATCCTATGAGAAATAACCCTGGGCCCACTTTTGGACACTGGGCTTTCAACTCAGGAATTAAAGGATGCCCCAGGATAGGGAAATGGCTATTCTGTGCAGCTATTGTCAACAGCAGAGCAGGAAATAGGCAAACAGGTACCTGAACAGAAAAAATAGCATCTGGCAATATTTGGTGTACCTAATGCGGCCAGTATTCATGCTACTGTGGCAGTAAATCAATTTACCCAGCTACAGTTATTCAGTACGTTACCATGTCAGTAAAAATCCTGCAGAAAATACATGATGATGTGATAGGAGTTTCATTTGCATTAAGATGCTATGTCTCTGAACAAGATGTAATAACATGAAGGAGAATTGGTTGACAGTTTATTTTCCATAAAGCCTTTGACAAAGTCCCACACAAGAGTGTATTAAGGAAAATGATTGTGGATTAGAAACTTGCTAAAAACTGAGACTGTTCACAGGGGAGATGAATAAGAGGGGACTGGACAGAGGTACATAAAACACTGAATTGTATACAAGGTAGATCAGGCACTCCCGTTTACCCTTCCTCTTAGTACAAGAGCCAGGAGATATTCACTGAAACCAAAAGACACCACATTTAAAAAGTGATCTTTTTCACACAATGCATAAGAACCCATGGAACTCACTGTCACAGGATATTGTGGCAACAATTTAGTAGGATTCAAAGTTGGATTAGACAGTTCTGTGGCTAATGCACCCATCCACGGTTACATTTGGTAGGATACATTTTTTGTTTTTAAAGACATGATATAAGCCCTCACACTTCCAAGGCACAAGCCAGTCACTAAGCGGGAATCTTCTTTCCTAACCGCCATCAACTGAACTGTTGTGCCGTAATTCTCCACTTAGGGGATTCTTGTAACTTCCTTTTAAGGACCTGTTTCTGGCCACTGAGAGAGACAGGATAATGGGCTAGATGGACCACTCATCTGATCCGGTAAGGCAATTCCTACATTCTGAGGGTACATTAAAAAGAATCCATTAGTCCTTCATTGAAGCAGTGAATGAGCAATTTGTTTATCAGACTTTGCACTACTGTGACTGATTAACAATTAACATATACAAGAGAAATGAAACACCACATCAGAACAGGGAAGATGTTTGTGGTACCAAGCTGGCATCTCAGGATCTTTAATTTTCTAGACATAGTGAGAAACGAGATATTAATCATTCTTCATCATTCATGTAGTAGGCAATATTTTAGCACCAAATTCTCTTTTTAAAGACATACTTACATTTCAATGACATAACAGAGGTTTTACTGGGATTTCCTCCCTGCCCCAGGAATAAATTTTCCAGTCATGATTCATCATTGAGATGACACAACTTACAGTTATACTGGCACATCCATCACATTGTATTCAATGCATCATGAGGTGACACTAACTGTACGAAATCCCAATGCCACATCACACCCGGGGAAGAAATGGAGCCTGATTCTGAATTCCTTTCTTGAGCAAAATTCCCAGAGTTCTTAATAAAACCTCTATTGCAATTTCAACTTCAACACCTTGTTATTTTAAGATTTATTAAAGCTAAAAATATCTACATAATGGTGATGATTAAGCCTAGCTGGGGTCTATAGACAGAAGGAAATAACCACTGTTCGAACATGTGTCCACCTTTTAACTCCATATCCTTTGTAAAAAGCAAAGTTTATCCAATCTCCAGTGGTATTAACATGTGATCAGTGTCGGTAGTTTTTTTAAGCTTTAAAAATATAAATCAATCGCAAACAAATCTGACTGCACTTCATGCTCCTGTATTACTCTCCTAAAACATACAGAATTATTCTGCTCCTGATCACAAAACTAACAGTACTAAGTATACATCATCTGGTCACTGGCTTCTCATGACTTTCACTTAGCATTTTATATTAGCACCCAAGACTATAATAACTGGGCCCTACTGCTCTCTCAACCAACTTCATTTCTGTCTTGAAGGATAGCTGTGGTTCTATTCCCATACTTCTGTTAAAAGCAAAATACCAGTTTTGTTCGAGTTGCAAGCTTCACATGTGACCTAACAGCCTCCCCCAAATCAAACTTCCACTTAAATCAGTGGAGGTCTTTGTTTTGACTTTAGTGGTGTTGTGTCAATCTATAGATTAGAGGCTTAATCCGCCACTGCGTCACTTAGGGCTGGTCTACACCCAGCCGCTAGTTCGGCGGCTGGGGATCGAAGTTCTGGGTTCGACGTATCGCGCCTGGTCTGGACGCGATAAGTCGATTCAGGAAGTGCTCGCCGTCGACTGCGGTACTCCAGCTCAGTGAGAGGAGTACCGCGGAGTCGACGGGGAGCCTGCCTGCAGCGTGTGGACCGCGTCTGAACCGCTGTAAGTTCGAACTAAGGTATGTCGAATTCAGCTACGTTATTAACGTAGCTGAATTTGCGTACCTTAGTTCGAATTGGGGGGTTAGTGTAGACCAGGCCTTTGGTTTGATACCAGTGTAACGCAGTTACACCAATATTACCTGGAATACAGGCCCTATGACTATCAACCCCCTTACACTTCTGAGTCCAAACCAGATTCATCCTTGTGCTCCACAAACAAACAAAAAACCTACTGAGTGCTTTAACACTCTCTCCCCTACTTTTCCTGCTGGAAAAAACAGAAAATAAAATTGAATTATTCCATATAATTCTAATCTTAAATGTGGAAATAGTGTTTTTCACTAGGATACAATTCTCTAGTTCATCCTTATCGATCATAACAACATGTGCACCTTCAGGCAATATAGCTGAGCAATAAAATAACATTAACATTGTGGTATATTCTGCCACCCACCCTTTAAAATCACAAATTAATTGATGTGCTTACACTTGACATTTGAAGGGAAATAAAATCAATATTTCATATTTTGTTATGATGCAACATGAAGAAAAGTGGAAAGTGCCATTAATCACATCGCAAGTGTAGTATATGGCTTGAGAATATATAGTAAATAAACAGCAATGGAGTACTTCAGCTTGCACTTATGCTAATGGAGGATTTGATCATTTTAAATGGAAATTCACACTGTCAAAAACCTAAGACTGCACTTCAGGTTCATCTCCACTAAGAGAAGACATTTATATCATTTCATAGAAGCATCTTGCTTTAATTGTGCAGTAATACATTTTGCCAGCACAGTTCCTGAACAGCATTCTGGCAAAAGGAACAAGCAGCAGAACTTGAAACTAAAAGCATCTAGAATTCTGAGTACATCAGCTTCATTATTGGCATCATCAAATGTAAACAAGTGAGACAGAACCGCAAGTGACCTATC
Organism: Terrapene triunguis; assembly: GCF_002925995.2. Classification (NCBI taxonomy): domain Eukaryota; kingdom Metazoa; phylum Chordata; order Testudines; family Emydidae; genus Terrapene; species Terrapene triunguis. The sequence continues at coordinate 1,821,760 of NW_020664440.1, forward strand.
AGCTCACCTACGAGAGCAAATTAATTACCCCTTGACATAAGTATCATTTTTATGTAGAGAGTCTGGTTCATAATGAGGTCTTTACTATGCAAACATATTTCAAGTAATTGTCATCTTAAGTAAACACATTTTAATTACTGTCACTTTTTTCATTATTCATTTTCAAGCCTACAATACCTGTCACAGGAAACTTCTCACGATTAAATGATTGTCATTTCCTGCTTTTTCTCATGGCAACATACTTCCCCCTTTATTCCACTGGCAAACTAATTAAAATAAGTAAAATATACAATGAGGTCACAGAGACTTTGATGGTGATGGTGGTGAAGTTGTCCACCCTAACAGGTTTTCAAGCTGTATATCTGTTCCTTAGAGAGCACTTTCACACAGCATTGTAACTGTACAGCTGTCAGCTGCAATTAGGGTGTTGTGAGGCTGTTGTTGCTAAAGTGACATTTGCTACAAGCACTGTCATTTTGAAGAATATCCAAGAAGCAAAATGGAAATCAATGTAATTGCAAGTTATCAGCCTTAAATTTTCATTCAATTATATGCTACAGAATAGCAAATTGAGAATAATTTCAGTTTACCTAGCGCAGAAGGTAATAAACGGGTATTGAAATTCCAATGTAGAACTCCTTAATTTCAGATCTGTCTCTAACAGTCTTAAAGGTGAAATAATAAAAATTATGTGCAAGTCATTTGCTTATGGATGTTGAGATCTTTTGAACTCTCTCTCTCTCTACTGAAAAAAAAATATTTTCTGAAAAAAGAAAAAGAGTTATGTTCAAGGCAAATCCCCTAGCATTATGCAATGTTAATATTGAGATATCAAGGCTTTAAAGTCAGAACATTGCAAAAGTTGAGAATTCACCCACCATTCTTCTAATTCAGTCACAAAACAGATGCCAGCCTTCTTGTCATCTACTAACTGGCCATATGCACATCCTGTAATTGATGTGATATACACAAATGCAACAGTCCCCTCCACTTGAATCCCAGCCTCAAGGAACTCTCCTAGGAGAGTGGTCAGAGGAAGGACCAACTCCACAGGCTTGTCCTCCTGTCTTCTGCTACAGCTCTGTGGTGCTTGAGCTCAGCAAATTTTGTGGTAGGAGAGCATAGAAGAGGAGCTCAGCTGCTCTCAGTAACTTGCTCCCCTGCAGAGTCTACAGATTTCCATGCAGAAATGCCATCAAAGCCAATGATGCATGAAGCAATGCTGCCTCCTGGCAGATCTCCCTAGTGGTACTTATACACACCAAATGAAGGTGTGATTGGTGTGTGTTACACACACCCATGCTAACTTTAATGTAGCTAGCCTAGGTAACAAGAATAGTGAAGATATGGCAGCATGGACTTCAGCTCCAGCTAGCAATCCAAATATGTATCCAGAGTCCCCAGCAGATTTCGACTTGGGCAGCTAGCATTTGCTGAAGTCTGCCATGACATCTTCAGTAGCATTGTTACTCCAGCGAGCTAGACTAGAGCAGGGTGGGAAAAATCAATTATGTTGGAAAAAAATCAGATTTTTTAATTTAAATTAGATTTTTTTATTCTCTTATTTAAATTATAAGTTTTTCTTTTAAAAATATACTTGTTTAAATTGAAATCTGAATTTAATACAAAATATGTTAAGGCCTAAACTTATTACAATTTAGTTGTAAAGTGAAACATGTTTTGATGGATCCAAAACATTTCAGGCTGTTTAGCTTAATAAAAATAAATGTTATATGCGGTTATGTGTTTTATTAAATTCCAGTTACCACCCTAATGCAGCCTGACATCAATCATGAGGAAAAAGTTAATTATCTAGTAAATAAGCAATATATCATTCACCATTTTCGAACATACTAAAAATATGCAATTAATAAGCATCTGAAAATATTAAGCTATATAATTGCTTAAATAAATGTGCACAGTCATAGCGTACTCTCCTACGTAGCAAAAAGATGTGCCAAATCTAGTGTAAAGGCTCTATGTAATTGTAAATCAACATGTTTTATTGGTTATATCAACCAATGGCAACGCACCTTTCTTAGGAAAATAACAAGTACAAATGGAAAAGTTGATTTAAATCAAAGCTTTCCACTTAGTGATTTAAAATGCCTTGATTTAAATCAATCCACCCTGGATTAAAGTTAATTTAGGTAGGCATACCTGTGTTTCATCTACCAGGTCGACACACTCTCTGACTGCTGCAACACAGCCATGGGAAGACTCAACCATACCGCCTCGGTGAAGCTGGCCAGAGAAGCACTGCAGAGAGAAAGCCCCTCTTGAAGGCTTCCCTAAGATCCCGGGAATCAGGAAACTGTCTTTCTCCTCTGTGAGACCTCCAAGGGAAATGTGATTGAAACGCCACCAGGTGACAGTCATGGAGTTTTCTGGGTCCCTTTCTCACAACCCATGGGCATTTCTGGCCCATAAACAGCAATACATTAGAGTTTATACTGAACAAGGGGAAAAAGTATAAAAAATATTATGGACCTGATCCAAACCCAGGCTGAAGTCATTGGAAGGATTTCCATAGGCTTCGATGGGCATTTGGATTTCCATAGACTTTGACGGGCATTAGATCAGGCCCTGAAAGTGTGTAATGTAACCATGTTGTTGTTGTGGGACTATCTTTCATCTCTGGAACATCCTTACTCTTCAGGGATCGATTTCTGATCTTTAGCTTGTATTAATGCTAATTTTCTGCATTTCGCTTTCTAGCTCTTAGAAAGACAGACAGACACAAAGACAGACCTCTGTACCTATTCAGATGGTTGAGCTTGCTGGCTTTACTAGTGGAGCAAAGGGACCTACTCCAGTTTGCCCTTTAAATGCAACCTCAATAGAAAGTGCTAATGGAAATGCACAAAACGTTAATTTAAAATTCAAACCTTTAAAAACTAATGAACCGATTTACTTCAGAATTGGCTAAGAGTAAGACAAAAAGTCACCTGAGCCGTATTAAGTACAAAGAGCATCTTAGCTTTTGAACAATGAACTTCAGCTGGAGTTTTTATTCATAGTCCAATTTGACGGATGCCAATGAAAGAATTAATAGGAGGACAGGAATTTTTTTTTCCCCATGGATGGGGGCAGGGTTTAATCATTCTTCTGAAAGCCTGTTTCGGGGGTCATCGATCCACCCCACCCCATCCCCGGTGGATTTGCCTATCTTTTTAATCAAACCTCCTAACGTGAATTTCCTTGCTGTGTCTTTTTGGAAGGTGATGGTTTTTCACATTTTATCCTGTATGTTTTGATCACTGGATTGGTATGACATCCATGTCACATCTAACCATGCACAGGTATGTGACAGCAGATGAAAACGTGGTTCTCAGGGAAAAGGATGTTACAGTTTCTGCTCCAGGACAACATCTTTCTGCTATTAAAATGTTTTAAATTTATGGAGAATGTAGAACCATACTTTGCAGTGACTGCTTCTATGGCATGTATCTGAACCTGACTGTTAAGTATAGTGATGGAGGGTAGAATGAGGAGCACGTACCCTTTAGAATTGTGAAAACACACCATTCTGTCTTCTCCAGAGGGGGCATGCCTCATTTGGGTTACAGGAGGAAGAGAGAAGGAGCAAAATACACAGAGGCTCCAATTATCCCTAGTGTAACTGCACTGACTGAATGGACATTACAGCAGAGATGAGGTAGCACCAGTAGAACATATATTGCCCTCTTAGATCTCCTTGTGCACCATCAATGGCTATAAATGTGGACACTATTTTTCCTTTTAGTTCTGATCATTCTGATCTGAAGAACGAGGATAAATAATTCCAAACTGCAATGCACGCAAGAGATAAATATATGGGCTTTGTTAGTAGTAAAACTGACCAGAAATATGAAGTGAAAGTCTAAATTAATCTATATAATTATTTAAAAATTCAATGTTATATCTGTAAGTCACGGAGTTTTCACATTTTCTCACTCTGACACATATATAGAAATGTCTGTTTGAAAGCCAGGTTTTGAAATTAGCATTTGTCTATTTTTTTGCCTATCAAATACAATCAAACTGGGGATGGCTGAAACTTTTATAGCTTGTCTGACAGACATCTGGAGCCAGCGCTGTCACTACTCCTTTTTGTAAGTGACGAGAAAGTGAACGAGACAGCCAGTACTTCAAATAAATGTTTAACGAAGAGCAGACTGAAACCTTTTAGAGGGACATCATCTCTTGCAATTCAAAAAGGTTCTTTTTTGTTTGACTTCTGGTATTTGTCCTACACAGCACTGTCCCTATCCTGCTCTCAAGTTATTCTTCATTATGATGAACTTGCAGTGTGCAGGAGGCTCAGATGATCACTAAGGCTAGGTTGTGGCTCTAACCCCACACTGTGATGGCAGGGTGAGAAAAGTCTATTGCAAGCAGGAGCCCTGCATGAATGCCAGGGGACTCAGCCAGCATTGCTCCTGGGGCAGCGCACGCAGGAATGACACACTTTGACACACTTTGTCAGGGTGCAGAGCATGCCTTCCCAGCACCAATTCAGTACCACTGCGGGTGGGATCATGGATCATCCCACCTTTCCACTTCTGCTGTGCCTAGGCGTAGTGCTAGCCTGGAATGATTGCGGCTGAGCCCTGCACCAGGGAGAGATTCATCAGCTGGGGAATTAAGTAAAGTGCCAATTCTGGTCCAGTTCTGGCATCTCGGTGCCAAAAGCCATGCAGCTGGCTGTTCTGAAGACGGCACATGATTTGATTACAGCAGGTCACTTTGGAACCACAAAGACGATGTGTAGCATTCAGCAGAGATTCTACCACGTCAGGTGTTGGATGGACGTAGAGAGCTGGTGCCGGAGGTGCAATGCGTAGGTGGCACAGAAGGGACCCTCTGGCGATCCAGGGGACTGACGCGCCAGTACAATGTCAAGGCACCAATGCGGTGGGCAGCCATCAACATACTGGGAACCCAGCCAATAACAGAGGGGAAAACTATTCAACCTAATCACTGTGGACTACTTCTCCAAGTGGCCAGAGACATTTCCCTTACCTGATCAAGAAGCAACACATTTCCTGGGGCCAATTCATAGCTTCTTTGGTGTCCCTGAAGAGGTGTCATGCCAGCTTAACTTAAGGAGACGTCCCAGGTAACATAAAACTCTCAATAGCCCACAGAGGCCTTTCCTGCTTCCAAAAGAAAATAGAAGGAGAGGACATGCCCTTCCACTTTCCTGGATATCTCCTAGGCTTCAAGCTACATCCTCACAGAGAAGCTTCCATCAAGCTCTTTGAGCTCAGTATTAGGACTGAACAAACTATCCCTTATATAGCTCCCAAAGGCAGTCATGTGATTTCTGAGCTCTTAGTCTCTCCTGGGGAACTACATTTCCCAGAATGCCTACTCAAGGGGACCATAAAAGGCCCAGTGCCCCATTACGTAACCATTCATCTAAAAGTTCTACAGTAATTCCAGATACAATTCAGAAATAAGGCATCATGCAGGCAGGCAGAATACAAAACATCCAGTAAATAGGTCTTCATGTGCGGTGCATGATAAACATCCTACAGTAAGGGAGAAGGAAGGAGATTGAAACTGTTTGTATGTCATATATTGATTTAACAAAATGGGGAAATTCAAATCTGTTATACAAATCCCACAGAAGTCTCTGTGTGAACTTCAGAGGAATTGTAAATAGTGATGCAAGTTATACATCACTGGCTGTGTCAAAATAGTGTCACTGCACCAGTTTGGCATTCGACGGGTATGTAAAATCACTGCAACTAAGGCTGTGTCTACACTGCCACTTTCAGTGCTAAAACGTTAGTCGTTCGGGGTGTGAAAAAACACCCCCCTGAGCGACAAAAGTTTTAGCGCTGAGAGAGCTCTCCCCCGGTGATAAAGCTGTAACGTGGGCCGTGCAGACATACCCTAACCTGATAATGTAACAGAAGGGGCAGTGTAACAGGAAAAGCAACCAATGAGAAGGGGTAATCCCTCAGACAAAGCCCCTAGATCTGCCTTGTACTAAAGGAAGTGAGAAACTGCTTTGTTTTTAAGCTAATTGCAAATCTCCCATTGATTTTTCCGGGAACAGGATTAGGCCCAGTACCTATGTCGATTCTAAAACATTTATGAAATAGCAATGAAAAGCTATGTGAAATGAAACACATTAAACAGAATGTAGAACAAAAGCATGTAAATTGATAAAGAGATCAATACAGTGAGCACACTTAAAGAGTTCCATCCATTTGTCACGGATGCTACTCGTTTGAGAGACATTGCTGATTATATATGCTGAGAAGGTACGGTTGGAACTGGTGGAAACATTCAACATGGAAGACATTGTTTATGAAACCTCTAGGCCATGAGGAAAAACTTAGGTGAAGAGAGAAGGCAAAAGAGGCTGATCATAGCCCGTTCCAAATCAGAACCAGGTTCTCAGATATACCCATTTACTTTAAGTGGCAAATTCACTGAGTCCAGCTCTGTTAAGACTCCCCATCTTACCACTCTGACTATATATTGCATTACTGCTTCAGCATTGCTCATAGATTCTAAGGCCAGAAGGAACCATGGTGATCTACTCTGACACACACACACTCGCCCCCGTATAACACAGATCACAGATATTACCCAAAATAATTCCTAGAGAAGATCTTTTAGAAAAACAACCAATAGTCAGTGATAGAGAACCCACCATGACCCTTGGTCAATTGTTCCAATGATTCCAGTTTGCCTAGATTCAACTCCTAGCCATTGGCTTGTGTTAGACCTTTCTCTGCTAGATTGAAGAGCCCATTATTAAATATGTATTATCCACGTAGATACTTATAGATTGTGATAAATTCACCCCTTAACCTTCTCTTTAAGCAGCTAAATAGATGGAGCTCCTTGAGACTATCACTCTAAGGCAGGTTTTCTAATCCTTTAATCATTCTTGTGACTCTTCTCTGAATCCTTCCTAATTTATCAACATCCATCTTGAGTTGTGGGCACCAGAACTGGACACAGGATTCCAGCAACAGTTGTAACAGTGCCAAATAGAGGTAAAATAACCTCTCTATGCCTACTTGAGTTTCCTGTTTATGAATCCCAAGATCGCACTAGCACTTTTGGCCACAGCGTCACATTGGGAGCTCATATAGATTATCCACCATGACCCCCAAATCATTTTCAGAGTCGCTACTTCCCAAGATCGAGTCCCCCATCCTCTAAGTATGGCCTTAATTCTTTATTCCCAGATGTATACATTTACATGTAGCAGTATTAACATGTATATGGTCTGCTTGTGCTCAGTTTACCAAGCAAACCCAATCACTCTGAATCAGTGACCTGTCCTCTTCATCATTTACCACTCCACTATTTTTTATGAAATCTGCAAGCTTTATCGGTGATGATTTTATATTTTCTTCCAGGTCATTAATAAAGATGTTAAATACCATAGTTACAAGAACCAATTCCTCTGGGAACCCACTGAAAACAAACTTGCTCAATGATTATTCCCTGTTTACAGTTACATTTGAGAAATATCAGTTAAGCCAATTTTTAATCCATTTAATGTGTGCCATGTTAATTTTATATTGTTTTAGTTTTTTTTAATCAAAAAGCCATGCAGCACCAAGTCAAATGCCTTACAGAAATTGACGTGTATTACGTCAGCACTGTCACCTTTATAAACCAAATTTATAATCTCAGCCAAAAAAGATATCAAGTTAGTCTGATGGGATCTATTTCCACAAACCCATGTTGATTTGCATTAATTACATTACCCTTTAATTCTGTATTGAAGGAGTCCCATATCAGCAGCTCTATTATCTTGCCTGGGATTGTTACCTACCAAGGTCTTCCAGATTGATAAATAAGGCCTGCAATACAGGTGCAACACACAGGTATATTGATGAGAGCCATTAGTTCCTGATCCTAGTCATGTGATATGGGCCAGGCTAAAAACTAGTTATAACCCTAGCACATGTCTGAGATCAGGATCCACTGACTTCATCAGCTACCATTATAAGGCTCCCATCTTACTACAAAGCCAAAATTCTACAACAGAGGAAAATCTCGTGTTTAGGGGCATTTATGTCACTTTTAGAGCCTGTACTGCTGCAATGGGGTATGCACATTCTTAGTCTTGCACAAGTTAGTGTTCATTAGTGTCTAAGAAAAAAAACGAAGAACTAGCTAAGGACGCAAAACTAACAGAAAAAATTGTAAGTACACCAGGAGCAGGAAGCCTGCCACTGGATGATCGAGGTGTTAAAGTATGCACAAGGTGCACAAGGCCATTGTGGAGAATGTAAAGGAATTCTTTGCATTGGTCTTCAGTGCCGAGGATGTGGGGGAGACCCCCACACCTGAACCATTCTTTTTAGGTGACAAATCTGAGCAACTATCCCAGATTAAGGTGTGAATATAGGAGGTTTTGGAATAAATTAAACCGTAATAAGTCACCAGGAGCAGATGGTATTCATCTAAGAGTTCTAAAGAAACTCGTATATGAAATTGCAGAACTACTAACTGTGGTATTTAACCTCTTGCTTAAATCAGCATCTATACAAGATGACTTGAGGGCAGCTAATGTAATGCTGATTTTTTTTAAAAAAGGATCCAGAGGCAATCCATCAATTACAGACCGGTAAGCCTAATTCAGTACCCAGCAAATTGGCTGAAACTACAGTGAAGAACAGAATTGTCAGACACAGAGATAAACACGATATGTTGTGGAATAGTCAGCACAGCTTTTGTAAAGGGGAATCAAGCCTCTCCAATCTATTAGAATTCTTTCAGGGTGTCAACAACCACGCGGACAAGAGTGTTCCAATGGATATAGCGTATCTGGACTTTCAGAAAGCCTTTTGACAAGGTCCCACACCGAAGGCTCTTACACAAATTAAGCAGTCATGGGGTAAGAGGGAAGGTCATCGCATGAATCAGTAACTGGTTAAAAGATAGGAAACAAAGGGTAGGAATAAATTAGCTGTTATCATTCAAGAAAGAGATCGTGGAGTCATTGTGGGTAGTTCTCTGAAAACATCCATTCAATGTGCGGTGGCAGTGAAAAAAACCAGAATGTTAAGAACCATTAGGAAAGGGATAGATAGTAAAACGGAAAATATCCTTATGCCACTATATAAATCCATGGTACGCCCACACCTGGAATACTGCATGCAGTTCTGGACACCGCATCTCAAAAAATGACATACTGGAATTGGAAAAGATGTAGAGAAGGGCATAAAATGATTAGGGGTATGGAATAGCTTCCATATGAGAAGAGATTAAAAAGACTGGGGCTACTCAGCTTACAAAAGAGATGAGTACGTGGGGGATATGATAGAGGTCTATCAAATCAAGAATCAAGTGGAGAAAGTGAATAAAGAAGTGTTATTTATCCCTTCATGTAACACAAGAACCAGGGTTCACCCAATTAAATTAATAGGCAGCAGGTTTAAAACAAACGCAAGGAAGTACTTTTCACAGAATGCATGGTTGACCTGTGGAACTCGTTGCGAAGGGATGTTTTGAAAGCTGAAAGCATAACTGGGTTCACAGAAGAATTAGATAAATTCATGGAGGATAGGTGCATGACTGGCTATTAGCCAAAATAGAGAAGCAACCCAATGCTCTGGTGTCCCTACACTTCCAACTGCCAGAAGCATCTGGCACTGGCCACTGTCAGAGCCAGGGTACTGGAATAGATGGATCATTCATCTGACCCATTATGGCCATTCTTATGTAAGGTCCTTGTGGTTACATGTTCCTATCATCTTTAGCTACTTTAACACGTAGAGGTTTCATTTTTAAGAAAATGAGGCATTCTCCTCCAGTTCTTTCTGGCCCTCCCTTGTTAGGAAACCCTTTATGGCTTTCCAGTCACTCCATGTAAGTATTTACAAGTTCATTTCCCTTAACCAGATGCTTAGAAAGGTGAGAGCTCTGCGCTGTCACTTCCTCATTCTGTCCTGTTCAGACGAAATCTAAATTGTGTTCAGCCTTCAAAATTATAGCTTTTTCAACTTCCACTTCCACAGAAGTGAGTAACAAATTTTACATTTCATTTTTCCAACAGTGTCTTTGACAATGTATCACCCATTGTCTCTCTCCTTCACAACAGACCCAGGCATTCCTTCCAAAGTTTTAACACACACACAATCTCATTAGCACCTTTTGGCTTCATTTATTGGCATCTAGCAGACCATATTGGACTGAATTTCTACACAAAACTACTTGAAGGACAAGTTTAAAATGAGCCACCTTCAGCATAATACACTTCATCCTCTTACTGCCAAGCTCTTTACCAGTCCCCTGGATATTTTTTTCAGCAAACAAGATAGAGCCACTAGACACTGGGTATAGGATTTCCTGGAATGCATTCCAATAAATGCAATTAAATGTGCCGCGTATGCCAAAAACAAGGGATTAATTGGCTTATACTTGTTAAACATGAGCAAATTTTACTTTACCCCTTTTTTTGGCTATTAAGTACACAGTTATCTGTTTACAAAGTTGTGTTTTGTTGCAAGATAGGTTCTGCTGTTGGATGTTATCTCAGAGTCCATTCTTAACAATGGTTCAAGGGTTGAGTCCTTGGCTTTTGGGGGTTTTTTTACTTGCTTACCTGCTTACAGACTCCCTAGGTGTGGAAGCTCACAGGCATACGATGAACAGAACAAGCTTCTCACCAGTGATTTGCATGCCTCAAACTCATTCACACCATCTCCTTTAGTGGTGAGAATAGTGGATGGCCATTTAGCCCTTGGCCTCTCTGCTGCCACTGCTGACAGTATTAATGTAGCACGCTAAGTTCTGCGATGTGGACACCTCTCCACTTATCAAATATTGACCACACTATTTCACAATGCTCTGACATGTAATTACCACCAACCCGGAGATGTTTCTAATAACTAGCTTAGAACTAAAATGCTCCATTTTTCATTACTGTTCCCATGAGTTATCCAGTCCTTTCCAAGCTCTTGGTGTACAGTAAGAACAGATGGAATTCTGGCCTACTACTGAGTACTATAGTGAGCGCATTGAAAGAAAGAAGTGCTACCAATTGAGACAGCAAGATATCCCTCATACCAAAGCCCACAGACAAACAGTCAAGTACCCGCAGCACTGGAGCAAGTCTCCCCAACAGGGTCCAAATACATCACTAAGGGTTTCTCCTATACTGGAGCGGAATGTGCAATTTCCAGCTTGAGCAGACATAGCTCTATCAGACCTAGCACGGGTCTGATTCTAAAAATACAAGTGTAACTGCAGCAGGACAAATCAGCGGCCTGAGCACACCCCAAGAGTTTCAAACAGGCTCAGGCTCAGACTCAGGGCAGCCAGCCTGTCCCACCACTTGCACTGCTATTTTTAGCATGATAGCTTGGTCAGAGCTAGCATGGGTATGTCTATGTGAACTGGAAATCACATCTTCCAGCTCCAGTACAGACATACCCTAAGTAGCAATATTTTGCATCAAACATACCCGCATGTTGAGAGCTATTGTACAGTATTTATATCATGCACCATTTAAGTAACATCTGAAGCAGGGATAACAGTCCTGAAAATGCCATTTAATAGGCAAGCACTAGCAAAGAAGGGCAATAAAATGAAATGAAAGACAAGATACAGTAGGGCCCAAGAGTTTGATCTGAAGAATTGACATGAGCAAGGGCTGTGAAGACCCAATGATAACTGCAAGATGGAAAGGTTTGTTTCCCCAGGATCACATGAATGTTTGTAACTATAAACATAGGTGAACTCATTTCATAAATTATATATGCTCAAAGCATTTCTGCATAGACGGAACTTCTCAGCTATTATTTAATCTGTTTGGAATGGCAGGGTCTTCAAACCACAATTGTGGAATGGCTGCTTGCCTCCTATTACTTTGCCCCACCATTTGCAATAAAGAGACACTACTAGTAGTAGGTTAATCAGTGGGCAGTGAAGAAAATAAATAATCCTGCTGCTTTCATTCAATACAAATATTCTGACCAGAGTGAAAATGGAGAGGTTTGTTAATCCTATATCTGAAATGTCCTCTTTCCCTATGAGGTTGTTCTCAGGAGCTACACATCATTGTAGCAAAGACTAAGCTTATTCCATTTCCCCCCAGACTAATGCAATCAAACAGGGCATGGTAGAAACTTATTATAGCTTGTCTCGCAGACATCTGGAGCCAGGGCTGCCACAACCTCTTTGCTATCCAAAGGAAAGTGAAAAAGACAGACAGTCCTTCAAATTAATCAATTCCACTTATTAGCGCCACTTGCTTATATTTTGGGGAAGGAGAGGGGGGAGGGAGGTTTTATTTGTTAACTGTGTTACTTTCCAAGCTCTTTACACTCATCTCAGTTTTATATTACATCAATGGCTTTGTGCATTTTCCACCAAAAATTAAGAACTCATCTGTGACAAAATTGGAAATATTAAAGGATTTGCTGGAGTTTTTTGCTCCCCTTCTCAGAGGACTAAATAAAACTGGGGATAGAAACGGGCAAATTTGAGCTTAACAAAGTTATGTAAATATTGTCATTTCCACTACCACCTACTGAAGTATAAACCAGTATGGTACGCAAATTTGCCTTGTAAAAGTTCAAAGCCAAAGACTCACTTGCCCAGATTTAAGGGCACCTTTTGTAAAAGCTCACTCGTGAAAAAGATATGAAATGCTGCCACCTTAAGAGTGTGGTTGACATTCAAGCTGCCATGAGACCACACACTGCAGCAGCTGCGACACATTGGAATTAATATTTTTTTTTCAATCAAAAACAAAGCCTTAGCATCTAAAAAAGCCCAAGGACTCAATCCTCAGACACAGCGAATCCAAAACGGTAACTACAATCAAGTCCTGCAGCCATTTTTTAAAACCCTGTGTTGGATTAGGAAAACATCTCTCTGTGCATGCAAGGCTGAAATATCACATGTGCCTTTCCAGTCCAATGTGCATCCTTCTAATACCTCCTCAGAGAGCCAAATAATAATAATACAAACAGGAGTTTCCAGTATAACATTCAATTGTGCTGGGTGTCTCATTTCTTTTAAAGTAACACGACTTTACACCCACAAAACTAGACCTCCTTGAAATGTCGAAAGAGTGGTTTAAAGAAAATTAATGGGGCAGAGTCTGACCTTAATTTCCCTCATATAAATCCAGAGCAACGCAACTCAGGCTAGTGGAGTGAATTGCTGGTTTGCACTGGTGAAGACGAGAACCTGGCCCAGTGGTGGTCACCTGTTGAAACGCATGAAACCACAATTCCAAAACATAACAATCATGCCATTCTTTCCACAGAAGGCATTTGTGAAAACTGGGGTCTTTGATATAATGATTTTCAATGTTCTGCTACTCTAGCCTTTTTTTAAAAAAAATATACAAGGTAACTTCCTGTAGGAAAATATTATATATTTCATTTTGATGAAAAACAAAGCAAAAAAAAAAAAACCACCCCACTTATTAAGTGTTTATTTGTTAGAGCAGCGACTAGCACTGGCCCCTGTAATTCCGATTTCACTATTTTTGATAATCAATAAACAGCATCTAAATACGACAGCAAGATGTGCTTTAGAAGGGTAGACAGACAAATAACAGGAAGCTGCCAGGGCATGAGCTGCCTACCTAGCGGGCGGGGCAGTATCTTGCCTGGTGGTTGTGCGTTGGCAGTTCAGGTAAGGACCAGCACAGATCCAGGAATCAGGTACCAGTCCAAGAGTGAGGCCAGAGGCTGGGTTGAGGGGACAAGCTGAAGGTCAGAGCCGGAATCGGAAGCCTAAGCCAAAGGGTGATGCGGAGTAATAGTGAGGGATGTAGCCAGGAGTTAGAAAGCAGCACAGAGCAAGGAGGCCGGGGATGGAGCAGGAGCAGTGTTGGGGAGTAAAAGCAGGAGCAAGTCTTGGAGAAAGGACTAGGAGCAGGCTGCAGCAAGTGGAAGTGAGAGCAGGGTAAGCGCAGCTGTGGGTGGGGTAAACATTGAGCAGCCGCTGCTGCAAGGCTCAAGGAGCAAACCCCTGCAATCAGGAAGCACAATTGTTTGCAAGGGGCTTATTGGGTCCAGCTGAGCTTTCAGGGTTGCCTTGTGACCAGGCTGGGAGTCAACTGTGCCACTGAGAATAATTCCCCATATACATTTGCTCAAAGCTTTCCAAAACATTTTCTAATTGAGCTGAAACTTTCTGTGCTTGGCTTCAGCCTATAAATGATGTGGGGAAGTGGCATGGGAAACCTTAGCAAATCCCATTCACTCATTTGCAGCAAGGATCAGCTGAAGAAGATGTGTTCCGATTATTTGTATTACAGTAATCCCAATCCACAGTGTTAGGTGCTGTATCCTAGAGATACATGGTCTGTGTGGGGGCTCACTATCTAGGTATGCAACAGGTGAATGAACAGAGTAATGGGATGGGAACAAGCAAACAATAAAATAAGCATGTGTTGAATAGTTGGCAATAATCTGATTTAGGATTATTTTTAGGAAATGGTGTGGGTTTAGGTTTGGGAAAGTGTTCAGCTTCAAAACTGATTTGGACCGGAGGTGATAGAGCTGAAATCTCGTAAACTGTTCTCATGGGATTTTGCAATGTTAGAAATCTCATGATGGAACCTGAGCGACTTCCAATAATAATGTAGACCATCTCTGAACCAGGCCTGTAGTACCATGGTTTTCAAGACAGCTCAAAAAACTGTCAGAGAACAAATTCTTTAGTTACTCAATATAAAATTGCTCAAAAGCAAGCAGTAAAAGTAGTAAGGCATCTTTATTATATCCACCATGCCAACCAGTGTCCCTTGAATGACCCACAAGTATGAGACCGCCCACTTGGGCATGTCTACACTTTGAGCTGGGGTTAGGGTGACCAGCTGTCTGGTTTTCGACCGGAATGCCGACTGGGCTGTTTAAAGTCCGGTTGGTGGTGCTGCAGGGCTAAGGCAGGCTAGTCCCCAAGCACCAGCTCCGCACTCCCATTAGCTGGGAACCGCGGCCAATTTAAGATGGGGGCAGTGCCTGGGGGGGGTAGTGCGCAGAGCCTCCTGGCCCCCCTCCTAGGAGCTGGACCTGATGGCCGCTTCTGGGGTGCAGCGAGGAACCAGTACAGGTAGGGACTAGCCTGCCTTAGCCGCGCTGTGCCACTGACCGGGAGCCGCCCGAGATAAGCCCGAGCCCCAACCCCCAGCCCAGACCCCTCCCAATGCAGAGCCCCCGTACCCCTAGCCTCCCCCCACCCCAAATGGAGCCCTCCTGCCCCGCACCCCAACCCCCTGCCCCAGCCCAGAGTGCCTTCCAACCCCCCAGCCTGGAGCCCCCTCCTGCATCTCAAACCCACATCCCCGGCCCCATCCCAGAGCCTGCACCCCCATACGGAGACCTCACCCCCACTGCACCTCAACTCCCTACCCCAGCCCAAAGCCCCTCCCGCACTCTGAACTCCTCATTTCTGGCCCCACCCTGGAGCCCACACCCCCAGTTAGAGCCCTCACCCCAACCTCCTGCCCCAGCTCAGTGAAAGTGAGTGAGGGTGGGGGAGAGCGAGCCACTGAGGGAGGAGGAATGTAGTGAGCGGGGGCAGGACCTCGAGGAAGGGGCAGGGCTAGGGGGGTTGGTTTTGTGCGATTAGAAAGCTGACAGCCCTAGCTGGGGTTGTCATTCCTACCTCGAGGAGACACATCTGCAGTAGCAGAGCAGCATGGGTACATCTCCTCGAGCCGGAATCTCATCCGCGCTTGAATTGTAGACATTCATAGAGGGAGCCCAGGCGGCCTGTCTAAGCTGCCTCCAGCATTGCCCTCCCAGCTCTATGCATTGTCAGTGCTCTCTGGCCAGCATCTTCACCATCTCCCTGCCACAGGACAGGACTCTCTAAATCAGGCTCTGATTACTTTCACTTGGCTTAAGGCTGATCTACACCAGCTCACAGATGGAGCCTTCTCACTCCACCCCATGCCCAATGAGATCTGAAAGGATTCACCACCAGACTCACCTCTCCAGAAGCAGCCTGAGAGCATTCAACTGTGCTCCCACTAACAGGCTGCCCACACTCTCCTCCCCTCCCCTCCCCAGCAGACACACCAGCTCCTTGCTAAAGGAAGCTGAGCTGCCAAGCCTTTGAGCTCACCATTGGCTCCAAGTCCCTTTCAGAGCTGGAGACAATGTGGAACCAACGTCACAGGGGTAGTTTTGGATCCAGGCATTGTCAGTCTGACACTATTGGTGGAAGGTCTGCATTTGGGGTTTCAGTCCAATTCAGTCACTGAATGTCAGGGTATGTCAATGCTGCAGCTGGGAGCATGTTTCCCAGTGCAGGCAGGCAGACGTGCACTGGCTTTGCTCGAGCTAACACGCTAAAAATAGCAGCGTCGCTGGGGATAGCAAGTTTGGCAACTCAGGTCTACCTGCCTTGAGTACAAACCCACTGGATGTACTCGGGTGGCTAGCCTGAGCCACCGCCTGTGCAACCCCCAGCTACACTGCTCCAGCAGAGCTACCGCGTGCCTGTCTACCCAATCCAGGGAGCACATGCTGCCCCGCCGGGGCCGGCTCCAGGTTTTTTGCTGCCCCAAGCAAAAAAAAAAGAGGGGTTGGAGTGCCAACGCCGAAGCAAAAAAAAAGCCGGAGTGCCGCCCCTTGAAAAGATCCGCCCCCAAAGGGCCGGAGTGCCGCCCCTTGGAAAGAGCCGCCCCCAAAGGGCCGGAGTGCCGCCCCAAACACATGCTTGGAATGCTCGTGCCTAGAGCCAGCCCTGCGCCCAGGTGCAAGGCAGACACATCCTTCGAGAGCAACTTTTTTTCTTATTTCCCTAAAAAATATCCTTGCGCTTTTTAGTTCTGGGCAGATAACTCAAAAATTGCTGGACTTAAGAAATTCAAAACTTGTCACCTACAGCATCGGAGGCCTTTTCACGAAGAGTTTGATGTGCTGTGACTTTCAAAACAATGCATTTAAAATAAAATTGCAATATTTTGGTTGGCTGGTTGGGCTTCGCATTTATTTTAAAGCTTTATAGATGGTGATGTTGACTCAGTACCTGCACACCTCACAGCAATACAGATGAAAACAAGATGGTGTGCCACAGTATCCAGGATAGCTGCTTAGAGGAACAGTACATTTTATTTAACATTTTTCTTTCTGTATTTAATCCATTTAATTGTATTCATTGATGCAACTCCTCAAATCCAAAGCGTGGGAATAGTGAAATGCTTCAGTGATGTTGAAGTACCACACAGATACTGCTGTCAAGACTCCTTCAGCGCTGATCTTCTGTAGGAATGTCCTGACTGCCAACTGATGCAAGGCTTGACTCTGGAATCTTCGAATTGGCCCTATGAGTAGTGTGACACAGAAATCAAGGGGCAACTAATAAGGAATTTGTTTGTCCTCCAAGGCCTTGATAGGTCAAAGAATTATCCTTGAGCATATCGCAAGTTCTTTCTGTACACTGTCTGTGAGGCAGGATGAGAGAGACAGCTTGTTGCATTGAAATATTGTTTCTTCTCAAACAAATACCAAAGTCAAATTAATTATGGGCCATGAGAGACGTTAAATGCTTTTAGTGGCACTAAAAAGTCAGCACCTTCCAGGAGATGCAAGATATAGTTATCTCCTAGTTTACGTTTAGGGGAAAACAGAGGCATCTCGATTCTAGTCTGTTGACAGATTCTTTAATCCCTTCCACTGCAAGTGCAATGCTACATATTGAGACCACATGACTTCCAGAGGGAGGAATGTACAGAAACATTAAAGATTACAGAAACCAGCATCTCCAACTAAAATTTTCTTGTATGAAAAGACGTTAAGACAGCCTGTTGACTTTCCCCCTCCAGTATGAGATTTTATATATTTTCTGAGAAACACAAGTTCCTGTATGTGTTACTTCTCCATGATACCACAAGGCAGCAGAAATTTTAAGAACAGCACATTACAAGTAAAAAACCAAAGCCATCCATCCATCCTTACCTTCTGTATTGCCTACACTTAGTTTACTTAACAAAAGCTTTCATATAAAAGAGTTTGCATGAATAAAAATCAGACACCTTGAAAACCACTGCCAGGAAGTAATTTATCTACTGGGGCAAAGGTTGAGGGCACAGAAAAGAAGACAGGTCAATTCTGAATGCAGGAAAGAAGTGTGCCATCCCTACATTATGTACGCAGGTAAAAATAACATCAGGGAAAAGAAATCTGAAGTTTTGACATTGATGCACAAGCATTTTATCTGGAGAGCGAAGGAAAAAAATGTAAGTAGTTGTTTTCAGGCTTCCTGCCAGTGATAGGTGGGGCTGTGAGTTCCTGAGTAGGATAGCAGGAATACATGAATAGTTATCCAGATGGCGCAAGATGGCAGGTAATTTGTGCATAATTGTAACTCTCTCTGGGGTTAAACAGAGTAGTGCAGATGAGATAGGTTACATCAGAAGAGGAAGAGAGGAGGAAAGAAAAAAAAAGACTGGTTAGCAACATTAAAAACTGTTATTTACAATAGAGACACAGGTTAATTTCATACCCATCATGAGATTACATGCAATTTCCCACAAGGTCTTGCAGCAGGTCACAGCTCTGCAAACTATGATTTAAAAAATGAAATTTGGCAAGCGTTACGTCCATAACAAGCTCTAATCACTTTCTGTACTTTGAAAAAAGGAACACCGAGATATTAATCTTTGAATTATGGCTACTTCGTATGCATACTAAGAGCTTTTCCAAAGATCTTCACTGTGCATGCGTTTTAATATGCATAATAGACAGGAATGGCTCCCTCTAGGAAAAATAGTATGTCCTTAATAAAAGCATACAGATAAACTGTTTTACGAGGGAAATACTTAGGTAACACCTAGCACTGGAAACTCTCACAAGAGAAAAAAGACTCATCAGCTATTATATTAAAATGCTATCTAAGAGAAAGCAAAGGCCCTGCATGTGAGCTGGTTTCCTATGCCACAAGGCTCTGCTGAGGCCCTTCCTCCATTCGGAATAGCGATTCCCTCTCTTTTGGGCTCCCAAAGCATTCCAACTTGCCCCCTCTGAAACTTCGGAGGCTCCATTCTCCTCAACCTGATCTCCCTTCTGTCCTTAGTACGGAATTCCTGAGCTCTTGTAATTCCTTTGCCATTCTCACTGGGATTATCCGGGCTTCCATGGAGTTCTTCATTCGGAACTCAAGAGCATGGCTAAATTCGGGTCTCATTTCCTGTGGTTTTACACCAGTGTAACTCTACTGACTTCAGCAGAGCTACTCCCAGTGAATCCTGGTGCCAGAAGAGAATCAGACTTAGGGTACGTCTGCACTTTGAGCTGGGCGTGTAATTTCCAGCTCAGGAAGACATACCTGGGCTAGCTTCCACCTATCTGGCATGTCAAAAATAGAGAGTAGCTGCAGTGGTGTGAGTGGCAGAAGAGGCTAGCTGCTCTGGGCCGTACCCATTTGAGATGCTAGGCATGCACATGGGGCGGCTAGCACGTCCTGCCACTCGAACTGCTGCAGCTACCCTCGATATTTAGCAGACCAGCTCAATCAGACCTGATGTGGGTACGTCTGCTCGAGTTGAGATCACACCTTCCAGCTCCAGTGTAGACATACCCTTACTGGATGTAAACCTGGACCCACTGAAATCAAGGGAGTTTTGCCATGGGCCAGGATTTCACCTGTTGGGTCCATACCTGCACCTCAAGAGCTCCTCATCCCTTCCTCTCTGCTCATTCCGAGGGCAGGCCTCTACTTAAGATGTCAGGTGGTCAGGACCACAGTTTTCAAATCCTATCCAAAGGGAGCACCTCCGATAGTACTGCAACCTCAAACACTGGACACCTAGTGAATCACTGCCAAACTAATATAAAGTGTTACATGTATGTACATTGTATTTTCTTTTCCCAGATAGATTAGCTAATCTGTTTACATATGCCATTTCAGATGAACTTTGCTTATTCTTTGCATAATACTAAAGACTGTTAGCAATCCCTCTCCATGCGATGTCTACGGCCTGGTCTACACTACGACTTTAATTCGGATTTAGCAGCGTTAATCCGAATTAACCCTTCACCCGTCCACACTACAGAGCCAGTTAATTTGAATTAAAGGGCACTTAAAATCGATTTCTGTACTCCACCTCGACGAGCGGAGTAGCGCCAAAATCGATTTTGTTAATTCGAATTAGGGTTAGTGTGGCCGCACACCACCGAATTAATGTGGTTAAATTAATGGGGTAGTGTGGCCGCACACCACCGAATTAATGTGGTTAAAAACCGAATTAATGTGCTTAGTGTGGCCGCGCACAATCGAATTTATACAACCTGTTTCCCAAATTCGAATTATCTAAATTCGGATTAATCCCGTAGTGTAGACATACCCTACCAAAGGAATAGCTAGGAACACTGCTCTGGCTCAGTCAGAACAAGACCTATGATAACCACAAAAATAAAATGTTTAATTAGAGACCCACATAGGAATATAGCTATGGGTAACTCACTGACCATATTCAGCAATAATGCAGATCTACAAACCCCACTCATCCCATAGCCAGATATGCAATCACAGAACAGCTTCTGGGTTTAACACCTAGTTCTGCCACAGACTTCCTCTGGGGCTTTGATCAAGTTATTTAGTCCAGGAGTTTCAAAAGTGACTAGTGATTTTGGGTGCCCAACTTTGAGGGGCTAGATTCTCAGGGGTGTGGGTGCTTCTCCTTTTCTGAAAATCAAAACCTTTTTAAGGTGTCTTAAACTGGACAGCATAAAATTAAAGCCCCCAATGTTGCCAGTCAGTTTGAAAATCTTGGCTTTAATCTCACTGTGTCTCACCTCTCCATCAGTGAAGTAGGCATAGCAATACTTCCTTGTCCCCATCCTTTGTCTGTCTTCACTGTTTAGACTGTAATCTCTTTCAGTTAGGGAACATCCCTTACTATGTGTCAGTATGGTGCCTGACACAGTGGATACAATAATAAAATAATAATATTTCACGGGCAGAATCTAGAAGAAATTCAAAATTCCATTCCTCTTCTAGTCTAAAGGCATGGCAACATTCTCATCGGGAGCTCATTTTCCTACACAAGACAGAGTATGATCCTGAAGATAAAAAATATATTGGAAAAAGATACCGTTGGTGAATGGTAAAGAAGAGAAGGGAATCACAGCTAGCGGTCTGAACACAGAACGGAAGCCAGGAACCCTGGAGTTCTAAACTAGTCCGACACAGACTCTTTATGCAACCTTGCAGAAAATACTTAACCTCTCTGCTTCGGTTTTCCTAACTGTTCAGTGAGATAATACTACTTACCTGCCTCATGGGAGTGTTTTGGGAGTAAACTTGTTTATTTTTGAAGGGCCTTGAAAGAAAGAGGCACGTAAAAAGCATGCAACTGAAAAAACTTGTATTGTCATTACCAAGATCTCATACTGACTGCATAATTAAGATTGTGTTGATAAATGCACTTAGAGCAGCTATTAAACTTCTTTGTTTTGTGTAAACAATATAGTGTGCCCTTCCCAATCATATGGCACTTATTCCTAGGTTTATGTTCTCAGAAAATATAATAATTAGCTAATGACTTATAAAAATTAGAAAATGGATCCTGTCTCCACTCCCAAAAGCAACTAAGTTCCTGATTTGGAGATTTGAAAATTGACTCACCCCTAGAATGTATCAGACAAGGAAGTGTACTGTTGCTGAGTTGAAAGCGGGTGCTAGAGCGGTTGACAATGTTGAACACCATGATGTTAGTAGGCTAATGCGTAATGATTGATATGAATGGAGCTTTATCTTTGGATTTCCTTGAGCTTTAGTGTTGGCAAATTTCCCCAGAGAAAAAATTAATAAAAAGCGATCCAAAATTCTTCTGCTGGTACTTTTGTACATAAGATTGAGACTCAGCATTGCAACACCTAACTTTAGGTGCCTGTCACCCAGTGGAATCTATAGACCCAAGTTAGGGGCCTAAGCTCCCTAATACAATGCATGGGGAGAGCTGGGTGCCTAAGCATGGGATCCCCAAAAGCCAGGAAACTGAGCAGGGAGCTACCTAAGCTAGCCAATAGAAACGCCAAGGAGAAGGGTGTGGCCTAAACCTGCCCATTAAAGGGAGTTAGGCACCTAAACCCAGGTCAGAGGGAGGCGCCTGTCTCTGCTTGGGATTCACAGCTGTGAACTCTCTCCTGGTGTTGGATGCCTTAGCCCTTTCTTGCCGAAAATAAATAAATTAGGTAGGTAATGGTAGAAGAGGTGAGCTCAAAGGTTAAAGCATGAATCTAGGCTGTGGGAGATGCAAGGTCAAATCCTTCCTTCTGAGGAGGAGCAGGGATTTGAACCCATATCTCCTGTTTCTCAGAAGAACACCCTAACAACTGGGCTATAGGGCATACCAGGATGGGGCTCTCAATCTCTCCTGCTAACGCTGGTCTACTTTGTACAAATAATGAAATAGCCCTTGAGCCAGAGTGGGTGAGAACAATATTCCGGCCCAGTAGCAAGGGCACTCACACGGGGTGCGGGAGACCCATTTCAAGTGACTGGTCCAGTGACTACTATGCAAATCATTATCAAATCCAATGAACAGGTGAAAACCAGCATATAGCAACATGCATGGAGCTGCAAGGGATGTAAACTACAAAAAATGAATAAAACATGGTTCCCCTTTTTGAGTGTAGGGAAGGGAAGGTGAAAGACTTTTTTAAAAAGCATTTTGACATTGTTAATATGACGCAGCCAATAACATGGGCTGGAATAGCGACTGCAGGCTCCACCCCACTGCGCACGCATTGGGGGATGGTGCCAGTGGTTCAGTATAAATCACAGATCTGATGGCTCCAAACCTTCCTCCAAAGTCACCCTGCACCTGTGTGGGGGCAGTGCAGAGACCCCTCCTCCCATGTGCTAACTCTCCCGCTCCTGCATAGCTCATCTGCAGACCAAGCTGTTCAAGGCACCTTGGGCAAGGCTTGTGCAGGGAGATAAATCGTATCCCTTGTGAGCAGATTTGAAAGCCTATTAACGCCCTCTCCCCAAAAGCCACATCTCCAAGGTTAGACATCACTTCATTTAACTCCTTGAACAGCCTGGCCACAGAGCCTTTGGTCTCCTGTTTCAAAACACACTTCCTCCAAGACCACCCACCTCGGTTTATTTGCAGAGAGAAAGAACAGGCCTCCTTGCACTGATTTGGCAACATGGGTTCAACGTAGTGCCCGTTCTATTGGCTGGCAGTTATCTGAGGCAGATGCTTTCATCCCAGCAGAGTCAGCAATCACTCCTGGCTGTAGGTCTTCTGTTACTTCAGAGGGAAATACAGAAACATACAGGAGCTCAGGAGCAAACAGAGCATCGGGAACCAAAGAACATCAAGCAATGTAAGAGAGATGTAAATTAAAAAGCAATATGCTGCCATGAAAGAGGTCCAAGTTCAAATGCAAACTTGTTCTAACAAATTCAGAAGGTCTGAGTGCATTACAAAGATGAAAGGCTTTTTTTTTGTCTTCAAGTCTGACTACTGAGTTCCTGCCATCCAATTTATGTAATAACATTGATATCAAGTGTGTGTTTTTTTCCCCTTCACTGCCATAAGCTGGACTTGATCTCACAGACTTAGCTGCAAAGGTGAAGGTGGAGACAAAGGCAAGAATATAGGGAAAGTAAGTGGCCAAAAAGTAAATCTTTAAATTAATGAACTCTGACTCAATAGGTTTTGGTTGGGAGCAGAATCTAAACCATACTCCTCAGATTTAAGAACTGAATAAAAACATGTAGGAAAAACCTTCATTCAAAATAGATTTATACTGTTTCAGATGGGCTGTAATGTTTCACTCCACCTGCCAGATTCCTAATTGTGTTTGTCACTCTTTTCCAGTATCATTTCTTAGGGATTCTGGTTTGGGAAACTTTACTTGGATGGGGCAGTGTTTTGAATTTGAGATCAGCACATTTTTTTGTTTGGCTTCCTTGACATATGTTTACAGCGATTGCAGCACATACAGTGGTAATGTTACATACAGTGCACTGCTCAGAAAGAGACATTTTTGTTCTACAACATAAATTAAACAGCATGGCAGATGTATGGCTCCAGCATTTTAAGTCCCATTGAAATGCTTTCAGGGCAGGCACTGGTCTATATCCAAAGCTGTGAGCAGATCATATGGGAGTTGATAAAATCCTCAGTAGAATTTTGTGAGGTTTAACTGAGACCTTGTGAAAGGAGACAAACATGTAAATGAAGTCAACTTTTTCAGACCTCTGGGATCCGTTACAGCATGAGATACTCTTAACAGATAATTAGCTGGGGCTGTTAATCAAGTTTAACAGGTGTTGAGTAATGAACCGAGACAGGGCATCTGCTGTGACCGGCCTCTCGCTCTAATCTGGTTAGGCAACCTAATGCCAACTGGAGCCCAAAATGCTTTGAAATGAGATCCAACGTTGTACTTTCCCGATGCATCCATCAGTCTTGTAATCATTGAAGAACGGTGACATTCACAACAGGAATACATAAGGAACCTGTCCAAAATCCCCAAAGGGCAAAGTACTAATGAATACATGTTCCTCACGTCTTAGATGTCATTTCATGCCTTTGCTTAACTTGAATGTGCAGGTGAACTATCCATATTTGTATTTATTTGCTGAAAAATACTCACTGAAATGTTGTTTAAAAAAGCCAGGCAGCTGAAGCGTGTGTGTGTGTGTGTGTGTGTGTGTGTGTGTGTGTGTGTGTGTGTGTGTGTGTGT
>NW_020664440.1:1846417-2071079 GCF_002925995.2 Terrapene triunguis
TGTGTGTGTGTGTGTGTGTGTGTGTGTGTGTGTGTGTGTGTGTGTGTCCGTCCACGCGCGCGAGAGAGACAACAGACGGAGATATGCGGAGGTGAAGGTTTACTGAGAATTGAGTAATTTATTGAGAATTTCTATGATGCTACAGATGAAATCCTCATTCTATATTAGACTAATTTAGCTGATCTGGATTTCACAATCAGATGGCACTAGGCAGTCAGGCTGTACTTTCATCATATATAGACTTGTTATCTTCAAAATATTAATTTAAAAAGAAGCTCCATCATTTAATCAATATTTATAAAATAGAAATTCGTTAAGTTCTAAAGCACCATAGTGTTTCTCACGCCCCTCCCCAAAACAAACACAAACTAAAAGCCGATACCTTTGTCTGAACAGAGTTCAACTAAGATCTCAACCCTTCAAACACTTTCTTACATGTTTAACTTTATTCACACAAGTAGTCTTATTTAAGCCAATGGGTCTACTCACATGTGTAAAGATAATCATCTGTCTTTGGATAATCAAGGCCTAAAAAGGAAACTACTAATTCATAAAAATGTGCTTTTGTAAATCACATGCACAGTACAATATCTTTGGGCTATATATTTTAAGTTTGTGATTTAATTTATTTTAAAATTCCATTATAATGTTCTTTTATGGCATTTTTTAAAAGAATTTAAAAATCCCACTGCAAATACCTGATCTATTAAAGTTTAAAATATATCTATGTTATTAGCCTTTTTCATGGGTTTTTTAGAGACATAACGCTTCATATTCCTATTAAATATAAAAGTTAGTTGGCTGAATAATTATCACATTTCCTCAGGTTCAGCTGGAAGGAGGACTCCCCAGCTGACTTAACATGTGAAGAAAATTATAATAAAACTAAGGAAGCATAGTATACACTTATAACGAGACAAGGCTATGTGTATAGCAAGTGATCCACAACCACAACTATTCTAAAGTTTCTTCAGGAACCTAAACATCCACTTAGATCATTTCTGTCTCTTTTTAGTCTGGATATGTTTTCAGTCTTCCTTGATGCCGCTGGAATCAGTACAATTACACTCATAACTCTCTTCTTCTTCTTCCTCTATGAAGTATTTCTGACTGTCTTGGGAAAAGTTGTGCAAAGGACAAAATGTGAAGATGTGCTTTAATGCTATGCGCTACACAAAGAAGTCCAACTCCTTCCAGACTCTGCACCATTCTGAGTTTCTTCCATAATTTCTCTTAGCAGCCTCTTTCAAGATGACAGAAATCTTCTTTTATCAGAGTGAGGACCTTTTTCCAAGCTACTCTCCTCAGCATAAACCTTTGCTTTTTCTTCTTCCCATCCTGCCCTACCCTATAATAATCATTTTGTATATGTAATTGTTATTTATGTATGTATTACCAGTTCCATCTCCCATCTAAATCCACATGGTCTCTTGCAGTGTCTATTTTTCTTCTCTCTCTCTCTTTTTTTTTTTAAACAAGCAATGCTCTTCCTCCCTCGCCCTGCTACTTTTCCTCCTGTTGTTTTACAATCTATTTTTAAGGTTCTAACCTGGCGATTTAACATTTCAGTTCCAGCCTTAGTGAAATATTAGTTGCCTCAATTACTGCACATTCTATTTCACTTGAAATACAAAGTAATTTTTTTAGTACTTCCAGCTTCTGAATGGGGGGAAAAAAAGACTTATTTCACAGCCTTGCTCTATATACAGCAGTGACACATGTTCATTTCATACCCACAGCAAGATTTTTGTGATAGGTCACAGTACCCCAAGACACATCTTTCTTTCAGAAAATGATCATAGCCATAGAAAATGCACAATTCCAAGCTCTAAGGACAGGAATGAAATTACCATGTCACTATTCTAAATGTCACCTCTTTTATTTTACTACCTACCCCGCCATGTGCACATTTAAAAGCATTTGTTTGTGAATATCTCTTTGTTGGGCTCTTTGTTGTCTCCCTTTTCTTCACCTATTCATTTACAAAACCATTACCAAGTATGCAGTCATTATGCCTGTTTCATGTTCAGGCCAACATTTCTATCCTTTCATCCCTCTGATTTTTCTCCTTTCAGCAGTTCTAGTCAGAGTCTACATTTTCTGTCCCACAGTTTTTATATATACATTAACCCACATGACTCTTTCCAGCCCTCAGTGACAGTAAATCTGGAACAGTCTCATAGACTGCCCTGTTCACAGCTCCTTTCATGGAGACAGCAAGTGCTGTAAAGCATACATATGTGTATGAAATACATTTTACTTTACAGCATTAGTCTAGTGGAAAGATGGATGATCTCCTAACCTGAATTCAGCTCAAGATTGGTAAGTGCACACCATGGTGGGAAAATGGTCTTTCACTATTAAGCTGGGGTTTATTTTCTTTTATAACAAGTAATGGATATATGTGGATAATGTAAAAAAAAAAAAACAGCTGTTTTTTTAAATTGAGGAAAATGTCTTTTCAACTTGCTTTTGGGCAGTAGAGGATAATCACCCCAAGTTTCTGTGCTGGTTCATGAGGGTTGTGTCAGCTATCCATATACAACCTCTAGCTCCCAAGGGAAGAGGCGCTCCCCATTTGCCACCCTTTACCTGGCTTTCAGCAAAATGAGCCAGGGTTTCCTTTCATAAATCTGAAACCCATTGCTTGTTTAGCATGAAAGCTGGCCTCCTTGCTGACCATTCCCTGGCACCAAGAGAAATTGCTAAAAGTGTAGTCCATCTAACCCAGTGGTTCTCAACCTATTTACCACTGTGAGCCACTTATGCAGCCCTCTATGTGTTATGTGGGCCACATCCACACAATATATATACAACCTGTATGGCCCTGAGGATGTCACATGGGCCGCAGCTGTGTGCTGATTGGGCCACAAGCAGCCTGTGGGCCACGGGTTGAGAACCACTGATCTAACCTCTCTGGCTCTCTGCTTTTCATTTTGCTCAGCATTAGCACCTCCAAAGTGACTTACTGACGTAGCACAGTGAGAGAAACAAAGATTTGCAGAAGCCAGCAGGAGTCGTAGGATGGACTGAGAAAGCCTTCTGAAAAATTAAATGTTATTTGAACTGTGATTGGCCATGGGGTGAGATGACCCTGCTATTTACCATCTTTCCCTCTCACTGAAAAGATTTCAGACTCCACCAAAACTGCATGTGTCATGTCAATCTGTTCCTGTTCAAAGCATGGATTTTATATCCAATGGGTAATACAAGCATTAGGAGGGAGGGACCAGCAGCAGAGAAGCCAGAAACTGAGCAAAACCAAATAAGGGGGCTCGAGCTGAGTGGGAATCAGGTAAACCGAGCAAGCAATTATCAGAGGTGAGAACTACTTTTAGAATATCCAAGGTGGCAGCAAATAGCAAGTGATGAACAAGAGATTTATTAATGTAAGAATATCTTGATACTGAAAGTTTCCAACAAGAGAAAAGACTTCCTTGAAGTAAAAGCAACAATGGGAACCAAAACAATACATTGTGGAATCTATAGGATGTTCCTTGTACTTTACTTAAAAGTAAACAAAACACAGATTGTCTAGGTGCTCAGATCCTGCCGTGATAAGGGCAAGAAGATGAGGATACAGTTAGATTTGGGCTGTATGGAACAAAGGGGATTTCCTTGCTGGAGAAGCTAGAAGGAGAAACCAAGGAAACCAAGTGGAATGGACTACAGAAGAAGGTGAAGCTAGAGAAAGCAGAGATTGAAATTGAAGATGGAAGAGTTACAAAAGAGGATGAAGGAGAATGGAAAACCGTGCCAACAAGGGCATGCAATACAGATGGGCAAAGGGCAGACATCTATTGAGGCATTTAACCTACAAGAGTCTCCTACAACAGGGGGTTCAGTTTGAAATAACTTTCTTTCTTATTCAAATAGCTTCCCCCTATTGCTTACCTTAATTTTCATCACTTTTTGTAGAAGTATCCGCTCTTTTTGACAATATCCTAGGTTTCTGATTGCAGTTTATATTACATGGGCTGCTAAAAGGTAATCAAATTGAAAAATACAAAATGTTCTTTTTGCCCACAGGCACCCAAAGGACATGAAAAAAGTAATTTACTTTGTACATAAACCAAATGTAATGTCTAGTCTTAATCAATGGGACTTCTGCAAAAAGGTAATGATTAGAAATATCACCACTTATCACTCAGCCTTCTGCACAGAGAAAAACCTGGTGCAGACAGCAAAAATCTCTGTTTTAACTTGATTCCTTTATCACTTATGTCAAAGTTCAGGATTTCTAGTGTTCAAGGTGGCATTTTGCCAGACCCACAAGAAATTGACGAGCAAACCACAAAAAAACTTTCACTGCATAAAATCAGTCTTAATGTACAACATATGCAAATGTGCCTACTAAGAATTTTAAGACCTTTCTTAAACTCCACAAACTTGTTCCACGCAGCTATTTTTAAAATTTTGAGTGACATAATTTTGGAAATATTACGGTCATGCATAAAATTCCAGACACCTACATGTTTGATGTCAAAGATACTGCTTTGAAAAGCATTTTGTTTGATATGTAGGGAGATATCCTCAGCTGATGCAAATCCACGGAGCTACGCTAATTTACACCAGCTAGGGATGCAGAGAAGAATTCCTTACAACAACGATTTTATTAAAAGTTCTGTCTTTTAAAAATGTACAAAATAGTTATTTTAACATCATTTTAGATTGCTGACTCCCAGTATTTTTTGTGATAGTGTTATGTATTTAACATGCACTATATAATACCTATCCTGGTGATATGTCTTGGGGGGGGGGCGGTGTTTGTTGCCGAGCTGCATTTTTAGTCAGAATTTTCCCCAGTTATGCCATGTTTTATTTTTAAGTTAAAAAAATCTTCACTCATAATTTTGTCACTGGAATTTTTATGAAGAATAATGCATGTGCACATTTAAAATACCAAAGTAAACAAACATTTGAATCTGTATGGGTAAGCATGCATGAAGGGAAATGCTTTCCATAACTTGAAAAGGTAAATTCATTCTTTTGGTAGCACTTTATAATGATGATAAATGAAGATGTAGAGAACGTTATTGAAGTGTATTGGGTGACTCTGTTCATCCCCATGCACTGAGGCAATTATGATTTCATTTCTTCTGTATATCAACAGATTTCTCTTTTTTTTTTTTAAATCAACATATTAGTACCACTTTTTCCCATTTCCCTGAGTCTTTGATATTATACTTCAGGTAGCTTTGGAAACCATTTTCAGGTACTGATTTTGAAGTGCTCTTCTTGTGTGTTGCATTAATCTCTTAACACTTTAGGCAACCTCAGTCATAGATATACTGTGAACACCACTCCAAGACCAATAGTCAGTGAGAGAATCTAGCACGGGAGAAAAAAAGGGTGGGTGGAATTATGGCCCCGATCCTGCAAATATGTACATGTGTGCTTATCTTGGATTTCAATGTGATGACTCTCATGCTTAAAAGTAAGCATGTGCAGAAGTGTTTCCACCTCCCCATTAATATTGCAGCTGCGAGACTGTGGCAAAAATCCCTGCTTTCCACAAAGAATGTACCAATAGCCTGATGAAGTAAAATTGGTTTAAATAGATCAGTTCCTTGCACTTCTAAGAAAATGGAGAAGCAAAAATAGCCTGAACATGGACCTTAAACTCTCAACGTTTGAGCAGCCAAACAACTCGATCAGTAGATGGCTTTGGCAGAGTTTTACAGTAAAAAAGCTTGCAGAATTGTACAAGCAATGTTTACTGCTGTGGGCACTGATGCGGTGAGACAACTATGAGACGGGGAGACTGGGAACATAAGGAACGAAAGCTGTATTGCATACCGGATCTGGAAATGACACTGACTAGAACATAGAGTGCCTTCCATATGAATATACTGGCGTCTGCTGCTGCATACCAGGTGGTTAAAATTAATCTCTCTCTTCATACGTGGCTAGATTGCAACTATATGCTCTGCCATCCACAAGGGGCAGCACAATGTCACTCAATCCCTGGAATGGGACAATCACGACCTCCCTCCTCATTTCCCTGCTCTTCTAGAGAGGGAGCAATCAGGGTCTATGCCAGGTGCAGCGTATGCGCGCTGGCATGCTGGTGCAGCTATGCTGGCAGACACAATGGGAGGTGGAGTCAAGTTTCCACACATTCATCATCCTTCCTTGCCCTTCTGCCCACGGGGATGGAACATAGCGGCTCTGCAGAGCCTGCTTCCTCTCCCCACCATTCACGGTGTACAGGTAGCCTGTCCAAAGGAGCAACGGGACACCCGAGACACAATTAATCGCTCACATGGCTATGCAAGCTGAGCCGAGATTCAGTCCATGATTTAGTCATAAGGTGACAGATAACACTTTTCCGGGAAACACCTGAAGCCTTTGACCACTGAGCTTCTCCTGTAGATAATGATCAGTCGCTTTGCACTAGTTAGCTCAAGGGCAAGGGCTCGTGTACTTTTACCACAGAAGAACAACTCAAAGAAAGACATTATATTCAGTTTTATCATTTCACTAGTGAGTTGTTCTACATTAGTGCAAGGCTTAAAACGTTTCTAGAATTAGTCACAGATTTCAGAAGCTGCAAGGACGTCTACATATATAGCCAGTGAAAGAAATCAACTAACAGCAGCAACTGCAAGGAAAACATTTTAGTGTGCACTCCAAAAAATACTGAATAATGTATAAAAATCTTTATTTCGACTTCAGCTGAAATTGTAGAGCGAGGACATTTTTTAGTATTTGACTTATATGCTGACCTGAGCTACTAAAGGTAAATTTGATCAACTGACATTTTTAAAGTGATATTTTTATGCAGAGCACTTTAGAGAACGTTCTGCCACTTCAAATGACAGACCTTTAAAATATACTAAGAAAACTGGGCAAATCCAATCCAGACTATTTTGTCTCTTAACATTACTCCTAACAAAATTGTTTTATTTAGTTTGCCCTGTTTGAATCATACAAAGAAATATTATACTGCGGCTTGGAAGTAGTATCAGATGTTACTGCATTTTTTTCAAAAGACACCAAACTGGTTTATATGCAAAATGGTAGAGCAGCTAAAATCTGTGACCAGCAATATGTAAGAAACAAATCTAGATGCTCTTCTCAAAGGCAATCTCATCTAAAGAAATAGTAAAAAAAAAATCCTACTTCATTTAAAGATAGAGAAACACATGGAATCACTTAAAACTGGGCTAGAGGACACAGGACAATCTTTCAAATAATTTATCATTTTAAGTTCTCCCAGAACCTGCTGTTTCTTCTGCATTCTCACCGCGGAGAACAGCCAATAACACAAATATTTGATTAATGTTCCAACTCGCACCAAATACATAAATGCAACAGAGGCAACAATACTGTGGTTATCATGTAATGAAACAGTCACTAGGTGAACTCTCAGGTTTCCTTTCAAACTAGACCACAACACTGAAAAAGAGGAAAGAGGAAGATGCAGAACTTTTGTTTCACTTAAAAGCAATAATCTATTAAAATTAAAATGACAGGCTTAACAATTTCCCTACCGTATTGCTTTCTAAACTTGCCATGTACTTTTTACTCTTACTCGGTCATTGAAGTTCAGTTATTTTCAATGCCATTATCTATTCTTTGCATTGCTCCCTTGTCGTTTTTCTATTCAGCATTGAAAATAAAGACCCTTCCTATTAAGATATTTACTACTCTCTCCTTTATTCGTTGCTTTTTCTGCAGTATTTATATAATCCAACATTACAATTAAGGGTTATGTTCTCAATACAGCATACAAAGAATTCAGTAGCTCATTATTATTTATTATTTCTATTACACTAGTGTCCAGAGTCCCCAACCGAGATTGGGCCTTGTGCTAGGCACTGGACAAAAGCACACGATGAGACTGTCCTTGCTGTCTATATACACAAAACAGAAAAAGGGTGGAAGAAAGGAAGTATCATCACCCCCATTTTATAGAGAGGGAAACTGAGGCACAGAACGATTATACGACTTGCCCAAGGCCATACACGTCTGCTGAAGAACCTAAGTACCACTCCAGTCCCTTGACCATGAGATCAAACTTTCCTTCTCCTTCTGTTAATGCTAGTTGTCCTGTCAGCTCCCCACACAGTGCTTTGAAAATGTACCGCCCATATCAGTTCATACACTAAATACATATTCATGAGAGCCTGGGACAATATAAGATTGTACTGAGGTACACAAAGCGTTACTGAGAAGTTAGCAGGGGCCCAGGTCAGGTTAGTTTGGCTTTCTCCACATACAGGCTATAAAATATCACGATGACTGCTAGAGCTTACTGAAAAAAATCTTCAGCAGCTATTTTGTGGAAGACTGATTTACTGTCCGTTATAAACATGTTGAAACTGAAATGTCATTTCTGAAATAATAGATGACGCTCCAAGTTGTTGTTAAATACACTATATTTTGCAAAACTGTCTAATTTTGAGAATTCATTAACAACATTGTAATTATTACATCTACAGAAATGAGAGTCACATAGTACATACTCTTCTCGACTTCCTATTATATTAAACAGTTCCATACTCGATGGAATTTGTAAAATGCTGAAGTCTAACCTGCACCTAGAAAAATCCCGTCACCTTTTAAACACATTGATGTATAAAATGCAAAGTCCATAGATATTCCAAAATCATTCATGCACCTTCAATTACACATTTCAGGCTTTTGATTTATACCAAAATGAAATACCTAACTGAAGAGATAATACCTAACTTAAAAAATCATAAATTGTAAGGGTTTTTTATTATTATTGGAGAATGACTCCACCCTTATAGATATATTTAAAAAATCATGTAAAATAGTGACCTGAGATTAAAGATAAATGGGGAACCATAAGTGATTCAGAGCATAAATAAAACATTGGGTACCACCATTACATACATTTATACTTTCTCCTTTCTCCATTAATTTCTCGCTCTTCCTTTTCTTGTTTCCTTCTTTCAAAATGCACCTACTTTTTCCTTCCGCCTATGAAAGAACTCTGAACCCAAATTTAATTAAAAGAGCACCCACAAGCCAAATCTTTATTTTTCTTCCTTTCTTTTTCCTTCCCCTTCCCCCCAATCTTTCTGGAAGAACTGTGCAGCCTGCTGGCAATCTGCCCTCTCCTCTCCTCTTCTTTTCTGACCTGTGCAGAAATGAACTTGAAGGAATTTGGCTGCTTAATATCCTGCGTCTGGGTCGAAAAGTGCTGCATTTTGAATATGGACCACTGTCGTCTGCCTCAGCTCTTACATGGCCCTCATCACCATAGTATCTGAGCACCTCACAGTCCGTAATGGATTTCTATCTTCACAACACCCCAGTAAAGCCAGGAGATCGTGTCTTATTTTACAGGCACAAGATAAGTTAAGTGTCCCTGGTCACGCTGAAGCATGCGACAGAGCTAGGAACTGAAGCCAGGTGTCCTGTGGCCCAGTTCTAGTGCCCCATTCCCTACACCATCCTGACTCTCCTCCAAACTGGGACCCAGACCCGGCAAACTCTTACTCCAACAAGTAGTCTTTACACATGCAAGCAGGATTGATCCTACAAGGCAATGAGCTCTCTGCCCCAATCCAGTGAAGCACTTACGCATGTGCCATTGATTTCAGTGGGACTCAAACGGTGGCAGAATCAACCCCTAAAATTGTGTTCCATCTGTGTTCAGCCTGTGTTGCTCAAAAGCCACAGACAAACCAGGGGTTAATGCAAGTGTCAAGGTCCATAGAGCAACTCACTCAAACAACACTTCTGCGACAGCTAATTCATGAACACGATCTATAACGTTTCCTTCCTATTCCTTCTTTGCTTTGTCTCAGTTCATAGTTCCAAGTAATACCTACAGGAAACGGTTACGAAAGGTCCCAAACACCACTGCGATACTGTTCCAGTGGTAGCACCTCTCCTCTCCAAAAAGCAACGACCCCAAAAAGCAATTGCTCTCCGCTTGGCACATGGAGAGCAACAAGCTTGCTGTCACAGCTCAACATTTCCTTGCTTTGTTACAGTTTCAGAGTCACAAGCAGCACATGTCGAAAATGCACAACACAAACCCCAAACGCTTTCCCCACAGGGCTCGCCACAATCTTATTTAAGCGTGCCTGAGCTTGTTCTTCCACTTGTTTTCCTTTTTTGTTCTGATTATTTCTACTTCACATAAAGTTCTTAGAGACAAAAATTTAACACAAAATGTACGGTTCCCAAAAATCATAAGCACTTAAATCCTTAAGTTTTCTTTAAATAGGACAAGCCTATCAAATAGTCCTCTTC
Organism: Terrapene triunguis; assembly: GCF_002925995.2. NCBI lineage: Eukaryota > Metazoa > Chordata > Testudines > Emydidae > Terrapene > Terrapene triunguis. The sequence goes on from NW_020664440.1 coordinate 1,856,654, forward strand.
TTGGAAGAGGTATGCTGAGAATCCCCATCACTCCTATTTTGATTTAGAAAGCTTTAATTATAATCTCAGCAGTAATACTCAATCTGAGCTCGTGTAGACAGTCAATGAAAGTGTAGCTCCAACCTTGGAATCAGCCCAATATGGTGGGAAGTTTCTTCTGGGGAAAAAAATGTTATTTATTATTTTCAGAAAAATAATACACTTCTTACTTGCTGGCCTTAGCTTGTCATAGTATGAAATTCAACTGCAAGCTACAATAATGCAAGTAATAAATAAATACATAACTAACAAAGTACAGCAGAGACCAAAAAGAGCTCTGTTCTTACAAACGTAGTGTAATGTCTCTCTTTCCCTGGCTATTTTCTAAGGCATTCACGTTACAGAATTTAAGAAGGACAACAGCACAATGTGGGCCGTAAGAGATTAAGCCATTAAAGAGCATTAAATTAAGAACTTTACACTGTATGAGCCACCCCAGTTCAGTCTAAACACTGAAAAAACCCTCCCACTGAAGTCCACGTATACACACTGGAAAAAGGGTGGGGGGGGCGGGAAGATGGCGTGTTTTTAATCTTTTAAAGGATGCTGCGTGTTTCTGGACCGTACCAGATCACCAGAAGCTATTTACTTGTCTTAAATCATGGCAACTTTGTCTTGGGAGAACATTGGACCCTAGTTCTTGACAGAGTCCTTAGCTCTTGCCCCAGCTGGGCACAGTCTTCAAAGGATGCCTGCTGCCTCCGTTCAGATAATTACACTTTACATGTTAAAATGTTCAGTAAAGTTATTCAAAATAAATGGCATTATTGGAGAGGGATGTTACATGTGGTGTGTGCAGGGTCAACTTTACTCCATCCCAGAAGCACATGGCTATGTTTTCATATATAGGCAACTGCACATGCTTATTATCAGCATGAAAGTGGTCTACATTAAATTACTACAAGGTGGGTGCATAACTGGTTAAAAGACCGCACTCAAAGAGTAGTTATCAGTGGTTCACTGTCAAACTGGGAGGATGTATCTAGTGGGGTCCTGCAGAGGTCTGTTCCGGGTCTGGCACTATTCAAGATTTTAATTAATGACTTGGATAATGGAGTGGAGAATATGCTTATAAAATTTATGGATGACACCCTGCATTTTGGAGGGGAGGATTAGAATTCAAAATGACCCTGACAAATTGAAGAATTGGTCTGAAATCAACAAAATTAAATTCAATAAAAATAAGTGCAAAGTTCTACCCTTGGGAAGGAAAAATCAAATGCACAAATACAAAATACAAATACTGGCCTGGCAGTAGTGCTGCTGAAAAGAATCTGGGGGTTATAGTGGATCACAAATTGAATATAAGTCAACAATGTGATGCAGTTGCAAAAAAGGCTAATATCATTTTGGGGTGTATTACAAGGGGTGTTGCATGGAAGACACGGGAGGTAATTATCCCACTCTACTCAGCACTGGTGAAGCCTCAGCTGGAGTAATGTGTCCAATTCTAGGCCCCATACTTTAGGGAACATGTGAACAAATTAGAGAGTCCGGAGGAAACCAACAAAAATGATCAAAGGTTTAGAAAACCTGACCTACAAGGAAAGGTAAAAACAAGTGGGCATGTTTAGTCTTGAGCAAAGACTAGTGACAATAGTCCCCAAATATGTTACGAGCTGTTACAAAGAGGATGGTGGTCAGTTGTTCTCCATGTCGACTGAAGGTAGGAGAAGAAGGAATGGGCATAATCTGCAGCCAGAGATATTTAGGTTAGATATTAGGAAAAGCTTGTTAACCACACGGATTGTTACGCACTGGAAGAGGCTTCCAAGGGAGGCTGTAGAATCCCTGTCATTGGAGGTTTTTAAAAGCCAGTTAGACAAACACCTGTTGGGGTGATCAAGGTATAGTTGGTCCCGCCTCAGTGCAGGGGGCTGGACTAGATGACCTCTCAAGGTCCCTTCCAGCCCTACTTTTTTTATGAATGCTATAAAATCTTTTATTCCAAGTTTTATTAGAGAAACTCAATCAGCACAATGCATTTGATTAGCTTATGTAAGCCATGTAGATGTCAATTTGCAAGAACCTAATATGACATTAACAATAAAATTGTAATTAGTATATTTTTCGTGGAGAGACTTAGAAGCAGCATGGATTAGGTGCAATCCTGCAAACACAAATGCACATGCTTAACTTCACACATGAATAGTCCCATTGGCTCTGATGAAACTACTGATGTAAGGAAAATTATGCACATTGCAGAACTGGGGCTTCTGAGATTAGAAAAGAGGACTGGGACATAGGAGAGCTGGGTTCTCTTACCAAATCTACCATTGTCTTCTATAACTGGGGAAGTCATTTAATCACTTGGTGCCTCAGTTTCCCCATTTGTAAAATGGAGGTGATACTTACCCTTACTTTTGTAAAGTGACCAGAGATCTTTGGATCAAATGCAAACTATGAATGCAAGATATTCTGATTTGATGATGAGGATAGGAAGGAGGTGAAAAGAGTTCTTAACTTGTATAACATTTTATACAAGTTTATTGAGTGCATTTTAATACATTTTTTGATCTAGAGAAGTACTAGACAAATATTTGATTATATAGTTATAGACAAACAACTAACCAGCTGCTCTTCTACTCTGCCCTGCAACCCAAATAAGAAACCTGCTGACAAAACAAATATCAATACAAGCGGCATGTCATGACAGTATCAGCTGTGAGGCCAAAGTGAAAGAGGTACGGAACCTGAACTGTCACCAAACAAAGCCTCCGATAGTAGGGTTGAGGTATGCTGGTCAGTGTGTTGTACCTGTTCTTCAAATGAAGAAGGGACAATAAAGTGACATCCACATTTCACTGAATACAGCTTAAGACAAGGAAAAACAAAGTTGGTGGCCATTACCCATCTCTTTCATTGGTACTCTACAGGTCTCAGGTCATTACATAAGCAAATGGGATTTCCTTTTACAGAATGTTCCAGTTTTAATAGAGTTCATTCTTGAAGTAACATCATAAAAATGTAGCAGGGTCAATGTCTAAACCAAAATTTCCTTTTTACACACACCCACCCACCACACGTATCTGCATCCTCAAGAATTATGTAATTCCTGACAAGTGGAACCTCATGGTATGAATTTAGTTAAGGACTCTACTGCCAGGAAGATACAGCTTTCTGTTTGTTCTGAATGGAGCACCACATATTGCCACGATACAAGCTGCTGCTTAAGATAAGCTAACTGTAATTTCAGTATACAGTTGTGCATTGCCTGCCCCACATAACCTGACTTTATAAAAGCTGGATCTATGCCAGTTTCTAATTGTTTGTCTTTAAACTGCTGTCTTTCTTCTAATTATTCTCATCCTGGGATCCTTGGCTCTTCTTTTGCTCAGTATTCCTTAGAGAGTCTTTAGAAAGCATGCCGGCTTTTTTGTAGGACTAGTACTTTCACTATGAAATGAAGTCTTTGATTATTCTAAGCCTGGCAGTCAAAACCTTTCCAAGTTTAAAAGCCCATGCTATCTCGTTTTCCTTCCTTTCACCCAACAGGCATTTGAGTGACTTTTTGGCATTTGAAACCTGTACTCCTCTCTCCCTTAAAAAGTTACTTGAACATTTTTACCGTATATTTACAGGGAGTTTCTAGAAAGGCTTGTTTTTCCCACTGTACTTCTCTTCCACTTTGATGCTGCTCTCTGTTAAATGCTGGAGCTCGGATTATAAATGATCTTTCAGTAAAGAGTGGTCAGTCTTCAGTGCTTTGAAAGGATAACATCACTATTTCCAATCCCGCCTCACATATCCAAATGTATAGTGGGCCTATTCAGAGAAAGTGAAGTCAGAGGACTACACACACCTACTTTGCAGGCTCACTACCACAAGAGTGTCTAGTGCATCCACTTACATGTGCATATCTCAGCATCTGTGCGTGCATTGGTAAAGTAAGCTTTTGGGGAAGGGACCATCTTTTTGGAGCAGGGTGTGGGCACACATTTGCGAGTGCGTGTGTGTGTGTAGTGCCTCGTGCAAAGCGGGCCCTGATTAGGGCATCTAGGAGCAACAATACAATGAATACAAATACTGTATTTATTAATAAATAAGTAGTGCACCATTATGAATCCACACTGCCCTCCAGCCTGTCTTTTTTAACCACTACTAATGTGTATTTATTTGTTGTACTAGTTATTAATGTTTGTCTTATCCACTAGCTAAACACCAAAATGAGGGCTCCCAAGAGTTCAATGATAATTATGGACAGAAATATGACTGGAAAGCTTTGAATCCTTCAAAATGCTGATATCTGACATTTTAATTTAGTAGATCTCTGCCTAAAGACAAAAGGAGAGGCACCTTTCCTCTTAGTAAGATAACGGCAACCAATATTTTCTGAACTATTTTGAAACAATTGTTTTAATCCGGTTTAAAACTGTACGTCTGACTCTCAGAATGCACATTGGTATGCCTGTTAAAAATGAATGGGGTTTACTGGGTTTTTAAACCCAAATTATTATGTATTTATATGACAGTAACACCCAGAGTCTTCAGCTGAGATCCAGCCCAACAGTGCTAGGTGCAGGATAAACCACATAGTAAGAAAGTCTCTGTATCAAAGAGCTGACAATGTGAAATAGACAAGACAAGTAAGAGTGCAAGAAAGGGAATATTATCTATCCTATATATAGGGAAATAGTAAATTCCCCACCTGCAAAACCTTCTGCTATCTATAAAAGTCTCTGAATTTCTGTCTCGGAGCTTTCCCATCTGTAAAATGGGAAAACTGAGGTACAGAGAAATTAAGATACTTTCCAAAGGTCACCCACAAAAGCTTCAGAAGACCCAGAATTTGAACCCAGCCCATCAGAGCCCTAGCCCAGTAGTTTAACCAGAGGGCCATTACAACTTAAGATCCTAATTGAAAGCCCACTGATGTCAATGAAAAGACTCCTATTGACCCCAACAGACTTTGGATAAGGCCCTCTGTAAAAATCACTTTTGTTCCATACAAAGTATGATGCTAAGAGAAACAGTATGTTTGATATAAATACCTTGAGACGATTTAAACAGCCTTAAAAACAAGAAGTCTGAAGTGAGAAAAAATAAGAGCATCATATATCTAGATGTAGGACACAATTTCTGTTTTGTAGCAGAAGAGATTTCAGCGCTGTTCACTCAAATACATGCAAGTGCAAGGAGGACAATAAACATCAGCTCATAAAATCATACATCAGGATTATTGTACAGACTTAAAACAGCATGACTATGCAAACAGTATTTCCCATAGCATTTATCTAAGGACTCTACTGCCAGCAAGATATTCATAATTACTTTGTATTCATAATCACTTTGAAATATGTGAAAACTCTTTATATTAAAAACAAATTAAAAATTAGTGGAAGAATATGTTAACACATTTAAATTTATATATATCTACCTAGCTCATAGAACTGGAAGGGACCCTGAAAGGTCATCAAGTCCAGCCCCCTGCCTTCACTAGCAGAACCAAGTACTGATTTTGCCCCAAATCCCAAAGGGCCCCCTCAAGGGCTGAACTCACAACCTGGGGTTTAGCAGGCCAATGCTCAAACCACTGAGCTATTCCCCCCTGCCTGATGAAGCTGCTAATGATGATTTAGGCTCTTATACAAATACTGGAAATTTCTAAAAGACATATCATCCTTTCCTATTCCATCACAAGTAAAGACTCCAAATAATCAACATTTGTGACAGGCCAATCCTTATCTTTTCTACCTGATTTAGGCGGAACTAGATATATATATGTGTCACTCTCAGAATTTGAAGAGCTTTTTTACGGTTTTTATTTGCAAATGAACTCAAAGCAATCCCTTTAGGAAATGTTAAAATGGAACGAAACATCATTATAGAGACTTTGACACTTTGCCCTCCAATGATCCAAATTACAGAAACAGGGCTGTGTACATAATGATGTAATTACATGCAGTCATGAACAGTTTAATTACTATATGCCTGAGCAAGCTAATTTTTTTTAATTTCTGGGGGCTCTGTTTGAATTTTCTTACTTCTACACCTGACTGCTTTTAAGTTACGGATACCGTAGTTCTGGCTTGCACTGCACTGTATAGAAACTAATTCCCTTGGGGGAAAAGCACAACACTTAAATACAGAATAAAACAAGTACTCTGAAGTGGATTTGGGTGACACTAATGTGTGTTAAATGGTACATTGTTCTCTCCTCCAAACCTATCAGCGTTTGCAGTCAGACAGACAGGCTATGAGTGGCCATTTTAAAAACAGATCAATGGTGTTAGGCACCGAAGTACTTTTGAAAATCCCAGTAGGCACCTAAGTATCTTTACAAATCTGTCCCTGGGCTCTTATACTATCCTCCATCTCTCCTCCTGATTAACAAGCAAGTTGACAGTGCTTTCCCTCGTTCTAGAACTCTGTGGACAAAGAAGTGTATAGCATTGTGACAAAGTGGGGATTTCCCCATGTTATGTTGTATGTGAGTCTTACTATTTTGCATGAATACTGTGTGTGCCTCAGTTTCCCTGTGTGCTGCACTAATACCTCGGTGGTGGGAATAGGGGTGTGTGACTTTGGCTAAGATCTCTGGGGCAGGTGAGGCTGCTCCAGCTGCCTGCACGTATGCTATGACCGGTGCCTTTCGTAACCTGAGACTCAGGAGCGGGATGCAGCCAGGTGACTCTTTGCCAGGGAAGTGAGACAAAGTCAAGGAGGAGATAAGTCACTGATTTCTGTGCTAACAAGTTCTGTTCTATGCTGTGATCCTGTCGATGAATAAACTTTCTGTTTTACTGGCTGAGAGTCACTGCTGACTACGGAGTTGGGGTGGGCGGACTCGCTGTGGGAAGCGCACGGTGAGGAAGGGGAAGCTGAATGCTCCGAGGTCAGACCCAGGAAGGTCGAAGCTGTGTAAGCTTCTTGCCCTGGTGACAGTATGCTCAGAGAGAGGAGGCATGCTATCCCAGAGTCCTGACTGGCTTCATATGGAGTAGTTCCAGACCGTTGCCCCAGTGACTCCGTGACAAGCATCTTGGAATAGGCCAAGGCATTCTGCTCCATAAGCCAACCAACAGGAAGAATTTGTAGAGAAGAAAACATGACATGCCCTGTAGACCCAATGCACTTTACCCTAGTGATATTCATGGTGCCATGAAGGAACAATCCAAAGCAACTGATTTCCAAGGGTAAATGTTGGTGCTTGGATACCTATTGAGTAGGCTGGACAGCAGAATAGCCAGTCTTTACATCAAACAAAATTATGCACAGTCCAATGAAACCAAAGGCTTTTTGAAGGGGCTCAATTGGCCACCTAATGAAGTTGCACCATGTTGATGGAAGATCTGAATTCAGAACCCAACTAGTACCGTGCTGGCAGAGGTAATAGCACTGGGAGGCTTTGCCTGCATCTCTAGTGATCACACCTAGGCTACGGCTTTGTTAGAGAACTTTACAAAAAGCTCGCCACCAGAGCTGCCATCAAGCCAGTCCATAATCCAACTGATCCTAGTGAGAACGTTGCTCTGCGAAACTCCCTAGTGTACACAAGGCTCCAGTGGGTGAACTGAAGCTGGGATGAGAGCAACGAACCTCCTCAACTGTGAAGGCCAGTTTGTTTTGTGGACTTCAGGGAAGAGGGAGTAAATGGCAGATCCTTGAGTCTCCATGGGAGATTGGAGGAATTGTCAGGGGATAAAAGATGTTTCAAAATAGAAAGGCGAAATGCAATCCTGGTAAGAGAGGTTCTGAAATGGGAGTACACTGACACTTTGCATTTAAAAAGTTTCCATACTAGTTGTGATTTCTTTTAAGTACTTTGTTGCATTGCAGAACACAATGTAGAATTTAAATTTTCACTATGCATCAGCCTGCTTCCTATAAATGGAGGCTGCATTTAATATATTAAATGTACATTTGTATTTCATTCAATCCTATTAAATATTTCAAATACTTCAGGAACCCACAAGCACTCCCACAGCTCAAAGTATTTCGTGTGCCGAAGTTTATTTTTTCAGCAGTAAGATGGCTCATAGTACAGTTAGAGATTTTAATCCAGGAATAGGCTTCAACCCATAACCTGATAAGCCTTCTAAGACTGCAAGCTGGATGTCAGCTAGGATAAGAGGCATGGTGGGGTTGGGATGGGAAGCAGGAGGAGAGCAATGTAAACTCTAACCTAATAAAAGGGATTTTGTTTGTTTTTCGATTTGGCTGAGGTTCACGTCAATTCTCATTTATTAAATGAATCAGTTCATCATTCCTTAAGCCATGTCCAAGGTGCTAGTCCCCACTTCTGGTGAACTCACAGATTTTATGGGGAACATTTTTGCTTTAAAGGGACTATTTCTCTTTTCTTGATTAAAAAAACCACTTCTCACGTTTGTGGCTAAAGCCATGATTCTATTAATATTAATAATGAAAATAAAAGTCTTTGAGGCTGCATCTTCGGCGTCACATCTTGGTGTGCTGAATGCTAACGCTCATTTGTTATTATTATCCCTTCAGTCTCACTGACATCAGAAGAAAGCATTTTTTATAGCTTTTAGAAGCACCACAAAAGCCATTAAAATTCAGAAATATTCTTCAAGCTGAAATCACTTCAGACCCTTTCAGTTAAGGGCATTTTCCATTAAATAAGCAGTCCTTTTTCTCTTGCCTCATCAGTCCTTTATGTCCAACTAGTACTTCAGCACTATCCCACTGTGGTAATTCTTTTGAAACACGATTAGAACATCAGCAATCCACCTTGAGAATACATCCACAGTGCAGAAGCCTCCGCTCAAAATATAACTTAAAAAGGGAGGAGGCTGGAAGCTGCAAGGCAGATGATGGAATTCTCATAATGACTCCCACATGCACTAGTGACACCAGTTATCTTTCAGGGTTCCACTAACTCCCATCCCACTCACTGGAGCTACTGCAGGACATGTCAAAATAACCAGCGGCGCATCACATGGAAATGCAGACGATAACTCAAGTCACCTCCAAGGGAACTGTTTTCAGAACACGTTTTAAGACAACACTAATTGCTGAGAAAACCTTATTTGCTTTGGGAATTTTTTTTCCTAGGGTTCAGCTGTTTATCTCCCTGCAGATCCAAACATTTACTGTACTCCCTCATAGTTCACTGTACTTTAGCAATTAAATTAATGGCAGCGGCAACAGCAAGAAATCCTTTAAACCCCTCTGGGCTTGTTCCTTTGATTAGACTAGATCAGTGAAGCTACAGCTATTTGCAGGCAGATTAGATAGGCTAGGTTTTTATCACCATTTGCACTAGAGATTGAAAGGTCAGGTCTGTTGACATGAGACCAAAACCCATCTGTGAAAGTTTGCTTTAAAAGTTACTCTTCAGAAATATTTTAATATTTGAAGAACACCACATGGATCTGAAAATAAGCAATGACCCTTATAACAGTTGGACAAAGAAGAGCACTTCACTTTTCCAATGAGCAATAGAAGGCATTCTGACATGCACAAACAAAAATAACAGCGCTATATATTTTCTTGTCTCTGGAAGCCAGAATCTGAGCAAACTACAAAGCATATGGCACTATTAGTATAAGCCTTTGAGTGTAACTTATAAAACAATACAATCTCTCCACTTCCAGTGCGGTTTCTCTTGGGTGAGGGGAAGTTCTGTGCTTATTTTTAACCACACACTCAAAAATATCAAATTTTAATTGGGAGAAGAGCTAACATTTGTAGTGTAGCAGTTGTAGGTAACAATGTTTTGCATCTGCACAACCAGGGCCAGCGCAACCCATTAGGCAACCTAGGCGGTTGCCTAGGGCGCTACAATTTGGGGGGTGGCGAACGTGGCGGTATTTCGGCGGCGGGACCTTCCGCCGCCTCTCTGGGGGGCGGCATTTCGGGGCGGGACCTTCCACCGCCCAAAGCTGGCGGTGCTCCTGTGCACAGCACACTATCTGAGGATCTCAGCACACTTTGCAAGCAATAACTAACGTTTCAATAAAAACAACAAGGAGTCCGGTGGCACCTTGGTAGTCTTTAAGGTGCCACCGGACTCCTTGTTGTTTTTGTGGATACAGACTAACACGGCTACCCCCGATATTTAACGTTTCAATGCTATTCAAGTTGTCATATCGCACCCATCACTATGGTAGGTTAGTGAGGTTACCATCTTCATCCCTATTTTACTGAGGCGCAATCTGTAAGAAATCTACATAAGGCAACACTGCAAATCAATGCCAGAGCTGGAAAATGAACCCAGATTTCCTTACTCCTTCTCTTGTATATTAACAAGACCTTCATTCCTTCTGAGGTTTTGTTTCTTTGCAGGGAAACAACAGTTGTGCTTTGAATGGCAATACATTAAAAAAACAAATTCCAGTGCAAATATGCCAACAAGCCGATTCTTCCTTGTAGGGTGGTGGAACGCTTAAAAAATATAGTCACGATTAATCATAGTTTTAAGTGCGCTGTTAAATAATAATAGAATACCAATTTAATTTGATTATACATGTTTTTGGATGTTTTTCTACATTTTCAAATGTATTGATTTAAATTACAACACAGTATACAAAGTGCATAGTGCTCATTTTATATTATTTTTATTATAAATATTTGCACTATAAAAAGATAAAAGATATTTTTCAATTCACCTCATACAGGTACTGTAGTGCAATCTCTATTGTAAAAGTGCAACTTACAAATGTATAAATTTTTGTAAACATAACAGCACACAAAAACAAAACAATGTAAAACTTTAAAGCCTACAAGTCAAAGCATGAAAGGAAATAGGAATGTTTAGCATATCTGGCATGTAAATACCTTGCAACACCGGCTACAACAGTCCCATGCAAATGCCTGTTCTCACTTTCAGGTGACATTGTAAATAAGAAGCGGGCAGCATATCGAACTTGTTTGTCTTAGCGGTTGGCTGAACAAGAAGTAGGACTGAGTGGACTTGTAGGTTCTAAAGTTTTACATTGTTTTGTTTTTGAGAGCTGTTATGTTAAAAAAATTCTACATTTGTAAGCTGCACTTTCACAATAAAGAGAAGGAACTACAGTACTTGTATGAGGTGAATTGAAAAGTACTATTTCTTTTGTTTATCTTTTTTACAGTGCAAATATTTGTAATAAAAATAATATAAGTGAGCACTGTACACTTTATATTCTGTGTTGTAACTGAAATCAATATATTTGAAAATGTAGAAAAAAATCCAAAGATATTTATAATAAATTTAAATCGGTATTCTATTGTTGTTTAACAGGGCAATTAAAACTGTGATTAAGCATGACTTTTTTAATCTAGTGAATTTGTTTTGCATTAATTGTATGTATTAACCGCGATTAATTGATGGCCCTAGTTTCTTGTTGTCATATTTGCACTGTCACTAGTTATTTTGACATGTCTTGCAGTAACTACATTTAGTCAGACTAAATAAAATTCATGGGTACCCAGGCTCCCAAATGTGTACAGTTAGGAAACCATAGTCAACAAACGGCGCTTCCATAAAGCTGTTACATTACAGATCGACATCTAAAATAACACCTATCCCAGTACATGTCACTCCATATGCGTTTCAGTTTACAGCACTGAAAAAGTATTAATCTGTTGTTTTGTTTTAATTCTGATCCTATAGTCATCAGTGTCTTTCCAAATGTACACAAGCCGAAAGAAAAATGTTCAGTATTTTGACACCAGATGGTTTATATCACCTAATGTTTTGCTTTCCTTGTTTCAGACAGAAATTCTTATTCAAAGTAATTAATGAGTTTAAATAGATTTTGTAAGATTTGAGATTTCCAACCATCAAAATCAAAACTCACTGACTCAATATTAAGAAATGCTGTACATTTTAATACCCTTTGTGACTTCAATTCTAATTTATATTAAAAGAAAGTTTGCTCACACAGGAACTGGGGGAAAAACAGCAAATCTGACCTTTAAAAAAAATTGTAACAAAAAGGTTAATGTTTTGCACTTTCTGCCTAGGGTATTTTCACACTAGCTTCTTTTTGCTTTTCTCACATGTTGCCTGAGTTAGGAGTGTTAGCTAGAGAACAAGATCTTTACCGGAACTATTCCCAGAGGCTCAGAAAGTGCTGGCATTGTTCCGCCACACAGGAAGAAAAACAAGATGCAATGGATGTGGTTTAATTAGTCTGCAACTTTATTCATCTGGGAATGCCTGGCAGTGCAGGTCATCGCTCCAGCCTAATGGTTTCCACCTATTTGGGAAAGCTGCCATCAGCCCTCCTTCTTCCCAGCCTGGGCCCAGTGCACTGCTGGGACACTGTCGTATGCAGGAGAGGGCAGAAAAAATGGGTAGTCGTTTCCCTGCTGTACTAGATGTTAGGAGCCCCAACCCCCTTTTCCCAGCTTCCTTAGAGGATGCCTACCCCTAAATCCATTGCCAACGCCCATTTATCTGGGAACCAAACCCCTCTGTAATGAGTATCTTCATTGGACATCTCCTATACCCACTACCTACTAAGTAGCAACATCCTGACCTAACCTCTTTACCGGGTCCCTGAGCCACTTAGGGGGAGGCAAAACACACCCCACCCGACGTGAGCCAATATGGTAAAAATTCCTTCCCAGCTCCTAAAGAAGAAAAAGGCAACTAGCTCAATGCCAAAACCATAAAAACCCGTCTTATTCCAATCCCATGGGTGGCATGAGGGGTGCTGCAGTTCTGTGACTGATACGAGAGAGAGAGAGAATGCATGGGGTATAAATTACCGAATTTCCCCCAATGCACAGGGAGGGTCAATGCCCCACATGGGCCAGCCACTTCCTTCCCCCCCTTGGCTCCACTAGGTAAATCTCCCTTCCCCTCCTTCATAACCAAATACAATAGGGACCCTTGAAGGAGCCATGATCTTTTTTCTTCATGGCCAAAGACCAACTATATTCACGGCAAGCACATTTTGTGGTTTCTAGTGGTTCTACAATTCATCCCTCTTAACACCACCGTGTTGTAAAGCTAGAATCCTACCATTGCTGGAAAAGTCCAGTACACAAGCTGTTATAGAGTGGAGCTCTGCTAATAATCAAAACACTACACCCTCTACCGGGTCTGTTCCTGGAGCTACTCCCACAAAGACGATGGGCAAATCAAAGCGGCCAAGCTTGGCTTTACAACGACGTGGCTTCTCCTGCAACTTTCAGATTGAAAACTGCTGTGAAATGTTGACAAAATTAGCAAGATGTGTTCATTTCCCACAGCTCAACTATGTCAAAGCAAACCCCAGTAACTTTGTCTACCTGTAACTGGCACTAGACCTTACTGATGGACAGGTACTCGTAACAAGTATATTCCCAAAGGAACATACAGAATTCACATACACAAACTGCAATATCAAACAATGCTGGTTTAGAATGTACCTGTATCTCAGTGCTTTGAGAATTGAGCCTTTGGAGGCATCTCTCTCTCTCTCTCTCTCTCTCTCTCTCTCTCTCTCTAAGAAAAAGGAAGAGACACAAGATGGGTGAAGTAATATCTTTTATTGGATCAACTTCTGTGAAACAATGTCATTTAAATAAGTAACTAAGCCAAATGCTGGCTTCCCTAATGATGCAATTCACTATCCTGGGGTTATTTTTTTTAGCTTAGAGGACATGATCTAAGGGAATTCTGTGCATTGTTACACATCAATCTGCTTAAACATTTATATTGCTCTGGAAAAGACATTAAAAGATGCAAGATAAAGTAGGGTTCCCAGCCTGTTCTTTCTCTGTAGCACAGGTGACTTACTGAATTAATAGCTAAGCCAACCCCAGAGTTCATGGAAAAAACACGAGGGTGGAGGGGATTGCAATCATTGGTTTCAATTTTTTTGAATTGCAAAATTTGAAATAAAAAAAATGTGGGTGACCATTTCGGACCAGATTCGCCCAAGCTGGTGCTGGAAGGTTAATTTATACCTCACCTCTTTGCACCAAATGACTCCCTGCAACACAGATGGGATTCAGCTGGAAGCAGGAACAGGAGATGGAACAGCCACTTAGACTCCCTCCTGGGACACACGTCTTCATTTTTTTTTTTTGGACAGGGGCTCAACATGCCCTACTTGCAGAAGCTGCACAACAGATGCATCAATTCAGTGAGCTCCTTGGATCAGCCTGACCCCATACTCCATGTTTTAGGGTCATGTTGTCCTCCCCCTGCTGAGAGTGGCAGGCATTAAATTTCTGGGGCCCAAACCCACATGGAATCTCACCCATATATTATGCAGAGGTGTGCGTGTGAGTTTGAGTATAAAATATACGGAGAGAAAATAATTCTGATCACTGTGGTTTAGAGCAGCTCCTAAGTTAATGCCACAAATCAGCTATTTTTAAGTTTGCAGAAATTGCACCTGCTAAAAACTAGATGACAATGCTTCCAGAGTCTTGCTAATTTTTTTAATTACTTACACAGAACTAAAAAAATGTATTTTAAATAAAAAGTGTAGAAAATAATGAACAAATACTCCTTGCTTAAATTTCACCTTTCCCTTTTTGAATGCAACTGGAGACACTACACTGTAGCTATGTGCCTGAGCGTTCAGTATGTGTGAAGAAAACTACCGAGACTAAGCATGAGAGTTCAGAGAAAATATGAGGAAGTGAGTAAAGCACAAAAAGGCAAGAAAATTTGGTTGTGACTTATTGTACATTTTAACACTGGGACTCCAGTCATTTCTTTCACACCCAGCAGTGTGGCCTGTGCTGCATCTGGTCACACATTTATTTAAGAGCTTCGTGTAGGTGCTATTTCATATAGATGCTAACAACAAAAATGATTCTTATTTCTGCAATTCTGAGCATGGTATTGTAGCTGTAAAAAACCTACCTGTATTAAATCTACCAGGTAACATTTCTGGCCTCTGAAGTTTGCTCAATGCTTAATGATGACCAAGTCACCACCGTGGTTTTCTCAAGAACAGTTGTCCCTTACCAACTAAGATAAATCTTTGCCAGCTAAGATTCACTACTTGTGCCTATCATTCCATAATCATATGGAGAGCCTCTAAAGGCAATTCTACCGGACTCTCCACAGTTAACGATATTTCTACAGAGAACTACTCTCTGGTAGAAGAGTTCACTTATGTGTAGAGTAAAGGGGGAAGATCAGATCAACACTGTCTTCTTTATTGTACTCATCTAGTCATCAATGATTTAGTTGGGGATTGGTCCTGCTTTGAGCAGGGGGTTGGACTAGATGACCTCCTGAGGTCCCTTCCAACCCTGAGATTCATGATTCTATGCTCATGAAATTTTGGTGGGAAAACAGAGGCTTTTGCCCTAAAAACTGATATAATCTGTTGCATCTGTACATGTATCTTGGGTAATACCAGTTTATTAGTTATATTATCCAGACAGTTGTGAACGGAAATTGTTCATAAGGGCAGCACGTGCATAAAGCAGGCAAAACAAAAAGTGATTTTAACATAATGGAAGACAAAATGAACACCAAGTGCAGATCAACGTTTCGCTTCACTTTTAGAGATAACAAAGTTTGAGAAAGTAACTTTTAAATGAAAGCACAAGCCAACCACATGCAATCCTACCTTGCACCAGTTTGTGAATCTGTCTGCTGAGGAAACGCAAACCAGCAAGTGTATAAATCATTATAGTCACGGAATCTGAAAGCACTTCACGGAGCATAGAAAAAGGACAAGACTGTGGTTTTTAAGTCATTGCATGTGTTCAGGGGGAGGAAGCGCTATGTATCAGCACCTGCTATCAGAGGCATTCTGCCAGCCTAAGCAGGAAAGGAGGAGGGAAGAATCTGCTCATTCCCCAGCATTTCTTCATTAGCCAAGCCTTAAGCCTGGCCGGCTGCCACTCCTTACCCTAGGGAAGAGCGCAAGGGTTTCTCTCCCCTAACCTACAAAGGAAGCCCCTCCACCTCAGAAACCCCATTCACCATTGTTTCCCAGCCATCCATCTTCCTAGGAAAAGCCATCAAGACACACACCCACCTGACACCTACAAGAGGTCTCTCTCTCCAGAGGACCCCTCTGCCATAGACTGTGAGGAGAAAGAGCAGTTGGCAGATGGTGATAAAGGAGACTCCTGCTGTGCGCAGGGTTCAGCATGGTAAAAGGTAGGAACCAGAGAGTAGGGGAAGGAGACAAATGAATTAGTGGAAGAAGGCATTTGTTTGCCACTGGTGCTACTAGACCATATGGGTGTAGCCACCATCACAACCCTGACACACAAAATAGCTTCAAGAGGGAAATCACAGGGGAGAGCTCTGTAGCTCATGGAAGAGGTGCACTCATTGTCTGTGGAGAGAAACCATCCTGGCTCCACTACAAATAGCAATCCCTTGGCCTGTGCAGGGCACAAGCAGTACCTGGCCCCATGGTAGCAGAAATCTATATGATACAGTAATGGAAGAGCTATCCTAAGAAACAGCTTCCCAAGTATCAATGAAATGGAAGGCCAGCATTACCGCTGCCTGTGTTTTTCTCTAATCCAAGGATCAGTGTGACCCATCTGGGAATTGTGTTTCCATAATCCTTTATTTAATTTAAAAATGATATTACCAATATATTAAAAACCATCTGATACACACAGACACGCATGCACACACATGCATTGTACTTTCCAACACACTCATAGCAATATGAAAGTCACACCTGTTTTATTTTTATTTTTTAACTTCCACTCATCTTTTTTACATGCAGGTCCCCACTTCCTTCGTTTCACATGCTCTGTACTGAAGTGCCAACACCTTTTCATGACAGTGTTGGCTGGGGATACACTTCAAATGTGTTCAATTCTCCCCTCATGGCTACACTCTCCAGGAGCAATTGCTCCACACTGAGAACCTGCATTTTTCACATCCCTTTCAAACACTACACAAGATTATTTTTAAAAGCCCCTTGTAAGCTTTAGATTAGTAGACTGCCAAAAAACAAAAAAACACAAAAAGACATTCACGTTCAAATGAATAGGAATAGCTTTTTAATCTTAAATAGCAGCAATTATCATATCTCATAAATTGCAGGAAAATCAAGTGCTTTGAACACCCATTATTCACTTTTTATTCATTTTTTGGCATCTAGCATCTGTATCATTTAATGTAACAGTGTAATAAAAAATAGTCTGCCTTCTTTTTTTTCTTAATGTCACCTTATGTAGATCAAGTGTCGTCAGTAATCATGAGATACATATATCCTAAAAACAAGCAGGCCTATCTGATTTAAGGAAGAAAACCCAATATATTGAAGTGATTGACTTTACTATGCAACAGCAAATAAACCATGTGAAAGAAGCATTGTGCAAAATGTAGGGATACTTTTTAAAAAATTGTTCTAGAGATAAGGTCCCTTAGCCCTAAAGCTCCCACATTTCATAGACTCTTCGATGGCAATAGGTATGTTCAATTTCTAAGTCACTCTTTCTATCAATGCAGAATTATTCCCTATTTTACATTTACTAGTGCTTTGACCAGTCAAGTTTGAAATGTACCAAGCATGATGCAGTTTAAGAAATTATTCTACAGGCTAACAGATTTCACTGTCTGAAAGCTTTCCTTGATACGTAACCTAAATTTTCCTCTCTCTCCATTTCATCTTCTTATTCCTAGTTATACCTTCTTAATATTTGCACCTTCAAATATCTGTCGACTTTATCATGTGCCTCCTTAGTCATCACTTGCCTAGTTATAAACTATTGCCTTATAATTCTGTATATTTCTGATAATTAGTTGTCTAGAACAGAACACTATTCTTCCCTGGAGTGACAGTTGAAATCAAAGAAGCTACCATACCTATCAGAGAAGAAGCTGGCCTAATATTCCAGGTGTGGGCACATTAGCACTAATACTGGAGAGGGACAGACTGCTCCATGGTCTGATGAGTCTGCAATATTCAGTCCAAAATATCAACCCTTTTGTCTTCCATATCACATGACTACTTCACTACTAAATCTATCACTACTCCAGGTGTCACTTTCAGTGTTACTTCTGCACAGGTTTCTCTCTCCATAAGATAAATCTGTGTTTTGGATTATTTCCCCCCCAAACATACTGGTGTGATTTTTTCCAAGATGAACCTCACCCACCAAAATCCACATGTTAAACCTGGTAATGTTTCGGACTATCTGCAAGGAACACCTTTGCACAATTTGTCCACAGAGTCTTTGCCTCTGAGTCCATGAGGCAGCAACAGCTGGTAGAAAAAACGCAATCCTCATGACTAGCTGGAAAGTTTCATAGATGCACTCCCTAATTCACTTTGGAGGCTTATTAGGCCAAAAAGAACTTGCAGACGTTCTTACTTCCTAAATTCTGCTGTTCTGTGTAGACAGAACTCAAACGGCACCTCTGACATGTTGGCAATGCACCCTTTTCTATCTCACACTTGAGGCAAGGTCTGACAGAGCATATGGCTACAATGTGGAAACAAGAGACCTCTTAGCCAAAAAAACCCACACACCACACCAAGGCACGTGAATAGGAGGAATACTTTGTCTTGGTGAAACAGGGGGCTTGGTAGCATATCAAAATGACCGGAGTTCTCACACCCACCCAAAAAAGGGAAATTATGGCCAAAAACCCTCAATAAACCTTTCATAAAGTGTAATGAAGACAGATGCTCAAAGGAGGACTGAAACGAATTCTAAAGAACCAGAAAAGATGGGACTTGAATGGAGATTTAAACCCAGGTAGCTAGGGGAGGGTTAATTTACCTTTTACAAACAACCTCTTGGCACTAAGCAGGGATGGAGGACCAACTCATAAAGACCTATAGTGCTATTTTGTCTGTTTTGCTTTTTCCCCCCTGGTAGGATGATTTTGGTCTGAGGGTCCCCTCAAGAGAAAGGCACCAGAGTATACAGGAAGAAACGGTATTGCCTGGCCTAGCTTCAGAAAAGAAGTAAACAGTAGTCTCATCCAGGAGTTTCTTGAAAATTGCAGGGTCACGGTTATTAGTGTAAGGACGACACATCAAACCTAGGGAAGGATGTTTCCTCAGTGGTGGCTTCTCAGATTCATCCAGGTTTTCTCCTTCCCCAATCATCCTGACGAGGACATGGTGAAGGGGAGCAAGATGTGTGTCCATGCTACTCCATGAAATTGGCCTTGGATGGGGTCAAGGGGCACCTTGGAAAGTCAGGATGCAATAAGAACCTGAGTGTGGATACATGTGTCTTTTTTGGGGGGGGAAGGGGAAAGATTGAAGACAAGGGGAGAGTGTATATACCATAGAGCATAATTTAATATAACACGCTTCCATTGTTATGCCTCCCCTACTGTAGGACTATGATACAAGTAAACATACCAAATTCCAATATAAGATTATCAGTCAACCAACTGAAAAAAACCCAACACTTTGAAACCTAGCAATCAGTTTGCCTTTGTCAAAGGAAAACAAATTTTTCAAAGCTAAGCCTACATATGAATAAGGAAAATACGTAATTTGTGTTCAACTAGTTACCTGTGTTTTTCTTTGATAGAATATAAAGAGGTAATTTAAATTAAATTTCTGTGATACTGCTTGCAAAGTTCAATATAAATGAAAGGATTAAATGCAAGACTTTCCTTAATATCAGCTGAATATATCAAAGATAATCCAAGTAGTGCAAAAAGCATTCTGGCACATGAAAGCATCATGAAAAATTAGAGATCTCTTTTGTAAGGTTTATTAATCTTTTAATCTAATTCATTACTCAATAAATGTGTATATTTGCACTATATGGTAAATTTCATAAGACACACATTCTTTTTGTAGCCATGGCCTGATGAGTCTGCAATATAGGTAGACGAGAACACAAGACGTTTAGCATTCCAAAGTCAGAGAGGCTCTAGATAACTCACCCTACCTTAGACATGCATTACTGTCCACAGCATGCGCCTTGAAATTTCCAATCTTAATTCACTACCATTTTAATGAGAGAAACAATCTGATCGTCTTAACACTGTTGACTGAGCCAGATCTGGGACTTACATTTTTTGTCAGCCACAGTCAAACTGGCATCATTTAAAACTTGGTATTGAACTTCATGCTGTAAACAATGGCCTCAATCTTTCACACGTTTCTGCACAAGAGTAACTTTACGCCTCTGAGCACAGCCACTGAGTTCAATGGGACATTTCACACATGTGAAGTTACTCAAGTGCATAAATGTCTGCACTATAGGAACTAAAAGCACTCCAACGAAAAAGTGTAATACAGGTATTTGCAGTAGAAATATACCAGAGAAAAAGTTACAATTGGGAGTGGAGGGTGAAAAAAGACCCTAAGTTAAGGGTTAGTCTAAGACAAATCTTGTATACATTCAAATAAACTGACAGTGTTTACATAAGGATTACTTCCTTCTGTGTTTTAGTCACATCACCACTAACCTACAGAAGATTGCAGAGACACAGGCTCTGCAGTTAAGGATGCATCAAGCTTTCGGCTTTGATGGGACTTTAAGACTTCACTGTTGCTCAGCCCATTTGCTATTAAAAAAAATGGGAAACCCTTAGAAATTTTGAGGGTATCAAGAAGTGCTCCTAGAATAAATTATAAACCCACAAATCTCCTTTGCCAAAACTCAGACCAGGTGTCTCCTTTTTTTTTTTTTAGAACCCAGCACCTGAATACCACAGCCCCTAGAAATTCTAAACTGCTCACAAACATGCAGGTCGCTCCCCTGTGATTACCAACGTGGGCGATGTTTCAAAACCTTATATTTTAAAAGTTATCTCACTTTCCTGTCTTAACTGCAGAGAGCCACACAGAAAGGTAGCCAGCACAGAACACAAAACTTAACTCAAATCTCCTACTTTCCCCACAAACACATAAGGGAGCACAGGCTTAGCCAGAGCAGCCATGAAAACAATAAACATATGTTAATCTTGCTGAGGTCAACGTTTAGGTTTTGTGTTAGACGGACATATTCTGGGCAGCACGTTTCTTTACCTGTTGGAGGCGGACCAGAGTCCTTTGCAGAGTCGCAGCGTGAGAGTGTTCAGGAACGGTGAAGGAGGCTCTCTCACTTGTCATCCCTTTGCTTTTTAGAGTATGTGGGGGAGGGTTTTGCCTTTCAACAACATAACTTTTTGTTTGTTGGAATATGAATTCAAAGGGCCTCAGCTAATTCCACAGGTACAGTTCATGCAATGACTGTAATTTAAAGTACTTTCAATTTCAAAGTGGAAATGCAAGGCACGATGCAGAGACCTGCAGAGTCTTGTAGGACCACTGTGTGTGGCACACACATTATCTGTCAAACATATGGTCAGAGAGCAATTGTCCTTATTTCTCAATTTACTAGGGGTACTCCTGTGAATGAACTGGACAGGAAAGCAGCATAAAGTCATTCTGGAGGCGACATCAGAGCTGCCATGGTGACTTTCCAGGGAGCATTTGTCTGTATACGTTTGGATGTTGGGAAATTCTAGACTGAGGAGAGTGAGCAGGTAAGGGAAACATGGTGACAAAGAGCTGGGTCTAGCTTAGACAAAAAGAAACTTGGAGAAAGTGCTGGCAGCCCCGAGCTACACTCTGCCAAGGGACCGGGAGTTAATAATGGTCTTTAATTGCAGCAAGTGTCCAATCGCTATGAATAATTGAAAGAGAAAAGCCAGGGCCCAGCACCAAAGCCCTTGCACTGCCAAAACTCTGAGGGAAGCTTTGAGCCCTTCGTTGGGCTCCGTTTGCTAGGTAATCACTGATTTGTTCAAATGTCTGAAGATTTAATGACCAGTCAACAAGGGGCTGATGAAAGAGGATTAAAAACTCTGAAAGTATCTAGTTGCATTTACAGATTACTATTTTTCCTTGTGTTCACATGTATATTTCTGTTCCCACCGTATGTCAAATCTTGTGTATAGTCTCAGTGAGGACCCAATCATCCACTCCTACTCCCACTGGAAACACATGTTCTTTTATACGGTTACACATTATTAGCATGAATCTGGATAAATATATGCACATATTGCATCTATCAGACCTTATTAAGCTGGCGTAGTATGAAATTAGAATATCTTCTACAGAAGCAAATCTTTAACCATTGTTCAAGGACTTTAACTCCCTCCACATTCTCCCTCCCAATGGTGGATGCTGGCACATAATTTGCTTCTTCCAGAATGGCCTTGATTTATTGAAGGTGTTGGTTAATTTTAATTCTAGTCAGCAATATGGTGTTTTCTTCTCTCATTGGATCATAATGAGTTTGCTTGAACTTAAAATAGAATGGAAAATGTGCTTTGGAACCCTAATTTCTAAGTTTGGGGGGCTGTCTATGTGTGTATTGTACTTTTTCATTATGTTAGCCAATACATATATGTTAGGCACAGTACACCCCACATTAATGGGTACTACGCACAGTATTAACATTGTATACATTATGTTAAAGTATTATGCTCCCATCACAATTCTGTTCTCCCATGTCAAGTATCCTATAACACTTTGAGAAGTTGAAGTCAATTTTGGCATTAGAAAGTACACCACCTGTCAAAGCCAAGATATACGAAGGGTGTGTCCGACCACAGGTTGGGTTGTATCTCTTTGCCCAACTAGTTTGGAATGTAGTATCCAAAACAGAGAAGAACAAAACAACAAGTTAAGGAACTGTTTCCCACTGATGGGTTGGACTTCAGTGATGTGCAAGATTGTATAGCTCGTAAAAAATCATACTATAAATACTACCAGATGAAATGTTCATCTTTGAACTAAACTTTCTGTGTAAGATAAACATGCTGTGAGATAAGATTTGCTTCCCAAAAGGAGAGTATGTATGTTTCCTTTTTTGTATTGTACTGCCTTTGTCTTTAGACAATAAATTTGGCTACGTTCAGTTATTTGGACTCTTGCAAATTTTTAAGAACAAACCACGAGTGTTGTCCATTGGCTACACCTTTTAGTCAATCGCTTCTCGTGACAGGGTGCTGGGCAGGGACTCCTGAGCCAGCCCTCTGTCACGCCAGCTCCAATTACGGGAGGTAAATTGGAGCTGGCTAGAGAAATCTGCACCTGATTGGCGAAGGGGAGACAGCTTCCAGCCTCATTAGCCTGGGGCTATATACAGGCCAGGAGGAAGGAAGCCAAAGGGGGAAGCCAGAGAGTGGAAGCTCTTCTCTCCTGGGTTCAGAGGCTGAGAAGTCCTCAAGGCTGAAACCCCCAAGCTGTATATGGTGAGAAGACGGTGGAATTGCACACTGTAAATAAACTACACTGGTGACTGCTGAGCCTGAGGGTCTCAGTGGTTTTTGGAATGGAGCAGAGGCAGGAGGGGGCCCTGGTACACTTCTATTCAATGTATGCACTAGAATGGTAGGATTTCCATACTGAACAAACGTAATATTCAAATGTTTAAAAAACCCAAAAGCTGTTAAGGTGTATAGAAAACTATTTTAGGTCATTTTCAGAGTTTATGACTCCCTCTGAGCCCAATACAGTTGGAATGATGTAAGCCAATGTACCTGGCTTTACAGGCAAGCAGATGCTAAACACAGTCCCAATACAAAGTTTTTAAAAATCTCAACCATTCCTAAAATGATTGTTTTCTGTACTATATGTGGCTCAATCACTTGGCCATAAGGTATCTGTCTCAAATTCATGTTGGTAAGACCTTTATAAACACACTTTGAGCAGCACTTATGCAAGTAATCCCTACTCATTCCATTACAGACAGCTGAACCACTCATGTAAGTAATAACTACTTGTGTGAACAAGGGGTGCAAAATACGGTCCTATAGGTTTAACCTTTAGTACAGTAGATACATGGTGATTTTTAACAAACCTAATACAAAGTCCTTTGTTTCAGACACTAGTTACGTTTACTAAGTGACAAAAATGTCCTTACAATCACATTCTTTAAAAAACTAAAACATTTAAGAGTCAGAAAATTAAGAAATAAGGACATAAAAGACATTTAGCATGTTTAGCAGCTGGCGCTCCTTGCATATCCTGAGCAGTGAGGAGTCCAGGAGGACCTCACGGCTAAGAAGTCTTGATCTTCTGACAGCAGACAACCTTGATAGTAGGTTCTGCTATGGTGTAGCTGACTCTTATAAATGTTTCCTTTTCCTCCATTTTCCCTGGGTTTAGCTTCAACCAGCAGCTATTCATGCAGATACTAATCTCAACCGAATCGGGCTGTTCACATCAGATGTACAGGAGATACAGAGCTGGGTATCATCTATACCTTGTTGATATTTGAGTCCAGGTCATCTCATGATTCCTAGATTTAAGGCCAGAAGGGACCATTATGTTCATCTACTCTGACCTGCTGCATAACACAAGCTATAAAATCGTACCCAGGGATTCCTACATCAAGCCCATAACTTTTGGTGGAGCTACAGCATCCATTTCAGAAAGAGATCCTGTCTTTCTCCAGAAGCTTTATGTAGAAGTTGAACAAACAGGATTGTGGGAGGGGAGAGAAAGAAACTGAACCTCCTAACTTCCAGGGTGAGTTCACAGAGTCCACAGAGGATCAGTTGCCTAAGAGGACACTTTGAGACTGGTCTGTCAGAAAAGATTAGAGTTTCCTTGGAAAATGTATGGTAAGTCTCTGTCTCTAAGCGGTAGCCCACAAAAGCTTATGCTCTAATAAATTTGTTAGTCTCTAAGGTGCCACAGGTACTCCTGTTCTTTTTGCGGATACAGACTAACATGGCTGCTACTCTGAAACCTGTCTCTAAGTAGAGCTGGTAAAAAAATTTTTAGATGGAACAGTTTTCTATGGAAAAAAGCAATTTCATCTCAATCTAAACGTTTTGCGGGAATGTGTCATTTCCACAAATTTTGAAAGGGCAAAAATTTAAATGAATCACTGATTTTCTCATTTCATTTAGATAAGGTCAAAACATTTTGTTTTGATAAGGTAAACTTTTTGTTCTGACTAGCATTTTAATTCATTTCTACTTTATACTATATTAAATATTAAAATATGACGTAATATTAAATAAAATACATACATAAATATACAAGTCAAATTAAGTTAACTGAAATGATTAAGTAGAAATGATGTTGTAGCCATGTTGGTCCCTGAAGAAGAGTTCTGTGTAAGCTTGAAAGCTTGTCTCTTCACCTACCGAAGTTGGTCCAATAAAAGATATTAACTTACTCACTTTGCCTCTCGAAGAAGAAATGATAAATTTTACCTTATCAATAGGACATGTTTATCAAAAAAAAATGAAAGGACGTTATGCAAAGAGAAATTCTTCAACCTTTTTGTTTTGTGGGAAAAAATCAAAATATCAGTATGTTTGGTTTTGGAATGAAATTTTTTTTCAAAATGGCAGAATGTCTTCTAGAGTGGAAATTCTGTTTCCTGGTTGGCTCTCTGTCTAAGCAGTGAAAGTTATGGTCCTTCACTGATTGAATCAAATGCCACGGGGAGCTCCTGTAGCACAAGTCTGGATGTCTGCCCTTTGTTCGTGGGTAAGAAGTAGCCCATCATCAGAATGAATTGAGCCCTTTCTACAAATATCCTAACCTCCATCCCAGTTAGAAGATGCTGAGGACATTAATCATCGACAAGTGTAACTGGGCAGAGAATTAAATATTACTGACACTATTTTTTTTAAACAGGCTGAGAAACTTAGACTTAAAAATCAGAGGGGTTAGGAAGTATTTTTCCCAGCAATGCATGGTGAACAAAGCATACAACTCCCAATATCATCAATGCTCTTGAAAATGTATCCTGTGTGTTATATAGTCTTAAAAAAATCAACCAAACAAACGAAAAAACAACACAGAACAATGCCCAGGAGAGCAGAGGTGTGATCAGAAATGGCTCTGCTATGAAAGCTTTGCATTTCTCCACATGTGTGGAGGGTTGGGAGGGAGATCTACAGTGAAGACCCTGAAATGGTTCAAACAAATATTTTTTTTTAAATGTAGTTCACTATCCATCCAGAAAGCCTTTGCTTAGGTAGCAGGAGTTGCAGCCTATTTCTTGGCTTCCTTAAAATATTACACCCTCATGAGACAATATTTTAACAAATGCCTGTGATCCACTAAGTTTTACAACATGTCCATTTCAGATCTATGCTTTCTGGAACAATGTTTCCAGTTTAATTACAAAATTCACAGGAAATCCTGATACTACCTTGGGCAATAATGTCCTGGCTAATAGAAATGGCTTCTCTATTTATTTTTCAGAGTGAGAGAGTCAATAATTAAAGCCTGGAGCTTACCCATCACTCTCAGTAGACATAATAACCAAAGGAAAGCTCATTTTGAGAGAAGGTGCATGGTGAGATGGACATTTTAACAAAAGAGAGAAACAAGAAGTGGGTATGGTACTCCCATTTTCAGCTTTTAATTTGTATTTCTCTTGTGTAAAGGTCAACCATAGGCAAAGCATGCAACTGTTTAATGAACAAGGCCCGTAGTGTTTTCTGGGCTTTTTCCCCCCCCGATGTGTGAAACATGTTCTTACTTTTAACAGTACGATAAGTCTAAAACATACCAACGCTGCATTCTAAAAGTCACCTTTGATTTTCCTCCTAATCACTAAATTCTAGATACTAATTTGTGATTACCTGTTTTATAAGGACTGACAATACCATGTATATCACTGTCATTACTTTATCAATGGGAAGGGGGCGGGGAATGAAAATGTGCTTAAAATTACTTATACCTTGTACGTTTTCCTTTTGGATTATGTCAGGAAACTAAGTTTCACCCATGAGAATGAACAATGGTAATTCACTGTAAATTACATTACATCTATCAGTGTAGTTTAGTTAGAAGTCTACACGATTCACATTGAAAGGAACTGGAAGGAACACTTTTTGTTACAATAAAGTGAAGGGTTAATATGGTTTTTGAAATTTTAATTTACAGAGGATTGAAACTAAAGTTCTCCACCCAAAAGAAAACAATAAAATAAAATTATTGTGGTTATAATTTAACAATGAGGGGCCATAAAAATATTTTTCTGGAAGTTTCTTAATTTCTTACTTTTCCTTTGTCACACTCCAGTTCATTAAATACGTATACTTTAAAAGAAATGTACAGGATTAGAGAGTTTGCTGAAAACCTTATTCAACTTTTTATACAAAGGGACAAATTTTTCAAAATGACAGTCATGGTTGGTGCATGCAATTTGCACCTTCAAAATCTGAGCCCGCATTTTGAACCTAGAATTGGCTTATAGGTATATTTGGCACATACAGCTGAGCTGCAGGTATACATCTGAGTATTAGTGCTGCTTAATACCTGATTTCTGGTAGTTAGAGATGCAGGTACTCCTACTGCCACCTGCAATTCATATGTCCAGGCACAATTTTGGGGGGAAGAAACTGAAAGAGAAGCTCAGCTTCAGCTCTTTGAAAATATATCTAAGGGTATGTCTTCACTACCGGCCGGATAGGCGGGCA
Organism: Terrapene triunguis; assembly: GCF_002925995.2. NCBI lineage: Eukaryota > Metazoa > Chordata > Testudines > Emydidae > Terrapene > Terrapene triunguis. The sequence continues at coordinate 1,883,937 of NW_020664440.1, forward strand.
GCGATCGATCCAGCGGGGATTGATTTATCGCATCTAGTCTAGACGCGATAAAGCGATCCCAGAGCGCTCTCCCATCGACTCCTGTACTCCAGCTCAGCGAGAGGCGCAGGTAGAGTCAATGGGGAGCAGTCCACTCACCATAGTGAAGACACTGCAGTAAGTAGATCTAAGTACGTTGACTTCAGCTACGTTATTCACATAGCTGAAGTTGCGTAACTTAGATCAATCCTCCCCCCCCAGTGTAGACCAGGGCTATGATCTTAACCATAAGGACTGGATGCAAAATACATCTTTCGTCGTTGTTACTGTTTAAAGGTGAGACTGCATAGAAAGACTTGCACTGCAATGGTTTCACTGAAAATATCATTGGTTGATAAGTAAAAGATCAAGTAAGAAATTCTGGATTTGACTCAATGAGTTAGAGCATCCAGAATATTACATACATTAAAGGGGGAAAAGAAACTATTATAGAAATGTTGCAACGAAGTTTTATAAAGCTTCTTACATGACAAATGCTGACTAATCCATAGCCTAACACATTTTGGAAAATTTAGTGGGTCTAATACTTCCATAATCCATTCAGAAAAAAACAAATAAGCAAACAAAATATTCAAGGTCTCAAAGCGCTGTCCCTTCAGTAACTTCAGAAACAGGATAACACTCAATTTTTATAATGGACACATGAGGTTTTACGTCATACTGTGAAAGTGGGAAGTCAACTGGGCTACTCAGAGTGTGTAGAGTTATGCACATAAGTATTTCTAAAATCAAGGACTTATTCTCTGCACTTTTGTTTTCTTTAGCCACTTCTTTCTCTCCACGATTATAGTCATGAGGACCAGTTTTCTCCGGTTTTTTTTAATATCAATGGATGATATGAATTCTTGTAGAACTATCTAACTAATTTCTCTAAGGGCTAGCCTACACTAGAAGCGCTACATTGGTGCAGATGCACCGATGCAACTGCACTGCTCTCGCGCATCTGGTGAAGACGCTCTATGCAGATGGGAGAGAGCTTTCCCATCAGCACAATAAATCCACCTCCATAAGAGCCAATAGCTATGTCGGCAGGAGAAGCTGTCCACACTGGTGCGTGGGTTGGTGTAACTTATGTCGTTCGGGAGGGTGGTGGCTTATTCACACCACTGAGTGATGTAAGTTATACTGAAATAAGTAGTAGTTTAGACCTGGCTTAAGTAATAATCTCTGTCAAATTTTCACTCTGTTGTTATTCTCACCAGGAACATACTGATATTACAGTTTACACGTGGGGAGAAGAGCTCTAAAAATTAATGGTTTTAATGTTAGATATTCCTGATAAAGCCATTTCTGGGGCTAACTCAATAATTCAAAAGTAAATATACAGTTTCTAATCACATCTTGCAATGGAAAAAAGAAAAGGAAGATGAATTCATTACCAGGTTAAAAACCTTCTACAAAAAATGTCAGGCCTCAGCACATTTTTATATCCAAGTTAGAAACCCTAGAAAATAGGGATTTGTAATGGAAAATGCTGATGTAATATTACAGCATTCCAAACAATGCTATAATTATATTTCCTGATTGCAGACTGATTGAAAGAATTGCCATCCAGAACAAAAACATCATAGCTCGTCAGAAAGAGTCAATCAGAATTCTTGGATTATAGAAAACTCACGAGACACTTATCTATACAGCCACAGCCAGAAGATGTCAGGGAATCAATTCATATAACGTGCCAGCTTAATGAAATCTGCATACAAAATTTATGAACACAGTAATACTCTTTTTTATCACAAGTTATTAATGGTCAATTTAATTAATACCTACAGCTGGAGTGCTTTGGTTCTGTATGATATTTTAATCATCTTTAGCCACGTATTTAAATGAATTTCATTTTATATCCATCAGCTCTTTATAGATAAGAAAGCCTTTACATTAGCATGGAGATATTCGAGGTAGTTACTAATTTTGTCTTTATGCTGTTATTGATTTCTTTAAAATTTACTACCGCAAGAACAGAACTACATATTCCACTACAATAGCATTTGTTTTAATGCCTGAAAAATAATAAAGGTTTTTTGTTTTTTTTTAAGGGAGATCTTACATACAGAGTCATTCTAAAGCTTCTTTATGGTTACCTTTCTAACTTATAGTTCTCCATTTTAAGCCAAACTCTACTATCCTTCAAAGAATACACAGCTGGAAATCTGACATTCACACAAGTAAAAAAATAAAAACAAATTGATACAAACAGCAATGTATTTAAGATTAAATGAAATTTTCTAATGATCCTGTATTTGCTTTAGAGCAATGTACCTTGTAACAGACCTTTAAAAAAATCATTAGGAAGATATTTTTATAAAAGAAAGAAGAAACAAGATCATCCAAGGAGGAAAAATAGTGCTAGAATATGTGGAGAGATCTCTCTATATTGGATAGAGAAGAAGAGTCAGAGGTCAGACAAAGGTAAACACTGCTTGAGAATGAGGCCATGTCTACACTTATTGGTAGATCGGCACTGCTGCGATCAATGCAGCGGTGTCAATTTAGTGGGTCTGGTGAAGACCCGCTAAGTCAATGGCAGAGTGCTGTCATTTAACTCCAGTACTCCAACTCCCCGAGAAGAGTAAGGTACGTCAGTGGAAGAGATCTCCCATTGACACAGCACAGTGTAGACACCGCAGTAAGTTAACCTAGCTACGCGATATATGTACCGAACTGAAGTAGTGTTACTTATGTTGACTTACCATGCTAGTGTAGACCAGCCCTGAAAATCCTCCCTCTTCTACAGGGAGAAAGTATCTTTTTCAAAGGAACACATTGTTATTCAATGGAATTCACCCTACAAGGCCACATGTTCCCTACAGGACAGGAGAGATGTTAAGGCTCCTGGACAATAGATGTGGTACAAATGTGGACTGACTTAAATCAAAGCAATTTAAATAACCAATTTTAATGATTTATATCCAAAAGCAGGAAACCATTATTAAAATTGTTGATTTTAATCATGTTTAGCATTTGCACTATTTAGTTATTTTCCTAAAGAACAGTTGAGTGTCATTGGTTCGCTACCATTGAAACATGTTGATTTCCAAGAAAATAAAGCTTGTACATTTTATTACTTTATCGTGAATGATGCATTTCTTATTTACTATATTAATTTTGTGTCAATCTCAATTTGGAAGGAAATTCAAATTCAACTAAAAATGCACAAAGCCAGCATTATTTTTTTATTAAATAAAATGACCTTAAATATGCTGGAGACATAAGAAAAAATGTTTATCAGAACCTGTTTTGCATTTAAAACTGACTGATAAACAAAGGAAGCATTTTCTGAAGTTAATGAATTGAATTGACTATTTCTGGTCACCGCGTCCCTCAAGATTTTATAACTAAGAGATCTTGTCCTCTCAAACCTGGCTTTGGAAAAGGAACACAAGGTTTCCCACATTTTCTACCCCAAATTGATTTTAAACTTTGAATGAACTAATCATTTAACTGAACTAGCTGAATAAACTCAAATGAAAAAATATTCTCCCTGTGTCTGCAGAAGAAGGTATTCCTATCAAAAGCTGGTTTAGCCCTTCAACAGACTCTGGTTCCAGGTGCTTAGCCAGCAACTTCCACCAGTTCAGTGGAAGACTTTATTTAAAACCTGACACCAAATATGTACTACTAAATATTACTTTTTGTATTTAATTTAAATGGTTTTAATACATTATAATAAGTTTAGGCCTTAACATAGGTTGTCAATTTCAAATTTATTTTTAAATAGATTAATATTTTTAAAATAAATCTGTGTTTAATTTAAATTTAAAAATCTACTTTTTAACATCAATTTTTATCCATCCAGTACAGAATAAGTGGCTGTAACAACCAACATTACAGTAACCAAAACCATGTGCCTCTTCTTGCATTGTAAAGACCAAGCCTAACCTTTTATTCACTGCGCCAGTTTAATTTATGTAAAACCAAGGGGAAAAAGAACAAAATGAGTCAGAAAAAGTACAGCAAAGGCCATTCAGTAGGGTACGTGGGCATGCCTGGCCTCCTTTGGTGTGGAGTCTGCAGGAAGTGCATGGGCATGCCCACATGGAAAAATTGAGTCACTCTGTGTCCCAAAGGATGCAAGTATAAATCTAAACAGCATGTTTATTTTTTCTGTATTACCGCTCAGTTTGAATTAAGTATAAATCTTTACTCCCCTGGAGTCTGCAAAACTGCTCTTATAACTATAATGGCTCACAAAGCTGTTTCTATTCCAGTATATGTTATGAATAAGGGCAATCATGATTCATTAAAATTCATTTTAAGCCGGTTCAATCTGCCTCGATTTTTCCCTTCTCATCAAGCAGGATAACATATGCACAAACTATTGGGCTAAGGTAGCAAACTAATCTGAGAATGGAATCAGACAAATCAAATTACAAGAGAGTATTCATAATAATGCTGTCAAGTCTCAACAATGCAATATACAAACAATGTTGGTGTTATTGAATATCTAATATTGCATTCTAATCCAGAGATATTTTAAGTCACAATTATGAAGGCAGTGGATGATCATATAAGTGGGCTACTCTTGAGGCACTCGGTAAGAAAAAAGTTGATCCTAAAAGAGGAATGGTCCTTCCTCACTCAAATATTAGTAATGATTTTAGAAAAATGTATGAGACAAAGTTTGTACACTTGAAACATTTAGCATTAACAAAGGCAAAGGTCATCCACTGTAATATGTATATCATGGCCAACGATCTACAGGCCTTCACAAAAAATAAACTCCTCTCCAATTTTCATACTTTAAAGTTAGTTTTAAATGCTAACATTCATGAAGAAGACAATGTAAAATCTTTGGGGGAGTCTAGTCTCCTGTTAATGCATGTACATCACTCCTCCAATGTTAGCGAGCTACATGCTTATGATCAGAGATAGAAATATGCACTTCAGTCTGAGTTTTCCATCTTGTCAGTTTACAACGCAATCTAGCATGTTACATGAAAAACATTTACGTAATGCATGTCCCAGTCCTGGAAAGCCTTACTTATAAAAGTAGTCTTTATTCATGCAAGCTGGCCCATTAAATCATTGGGGTACTTGCATTAAGAACTATTCAGGGGAGTAAGGATATGCCAGACGAGTCCTTGGTTTTTCTGCATTTACTCTTTCCTTTGTTGTTTGTGATTTTTTTAAGAGAATAAATAGAAAAGATTTAAAAAGTAGAATAAGAAATTACAGGATGGGATTTTCAGAAGTGCCAAAGTGATATAGAGGTGAAAGTCCCATTACTAGTTAACCAGAGATTCTAAAACATGCATTACAGACCCAAGCAACCCAGTTCTGAAGAATGTGGGGCTGTTTATAATGTATAATTTCACTATCTTATTGTTTTCCACTTGAATACAAGGACTGACCCTCCAGTCACTTCTCATGTGCAACTCCCACCAATATCAGTGGGAATTCTGAGAGCAGAGCATCTGCAGCTTCAGGCTCATGGATTGCAACATATTAACAGACAGACTCACCAGGTCGATACTTTATAGATAAAAAGTATTATTACAATAGCACGTTCGAATTGTTAGGCAAGATTGATTTTAAAAATCACACTCATTTTTGAGATACAAAAACTAAAACCCCCCAAACAATAAACTGTATTATTTACATAGTCACACATGCTTTGCTGGATTGGAGCCTGTAAGCATGTGCCTAACTTTGAGCACATGAGCAGACCTACTGACTTCAAGCTTAAGTGCCTTACTGGATCTTGGCCATAGTCATTCCGCTGATTTTTTTAAAAATTAGTTCGGATTTTTAGTTTTGTTTCCAGACTTTGACCTTCTGGAACAAACATTTTATTTTAGGTCTTAGATCTCAGAGAGTGAAATCCCAGCTTCACCGATGTCTTCTGAGTTTTATCATGGACTTCAATGGAGCCAGGATTTCATTCAGAGAATACAGTGATTTCATATTATTCTTGATATAACCCTAGGATATAACCAGTGTTGTCTGTTGGAATTCTGCCATTAACTTTAATGGGACTGTGAACACATGATGAACATAGGTGCTCAGATACTATGGTGCAGGGCACCATTACAAAAAGATAAGTAAATGCAAACATTGATCTAGGAACAATTCTGAAGCCTGCTTTATTACATGATCTGACCTCCTGAAATATTTTTTCCGTTATGAGTGTCATTAATTTAAATTACACTGTTAATTGTTCCTTGTAGTGCACGAAATATGTGCATCTTCCCCCCTGTATCATCAAGGGATTGGCATTGACAAGGAAAGTCAAACTCCAGCCCACACACAAATAATAGCTTTCCATTAGTTTTCCCATTTCACCTGAATAATTCCTGATAATCATGAATAATGATGTTATTTGACATTCTAATGATATCATGCTATGCAACTTCAATCCATCAGTCACTGTCAGAAAGGTCAAATATTTGTATTCCATTACATTATCCAGAGTTCATTAAACAGTTAAATGACATTATACAGTTTAATTATACTTCCAAATGAAACTAGCACATATCATTTAGATACTAGGATCTAAGCACATGTGTCGCCATTATAAAGAAAGATCATAATTTTGGATATGCTGTGGAAACGATATACTTCAAATAGCAGCTTTTTATCTGGATGAAATCCTGAGTTTACTTGGTATAGGTACTTCAAAAACAACATATGTTCTTCAGTTTCCCAGTAAGTTTATCACGCTTTTCAGCATAAATGACTAATAGGGATTCAAATATATAACACCGGTATTCAGAGTGGAGACCATCAATTCTGGGATCACTGCATTTTTCTTCTGGGAGAAATTGCTTATTGACTAACAGCATCTGTAGGCAAGACATTGTCTCTTCAGTTTGCATTTGAATCGGTGGCATGCGACAGAAAAAGAAGGAAAAGAAGAAAAACTTTGCTGCCAGTGATATATTGTCCTACATTAAGTCAGAACGCAGGCGATTTAGAGCACATTTTGACACAAACAATTCAGTCAGTTACCCGCTGTGCTGACCGAAACCATCATAAAACACAAGCATGAAGCGTGTTCTCTGAGAATGTAAAGAGCATCACTTTATTAACTCTATATATTCAAAAACATTAGACTGATGCCAAGTTATTTCAGTAAATATTTAGCAACAAACTGCTATGGCAAGTAAACGGCACTTCTTGCTTAGCATAAATCCAGCACCCTCATATCAAAGCCATTTTCTTCTGGAAGAAAAAATTGGAAGATATGATACAGTCATTAAGTAGCCATCAGGAGCAACATATTGATTTAAGGAGCCTTGCAAAGAAATCACAGCATCAGTGATTGCACTGAATGTCTCCACTCAGCCACAATCGTCTAAATGAGAAGGTGCATTAGGGAGAGAAACAAGGAGAATTAATACAAAGGAAGGGGGTTAATGTCTACACGAGGGTAAATGAGAACAAAAAACCTTAATAAAGCAACTAATTTCAGCTTCCTACAAGTGGCTTATTAAAATTATGTTTTTTCTTTTAGTTGCACATTGGCCACTTGCCCAGCCAGTCTGAATCTGGAGACATGTCAAATATACCCAACCCCTCTTTTTTGATCAGGTATTTTCTTCAATTCACTGGATTATTTCATGTCTGAAGAAGAAGTGAGTACTTCCAGTCAGCAGAGAACTAAGAGAGTTCGTTGGTTCTAAATCTAGCATGAATCACATATTTTCAGCCAATCACCTGACCTGCTGTCCAATGCAACTCAAGCCCTGAGTTAGGTGCCTGGGCTCCTCACGCATTATAAGGGGAGAGTTAGGCACCTCAGGAAAGCATCATCAGAAGCCAGCAAGCTAAGTGGGGATCTGTCTCAGCTAGCCAGGAGTGAAACGCATGAGGCTTATGGCCCAGCTGCATGACAGTACTCTGGCACCTGACTGCTACTCATCCTGGCCTTCTGTGCCCAGCAGAGTGGCCAGGAGGCGGCACCTATCTTCACTCAGGATTCTCAGCTGTGACTGCTCTCCTAGAGTTGGTGCCTAAGCAAGGGCAACTCCTTTGCATGAAAAAACACAAAGATACCCACACCCATTTATGCCCCATAGCCCTGAGATGTGAGATACCGGTTCTCAAATGCCTGCTCTGCCTGACTGAGAGCAGGGACTTGCACCCACACTCCAGGTGAGGGCCCTGACCACCAGGCAAGGGGGGGTTAAAGGTCAGGCTCTCAATCTTTCCTGTTGTAGCTGTTCCACTGTGTACAAATAAATATTCATGGGGTCAGAGAGGGGGAAGTGAGAGTGTGATTCTTTAGCTAGGTGGTCAGGGCACTCACTGGGATGTGAGAGAATTAAATTCAAGTCTTTGTTCCAATGGCTAATCAGGGGGAGAGGGGAGTCAAACCTGGGTCTTATAGTGATAGACTCAATGGGTATGTCTAGACCTCAATTAATCACCTGTGCCTGGCCCATGGGGCTCAGGCTGAAGGGCCGCAAAATTGCGATGTGAGCGCCTGGGGTTGGGTTGCAGCATGGGGTCCCAGAGCTCAGGGTCCAGCCCAAGCCTGAAAGCCTACACTGCAATTTTAGGGCCCTGTAGCTTGAGCCCCACAAGCCTGAGTCAGCTGACATGGGCCAACCACAGGTGTTTAGTGGAAGTGTACTTACCCAATGAGCTCAATCTATTTAGCTTAACAAAGAGAAGGGATGACTTGATTATCGTCTGTAAGTATCTACATAGGGAACAAATATTTAACAATGGGCTCTTCAATCTAGCAGACAAAGGTATAACACAATCCAATAGCTGGAAATTAAAGTTAGACAAATTCAGACTGGAAATAAGGAGCAACATTTTAATGGTGAGCGTAGTTAATCATTGGAACAATTTACCAAGGTTTGTAGTGGATTCTCCATCAATGACAATGTTAAAATCACAATGGGATGCTTTTCTAAAAGGTCTGTTCCCGGCATTATTTTGGGGAACTTCTCTGGCCTGTGTTATACAGGAGGTCAGACTAGAGGATCACAATGATCCCTTCTGGCCTTGGGATCTATGCAAAGTCTCCCACACCCCAGACAAGTGCAATACCCATTGACAAGCCAGCCCCTCACCACACACACCCAAAAAAGGACCTGACCTTCTTGGACTGGATGTTTTTTCTGTGGGTTAGGCATGCCCTGAGCACAGCTACTGGATTGGGTTCTGCAAGTAAGATAGATGGAGGAATGTGTACTTTAGGAATCCCGCCAGGACATAGGCATGAGCAATGACTTGGAACAGCTGGTTGGCTGTAAAGCAACGCTAGAACTCATGCAGCTGCTGGTATGCCCAATAGCAGAAACTTGGGTACCTAAGAGATTTAGGTGCCTAGAAGGATAGGCACAGCTCAGCAGTGGTTTTGTGAATGTGACGGGTGCCTAAATGTTGGTTTTGGGCATCTAGAGAGGTAATTAGGCATCTAATCTCTTTGTGAATCTAGCTCTTAGAAGCCTAAGTCCCACTGACTTTCAATGAAGCATAGGGTACGTCTACACTGCAGCTGGGAGATATACGTGATATATGCCATCATGTGCCAGCAATGGCCCTCTGCCATATACATTGGCCAAACCGGACAATCTCTATGCAAAAGAATAAATGGACACAAATCTGACATCAGGAATCATAACATTCAAAAACCAGTAGGAGAACACTTCAGCCTCTCTAACCACTCAGTGACAGATTTGAAGGTGGCAATTTTGCAACAAAAAAACTTCAAAACAGACTCCAAAGAGAGACTGATGAACTTGAATTAATATGCAAATTAGATACAATTAACTTGGGTTTAAACAGAGACTGGGAATGGTTGGGTCATTACACTAATTGAATCTATTTCCCCATGTTAAGTTATCCTCACACCTTCTATGGGTCATCTCGATTATCACTTCCAAAGTTTTTTTTCTCCTGCTGATGATCGCTCATCTCAATTGATTGGCCTCTTACAGTTGGTCTGGCTACTTCCACCTTTTCATGTTCTCTGTATGTATAAATATCTTCTTTCTGGGTGTTCCATTCTATGCATCCGATGAAGTGGGCTGTAGCCCATGAAAGCTTATGCTCAAATAAATTTGTTAGTCTCTAAGGTGCCACAAGTACTCCTGTTCTTTTAGCATAAGTAGTTAACACATATTCTGAGTGACCATTCAAGGTAGAGTGGCCCATTAACACCCCTACAGTCATAGGACAAAAAGGGTGGGGGGGGTTAGTGGGTTACAGTTTGTTGTAATAAGCCATGAATCCAGTGTCTCTGTTCAGTCCATGATTTTTAGTGCCCATCAGAATTATGAATTTAAGCTCCCAGGGTCATCTTTTGAAGAGTTGTGCAAGTTTCCTTTGAGGATGAGGACTTATAGGTCAGATATAAAGTGATCACTGTGGGGGGGTGGGGGGGGAAGTGTTCCCCTACAGGCGACAGGGTGTTTTTGTCTTTTATCATTTTCCTGTGTGAGTTCTTTCAAGAGTGAAGTGATTGTCTGGTTTCACCCACATAGGGCTGGCCTACATTAGTGCTTAAGTTGATGTAACTTATGTCGCTCTGGGCTGTGAAAAAGACACCCCCCGAGCAATGTAAGTTACATCGACCTAAACACTGTCCACACTGGCGCTATGTTGGTGGAAGATGCTCTCCTGATGACATAATTTCCGCCTCTCCCAGAGGAGAAGTCATACAGCATCTTCGCCAGACGCACTACAGCGTCGTAGCTGCATCGGTGCAGTTGTGCCAATGTAGCAATCTAGTGTAGACTTGCCATAGTTGTCAGCGGGGCATTTAGTGCACTGGATGAGGTACAGCACATGTTGTGATAAGCATGTGCAGGATCCATTGATCTTGAAAGGTGTGCTGCGGGGTGTGTTTATCATTGTAGTATTGGAGATACGTCTACAGATTTTGCATTTGTTGTTGTGGCAGGGTCTGGTGTGGCTTTGAGTTGGCATGTCCTGGTCGGTGGGGAACTTGCTTCTGATGATGAGCTTGAAGAGGCTGGGGGGTTGTTTGAAGGCCAGAAGTGGGAGTTCAGAAAAGATTTCCTTCAGCATGGGGTACTTATCGAGTACAGGTTGTAGCTGTTTGAAGATACACCATATGTGTTCCTGTGAAGGGTGGCAGGTAACAACTAAAGATGTGTGATAGGAGGAGGGTTTATATAATTGTATTGAAGCAGATTCTCTTGGGATATTTGGGTGGCCCATTCCATGATGTGATCTACTTCTCTGGTGGAGTGTCCTTGTTTGGTGAAGGCAGTTTTAAGCATTTTAAGGTGAATATCCCAGACTTTCTCCTTGAATCATATTCTGTGGTCTCTAACTATCTGGCTGTAAATAATAGATTTCTTGGTGTGTTTGGGGTGGTTACTGGAGCTATGAAGGTAGGTGTGATGATCCATGCATTTCTTGTATATAGTTGTCTGTAGGGTTCCACTGTTGAAGCTGATTGTGATGTCCAGGAAGTTGATGTTAGTATGGGAGTATTTCAGAGAGAGTTTAATGGATGGGGGGTGGTTGCTGAAGTTATGGTGGAAATTATGAGAGAGTTTAAGCCATCTATCAAGAAGATGAAATCATCATCGATGTATCTTGGGTAAATCATTTTGGGGGTGCTTTGGTCCAGAAATAATTCTTCAAAGTGGCCCATGAAGAAGTTGGCATTTTGGGGAGCCATCCTAGTACCCAGGACTGTTCGCATGGTTCAGAGGAGGAGTTTGGCAATGTGTTTGGGGTGGATATCTGAGGGTTCCCCAATCTATTCCATCTTTTATTTAGCTGTGATGCTCCGAGTACCTTTCCCAGACTTGAAGAACAGCTCTGCGTGGCTCGAAAACTCGTCTCTCTCCGTCAAACAGAAATTGAGCCAATAAAAGATATTACCTCATCCAACTTGTCTCTCTACTATTCTGGGATCAATATGGCTACAACTACATTGCATTTTAAAATCTGGGCCTTTTGGCTGCCAAATAGACATAAAACATTTTAAAGATAATTGCCATTCTGCTAAGCCATCTCTCCTTGTTTGTTTTATGATGTATGGAAAAGACATTACTTTCATTCAGATTCTGTTTAAAACTCATCTTTCAACAGCACTAAATCTCTCATGGCTGCCACAATGTATTGTTCACTTCCCAACTCCTTGTGATAACACCCGTTCAGATTTTTTAACCCTATCAAATGGCATTTGACTGTTCAGATAAAAGATTTTTTTTCCAATTTACATAAACTAATTTTTGTCTTATTCTTCCAACTTCAATCAGCTATAATTTACTGTCATTGACAGTAAAACCAAAAATCCCATTTCTGAACATCAATCATTTTTGGCATTTTCTAAAGGAAATCAGGGAGTAATGTGACAGGCAAAGGAAAAGTCAGTTTGTTATACTTTATTCCTCTCAATCAATTCCAAAATTGTTACCATCTGAACCAGTGTGTGTTTTACAGTAGTTAAAAAACAGGCAAATGGGAATCAGAACTCAGGTTATTCACTAAATTGCTGTGGAATCTCTCAAGTTTACTTCCTTCATTTATAAAATTCTCAGTAAGCCCTGGTCTACACTGGGGGTGAGGGGGGGGGGAAATCGATCCAAGTTACGCAACTTCAGCTACGTGAATAACATAGCTGAAGTCGACGTACTTAGATCGACTTACCATGGTGTATTCACTGCGGTGAGTCGACTACTGCTGCTGCTCCCCCCGTCGACTCCGTCTGCGCCTCTCACGGTGGTGGTGTACAGGAGTTGACGGGAGAGCGCTCGGGGGGTTAGACATGATAAATCAACCCCCGCTGGATCGATCGCTGCCCGACAATCTGGTGGGTAGTGAAGACATACCCTTAGTGCCCAAATCATATGCTCTGGGTGTCCATTATATAAAATTATATGATCTATGATTTATAAACTGCTTATCTCACCTCAAAGAATAAGTAAATTACCTTCTGCAAAAATCATCATCCCCACTCCATAGTAAACATAATACTAAACCCTTTACTTGTGACTTTGGGTATGTCCATACCTCAACTTGAATATTTCTCCATTGGGGAGATCATTATTTACCTAACTCCCACCCCAATGTGTTGTGTGGCTTAATGTTGATTACAGGGAAGGTTTCCTGATCTGACTCAACGAGGACCAGGGAGTCTGAATGAGCTGTTGACTGGCAAGTGAGAGCTCTGTGTGGCTCGAAAGCTCGTCTCTCTCACCAACAGAAGTTGGTCCAATAAAAGGCATTGTCTCACCCACCTTGCCTCTCTAAATGTGGTGCCAGACAGACACTCAGAATCCAGATTTTATTTCTTGCTGCCAAAGCAGAAGCACTGGGGGATGGCCTGACACAGTGCTCAGTTCATTCTGGCTCTGTGCAGACAGTTGTGTCAGGGGCACCGCTGGCGCTCAGTCTGGTCAGTAGCAACCCAGCAAGCTCAGCTGGGCCCAGTGAGCCCCCTCCAAATGGTTGCATGTCCTGATTGGGCAGAGGAGCCAGCAGCCTACTACTTCAGCTGCTCAGTGCATACCACCCCTGCAGCTGCGCTTACCCTGCTCTCGCTTCCACTTCCTGCTCCAGTCCTCCTGCCTTGCTCTAAGCCCTGCTTTGTTCTGGATTTTGATTCCTGGTTCTGACTCCTGGTTACAACCCTGACTACAACTCTGGATTACCCTTTGCCTTAGACTTTACTTCTGACTCCCAGCTCTGACTGTTGACAGTCTCTGACTACGACTCTGGCTTATCCTTTCATTTCTGACTGGTTCTGACCTTCTGCTTCCCTCCTGGACCAGTGCCTGATCCCTGTATCTTCACCTGCCATCACTCAAACTCCAACCAGAACCACTAGCCAAGATCCTGCTCCACCCATTAGGCAAGCTGCCCGTGCCTTGGCAGCTTACAAATTGAAGAACTCAAGTCTCAAACACACACACACACACACACACTCACACACACAAGGCGACATACTAGATTGCAAATCAACTCCGAACATGAGGAACAAGGGTGAACATTATGTTGAGGACCCTATTTGTGATGCAGTTGTTCTAAATCTTACCTCTGTCCCTTGTATGAAGAGGCAGCAAGAAGAGTCTCTATGAGAGCCCGTAGTGAATGGATACGCTAGTAGTTTAACTAGAAACATTGCTTAAGAGGGATAATTTTCAAAGGAACACAGGAGAGAGAGGCACTAAAGCTTCCCTTGGTTCTGGTGAAAATCTCCCCCTAAACTTAGTGTGTGTTAAGTGATGTTATAAATGCTTGTTTGTATGTATGTATGAAATACAGTGACTTACAGATAGCAGATGCTCCATCTACACCTTTGAAAAATTCTACTGCAGCTAACAGAATTATGCCTTTTAAAGTTGCAGAGACCTTCTAAATTGGTGGAACTTTCAAAGTGCATCTACTGTACTGATGAGTGGTTCCTCTCTCTTTGAAGGTGCTTTCAGCACAATGTAAAGTTTAGGGTTTTAATGCAACAGCCATGGTTTTGAATCTGTGAATCTTTCTGCAGAAGGTAGCCGCACATGGTGCTATATCAACAAGATTGATATGTTCTGATATCACTAATTACAGGGTTTGCTTTTTCTCTCTTTTTTTTTTTTTTTAAATGTGGACTACACAAAATTCAGTCATGACCTGAATTTACAAGAGGATTTTAGGAATTAAATTAAGCTCCAGTGAGTGAGTGAGTGAGTGAGTGAGTGAGTGAGTAGTAATAAAAATAAAATAAGGCCAACATTTTCAAATGGAAGCCAAAACCTGCCATAAGATCAACCACACCTCTAAAAAGACAACAGTGGCTATTCGTAAAACCTTGTTAATCTGACTTTAGATAGATATGGTTACCTCAGTATTTACAGCACTTCCAGCAGTTCCCTTCACTTGATATAGGGTATAAAACAGACCACTACAGGTATAGTTACTTAGTTATTCAAGGCAAGTAGCAAATTTTTAAGGGTTGCTACTTTATTTCACACATTATACACATTTTTATTGTATTCTTAAATTACAATTAATTCCCAAAAGGCCTTTTTATTATCAAGAAAACAGGTCTGTCATGAAATGTAATTAGCAAGTCAGGAAAGTCTTTACTACCCAGAAATTCAGAATTCTGTGTTCTCGACAGTACAGCATTCAGAGTTCAGCAGCTCATGTGCCAAGGAACAAAAATGAGATTCTGGAATTAATGCTATTATGGATCTCTTACATGAAGCTGGCATTGCTGCCTTTTGTTGCACTCCCACGTATCATGGCACATGAAGACTTAGGGTGCAATTGGCTCTATTGAAGTCAATATTACACCTTAGTTGACTTCAAGTGAGGTCAGGGTAGCCTTGGTTTCTTCCTATGCAGCAATATTGAAGCTGGACTACTATGATTGTATGTTAATGTAAAACGGTTAGTGACATGACTTTGCAAAGCTGGGCGGGCAACCTTCTAAAAAGCATGGGATAACGTATTTGCTGCAGACTAGAAAACAAACTGACTTGGAGCTTTCTATCAGGCTTTTCCATGTTATGGCTCATGTGCCTCACAATCCACTGTAGCAATTCTGACTACGTCTAGGCATAGACTGACTGTGGATAAAAGGAAGAGGATGCATCTTCCATGTGCTCACAGTACTTCAGCACTTAGGGCATATGAGCGTAAGCTCTCATGATGAACACATGCATACGCAGTCTTCTAGTATTTATGCCCCATATGAAAAACTGAGCATCTGCCAAGGAACTAGCTGATGTTGTGCAGTTACAGCTGGTTGCTATTACTCCCAAGAGGAATGTGCAACCTCTGTTTTATATGCTGTGGGTAAAATTCACCTCTCAGTTATATCAGTGCAACTCCATTCACCATCATCAAGTACACAATGCCAGATATCATACTGGAAAAGCTTTATGGATCAGAAGTATTATCTATCTATGCCATTTCTAATGCACCCAACTCTCTTACGTATTTTGTCCACAGAGATGTTGCTATTCTGCTGTCCCAAGTTTAAATGCTTTTGTTTTTGGATTCCCCTCGCTCCTTGTTTTTCAGACTTGGTAGCGCAGACAGTATTTTGCATCATGTCAGGAAAAGGGCTGGGACTGGGTTCCTGTCTTATCTACTACAATGATGGGTCCCACTCCAGAGGTCAATAAAACCTTGCTCTGAAGAGTTTGGGATCTGAGAGTGGTCATGTTGCAGTAAGATGCTGATGCCTCAGTTTGGAGAGGGCAGGGAGGAGAGAGGAGCGGGGCATAGAGAGGTGATGTCCAAGGCAACTAGGACACGAACTTTTAAGTGCTTTAAACTCTCATCTTCATTTCAAGAAAATATGATCATGTGATTAGAATACTGTACAAGAACTAGAAACAACAATATAAGTCCTATGGGGATTGTACATGGTATGCTTTTCTGAGATGCACATGGTCACGGGGTTCGCTCCACTCACCACTGTGGTACCTACTTGTGCCTCATCTGGCAATTAGCTCACCACGGGTTTCCCAGCCCCTTGTCCCAATCTCTCATCCCCATTCCGGGATATCAAAGTCTCTCGAAACAAGTCACCTCGTCTTCTAAGTCCACTGCCCTGTCCGTGTCATGCACCCCTCGTGGCTGGTAGGGGAACCCAGGCCTGGCCTCTCCCCTGGGTTCCAGCTTAGGGACCCTACAATCAGTAGCTAAGGTCCATGCAGCCTCACGCTTGCTGCTGTTTTCCCTAGGCCTCTTCCAACTCCTTTCGAACCTGAGAATGACTGCGGACACTGTCTCCCAGCAGCCTCCTTCTCCTCTCCTCTCCCTGGCTTTATACAAAGCCCAGCCTCTTCCTGCCAAACTGTGCGTCAGACTCAGCTAGATCTGTATATCCGGCTTACACCTCACCCAGTGCAGCCCTTCCTCTCACGTAGCCCTTTCCAAGGCATTTGAACCCCATTCAGGGGGGTGTGGGGTGAACACCCCATCACACACACCATCAAGTGTGATTTGGATTTTTTGTTTTGTTTAGGGTTTTATTTTTATTTATCATGAGGGCACAAATTAGCCAAGAAAAAAAATGTGCACACAATTGTGTGCGCCTAACTTTGAAAACCCCTTAATCTCTGGCCAAGGATGTCAAAAAGGCTGTTTATCTGACTGCAAAGTTCCTACCCAAATGATGAAAGGCAGGTGCCATCGCTCCCAAAACTCTATGTTGGATTAACTTCAAAAATCAAACCAGTTTCCAGAGCTGCAGAATTAGCTTTTGGCTCTGGTGACTAAGAATAGCATGCCACAGATGGTGAAGAGAGGTGTAGTATTATAATTAGATCTTTCCATGAATAGTCCGCCCAGAATGAGGTAAAAATAGTGTATTTGCCTTTCATTACTTTATTATTTAGTAAAGAAAAGAAGAACTTTCAAAACATCTATTATCCTCTAGGACTATAAACAAATCATTTTCTATCTATACTAGATTTAAAAAATACGTTTTTTTCCTAAGGATTCTACTTCCCCCATTTCATGCAAAGAGACCAGACCTACCAGCTCCCAGCAAACTTTCTATTAAATAAATTTTAAAAACAAGTTTTGCCCTATTCTACAATTCTACATGTTTTTCATTAATACATGGTATCACCTGAACAGAAATAAAATAGTCAACAGATGTTAATTTGATGCCTCCATTTGGAAATATGTTCATACTTTCTTCAGGGACAGTGCTCATAAATTAATGTAATTTGAAACAATCAATACAGAACATTATAATTCAACAAGGTTATTAAAGATGTGTTGACTCTATTCCAATAAATCTCTCTCAATCCGCTTTGAAGATCTCAGATATTTGTGTTATAGTATAGAGCTGCTTTCCTTCTTCAAAGTATCAGCATCAAATATTCTCCCTTCCTCCCCCCTCGGTTCATATTCTGCTTTCTGTAAGATATATAACTGAACGAACAATTGAAGAAGATTCAAACCCACACCCTGCCCTCCCCAAGAAAGTATTTGTTTATGTCTACGTATCTCTGATCTCAGAGGGTTCTGATCTCTCTCCCTGCTCCATATTTATACTTGTATTTTTCCCTCTTCAGTGAAATGTTTTAAAATGAATTTTAAAACAAAAAGTTGCCCACTCCTAAATCCCTGATTCTCAAACTGAAAATAAATTCAGATCAACACAGGCTTAAGGGGTCTAGTATCTCATTACTAGCCTTCCACCCTAGGAGGACAGAGTGTACTACTTTCACAGCCGGCCAGCCCCATTGCCTGATCCAGCAAAGGGAATGATACTAGCTAATACAAATTGCTTTTTCCTTACATGAGGCCCAATGTTGCTCCTATTGAAGTTAATGAAAGTGTTCCTATTTTAACTAGAAATAATTTTAATGGGAACTGGGCATCCAAATCCCTGAAATGGCTTTGAAAATCTCAGCCATGAAACCTACAAGACCGAAAGCCTTCAGACCCACCTTTAAGCAAGCAAAAGAATTAAAAACAATGACATTTAGGAGGGAAAACCCCATAAACTTGAACAATATTATCTCTCACCCTGAAGGATCAATGCAACACATATTCTCCCTTACTCCCCCCTCGGTTCATATTCTGCTTTCTGTAAGATATATAACTGAATTAACAATTTAAGAAGATTCAGACCCACATCCTGCCCTCCCCAAGGAAAGTATTTGTTTATGTCTACGTATCTCTGATCTCACAAATAATTGTGTGTGCAGTAAAATTAAAATAAAGAGCTAATCAAACATGCCAAGCTATCCTTTGACAGGAACGAACATGAGACAAAGTTGAATGCAAGATACTAAACCAAAACACAAAAATTCAGACTGTGACACTTCGCCAGGGTACCCAGGGCTGTGAGGCCCCTCACTACGACCTCCCCTTAGCATGAGAGAGCCTTGTCTGTGCCTGCCAGGGGTCAGCTTCCCAACTCCACCATCCACGGGCCACACAAGCACTGCCTTCTAGGCTTCGCAGGCCCCACTGTTACTCTACAAGTTAGCAATTTGCACCTTTCGGCCCTCGAGCATCTCCCTGGTGTTTCCATCTCCCTGGTGTATCCTGGTCCTCTGTGCACTCTCAGTATTCACAGGTTCGCTGCTTCCAAAAAAGCAACACACCCCAGATTACCAGTTCAACCTCTGACCACCATTCTATTTAACGCATGGCACTTAGATAAATTTATAGTGAAAGTAAGTACAAGTTTATTTAACAAAGCACAGAGATTCAAGTGACAGCAAGTAGAAATATTGGAAATAAATGGTCACAGCTAAAAAAAATTGAAGCCCCATTCAAGATCCTAGACTTTAACTAGTTACTCAGGTGTTCCAGAGTAATACTGACCCCAAATCTTTTCAATGCTTTGCAACCAGGCTTGGCAGTGGCCCTCCTTTCATGAGACTAGTATGCTTTCAGTTTTCCCCCTAGGTAAAGAATCCCATGGGTTTCCTTGTACCTTACAGTATCCCAGAACAATCATGTGTCTTTATTCATAACCAGGACATCCCCCTGCTGTTTATTTCATCCTGTAAATTTACTCTTGTAGATTTCAGTATTTTTCACTCAACCCTGTCTCAGTATGCAATTAGGCATAAACTGTGAGGCAGACAAAATCACAAATGACCAACTCGGGAGATAGGTGTGTCTTACCTCCTGCCTGAAAGGAACATGTCCGAGATATGTCACCACCTGGTGACCTACCTTAACTCCAAGACCTTAAGAACATAATTCTCTGCGTAGATACTAGGGCTGTCAATTAATCGCAGTTAACTCACACGATTAACTCAAAAAATTAATCACAATTAATTGCAGTATTAAACAATAGAATACCAACTGAAATGTATTAAATTCTTTTGCATGTTTTTCTACATATATTGATTTCAATTACACCAGAATACAAAGTGTACAGTGCTCACTTTATATTATTTTTTATTACAAATTCTTGCACTGTAAAAATGATAAACAGAAGAAATAGTATTTTTCAATTCACCTCATACAAGTACTGTAGTGCAATCTCTTTATCATGAAAGTGCAACTTACAAATGTAGGGTTCTTTTTGTTACATAACTGCATTCAAAAATAAAACAATGTAAAACTTTAGAGCCTACAAGTCCACTCAGTCCTACTTCTTGTTCAGCCAATCGATAAGAGAAACAAGTTTGTTTACCTTTACGGGAGACAATACTGCCCACTTCTTAATTACAATGTCACCTGAAACTGAGAACAGGCATTCGCATGGCACTGTTGTAGCTGGCGTTGCAAGGTATTTACATGCCAGATGCACTAAAGGTTCATATGCCTCTTCATGCTTCGGCCATTGTTCCAGGGAACATGCTTCCACGTTGATGACGCTCATTATTTAAAAAAAAAAAAAAAAAAAAAAGCATTAATTAAATTTGTAACTGAACTCCTTGGGGAAGAACTGCATGTCTCCTGCTGTGATTTACCCGCATTCTGCCATATATTTCATGTTATAGGAGTCTCGGATGATGACCCAGCATGTGTAGTTCGTTTTAAGAACACTTTCATTGCAAATTTGACAAAATGCAAAGAAGATACCAATGTGAAATTTCTAAAGATAGCTACAGCACTCGACCCAGGATTTAAGAATCTGAAGTGCTGTCCAAAATCCGAGAGGGATGAGGTGTGAAGCATGCTTTCAAAAGTCTTGAAAGAGCAACCCTACAATGTGGAAACTACAGAATCCAAACTACCAAAAAAATCAACCTTCTGCTGGTGGCATCTGACTCAGATGATGAAAATGAACACGCATCGGTCCACATGGGCAGAACCCATCATCAGCATGGATGCATGTCCTCTGGAATGGTGCCTGAAGCATCAAGGGACATAAGAATCTTTAGCGCATCTGGCATGTAAATATCTCGCAACACCAGCTACAACAATGCCAGGCAAACGCCTGTTCTCACTGTCAGGTGACACTGTAAACAAGAAGTGGGGAGCATTATCTCCTGCAAATGTAAACAAACTTGTTTATCTGAGCGATTGGATAAACAAGAAGTAGAACTGAGTGGACTTGTAGGCTCTAAAGTTTTATACTGTTTTATTTTTGAATGCAGGATTTTTTTGTACATAATTCTACATTTGTAAGTTCAACTTTCATGATGAAGAGATTGCACTACAGTACTTGTAATGGGGGAATTGAAAAATATTATTTTTTGTTTTTTATAGTGCAAATATTTGTAATCAAAAATAAATATAAAGTGAGCCCTGTACACTTTGTATTCTGTGTTGTAATTGAAATCAATATATTTGAAAATGTAGAAAGCATCCAAAAATATTTAAATAAATGGTATTCTATTATTGTTTAACAGAGCGATTAATCGTATTAATCGTGTGATTAATCGCGATTAATTTTTTTAATCGCTTGACAGCCCTAGTAGATACATCACCCCTTAAATATTACCTGTGCGTACATTTCTCAGTGATTATGATGACCAGCGAGCTACTGGCTCTTGGTAAAGACCTCACATGCCACCCTTTGGTGAACTATTATGTATACCTCTGATGAAAGGGATCCCTGTAAGCCCTATGATCCCTGGATCACACAGACTAAGTACACCAGGATATTCTCCTGAAATCTGTACTGAGACTGAACATTTGAGATCACCACGATAAACAAGAATGACGTATTCTCCTCACAAACACTGCCGACTCCGAGTAGGAAGATTCTGAAGCTAGCTTTGTATTCTTTGGTGGTGCTGCAAACAGACACTACAAGCACTTGAGATCTAAAAAGGTTGATATGTTTTGTACGCAAACTTCAATAGCTCAAAAGAAAAGGAAAAACAGCCACTTAACATGAGGGGGATACAGTTATTGCTGTTGACTTCCATGACATGGGAGAAGACAGGAAGACAATCCTCTAAAAACTTTTACTATTTAACAAGTTAAACCACAACGGCTTTCTGTGCCTTTAAACTAACTGGGGGGAAACCAGATTTAGTAGCACGTTGTTTTATTTAACCCTAAAGCTCGTACAGACTCTGCACTTGGTAGGACACAGCTCAGACTTGAAAGATCAATGACTGGAGCTGGGGAGGCAAAGGTGACTTTATCCTGGGGCCAGCCAGGGTGCTGGTTAATCCCCTGGCATGCTGAAGAGAAGCATCTGTGCTCTGGCCACGTCCTCTAGCCCCCAGCCACAGCTGCTATGCAGGGAGCTAGTGGGTTTGTTACAGAGTTGATGCAACTTTATGGAAGGGGGCTGAGTATCTCACTCTTGAATTTTAAAGAATCAGTAAATTTGTTACTTCGTTAAATGTAGCAACAATAGTATAACCTACCTGTAACTGTTCTTCTTCGAGACGTGATGCAGACATGTATTCTCTTTAGGTGTATGTGCCCAGCACACCGGAGCCGGAGAACCTTGCCTACCAGTACCAGAGGGGTAGCACTCATGCCCTGTCACCCTAGCCCCTCCTCTTGCCATATAAGGTTGGGGCCGCCCCATCCCCCTCCATTCCTTCACACCAAACATCAGAAGTACAGACTCCAGTGTAAAAGGGAAGGAGGGTGGGTTGTGGAACACATGTCTGCATAGCATCTCGAAGAACAGTTACAGGTAGGTAACCATTTTTTCTTCTTTGAGTAGATGCAGCCATGTATTCAACTTGCGTGACTCACGAGAAGTACTTGGAGGAGGTGGGGCTCAGTCTATTTGATTGCCTTCCCCAAGTCTGCATCTGGATGCAGCAGTAATGGCAAAATGGTTTGTAAAAGCATGCACAGAAGACCAAATGGCAGCTCTGCAAATGTCCAATATAGGAATAGTATCAGAGTGGTAGCCATGTTAGTCTGTATCCACAAAGGAGTCCGGTGGCACCTTAAAGACTAACAGATTTATTTGGGCATAAGCTTTCATGGGTAAAAAAAAAAAAAACAAAAAAAAAACCCTTCTTCAGATGCATGGAGTGAAAATTACAGATACAGGTATAAATATACTGACACATGAAGAGAAGGGAGTTACCTTACAAGTGGAGAACCAGTCTTGACAGGGCCAATTCAGTCAGGGTGGATGTGGTCCACTCCCAATAATTGATGAGGAGGTGTCAATACCAAGAGAGGGAAAATTGCTTTTGTAGTGAGTCAGCCACTCCTAGTCTCTATTCAAGCCCAAATTGATGGTGTTAAATTTGCAAATGAATTGTAGCTCTGCAGTTTCTCTTTGAAGTTTTGTTGTTGAGGGATGGCTACTTTTAAATCTGTTACAGAATGTCCAGGGAGATTGAAGTATTCAGTTTAGTTGGCCAGTTTTGCAGTCTTGTCCCTCTCTCCAAGTACTGAATCAAACAAGAATAAAGTGATTGTTCCTCAAAGATACCAATCCATGTGGAAAGAATATGAACAGTCATCAAGTGGGGTAGAGGAGCCCAGACACATTTCAGGATGAGTAGAAAGCAAACTATATTGACCTCATTGCCCTACACACAAATGAAAAAGCTTTCACTTGTTTCAAGGGTGAATAAACCCTGACCTGCCTTCTCACTGGAGTGAGAGTTCAGGTATCTCATTCGCTTCTGTAGAAAAATCTCACCTGTTCCCTCAACCTAAGATCAGGTTGAGCACGTTTAAATTCTTATATATAAATTTTTCCTCTAATTTTCAAAAAAACAGAGAGGTAAATAGACTTAAAAGGGAGCACAGTAACCACCCAGCTCACTACCCGCAATTCCTCATTTCTATTCCAGTCTCTCTCAGGGCTTGTTGATCCAAACACTGAGTTCATTGCAAACTGGTGGTAAATCAACCTCGGACTAGCCTGCTGCACACTGAGCATCTGCGTGGACCCTGCTGTTGCGTGATAAAAGTTCTCCAGTGCGCTTTGATCTATGCTGCTTTGAAATGGGAGCAGATTAAAGCCCACTAGTGAACTTTGTGTGCAGCAGCAGGGTCCATATGGACACTTAGTACGCAGCAGGACACCGTAAAATTTGCACCCCATCGTGCCCGAACCAACCATTCATATAGACAAGCCCTCAGAGGCCAATCTGAGCTTAGGAAAGCAGTGAAACATCCTGGGGTCCACTCTGCTTTCATTTTAGAGCCAATTTGGTCTACTATAGATAGAAATTGCATTGCTCACATTCAAGACAGTATTTCCCTCACCCTTGCTGATATTCCCACACACACACACACACACACACACACACACACACTTCATTTTCACCTACTTTTTTCCCCACCAGACATATTGAAATCATTCAGTCCCTTAAGAAAACTCCTCTCTTGATCTGCTTTCCGTAGTGTCATTTCACCCTGACTTTCCTATCATACATTCCAACTCTGGCCTTTGCCTCTTAAACCCTCCCTACGCGGACCATGGCCTTCCTTTAAAACATGCTGGGTAGAGGGAGTGTGCTACCCAAGACGCTAGCCTTCCCCTTCTTGTTTTTAGCTCTCCAGATACCGGTTGCTAACTGCCCCAAGCCTTTGTCTGTCTCAGGCCTGGTCTACACTAACCCCCCAAGTCGAAGTAAGGTACGTGAATAACGTAGCTGAAGTCGACATACCTTACTTCGAACTTACCGCGGTTCAGACGCGGTCCACACGCGGCAGGCAGGCTCCCCCGTCGACTCCGCGGTACTCCTCTCGTTGAGCTGGAGTACCGCAGTCGACGGCGAGCACTTCCTGGTTCGATTTATCGCGTCCAGAACAGACGCGATAAATCGAACCCGGAACTTTGATTGCCAGCCATCGAACTACCCGGTAAGTATAGACCAGCCCTCAGACACTTCCTTGCTCCCTTTGCTCCATTAGTACCCGCTCCTTTTCTCTCCCATAGCAGTGTGGACATTGCTAGTGCCAGAGAGTTCTCCAGCACAGCTTGAGCCATTTGGAGCAACTTTCCTGTATCTCTCTGCCTCTCACTCCCTAGCTCTTTTCAAAATTTGCCTTAAAATGCCAACTAGCTTATGGCTTCAATTTCTCTCCATTATTGGATTTGCCTTTATTGTTTGGTGCTTACTTTATTCATCTTGCAATACACTTGCACTACTGTTTTCTACTACTTATCCCCTAAATTCTCTACTCTGATCTATTAATTAACTCTCTAAAGCATTTCAGGATAATGTTGCTATGAAAGACACCATCCCAATAAAGTCGTCTTGCATTGCATTCTGTTCAAAACTAGTGGTTTTTCACAGCCTTCCAGAATCTCAGGGGAACATTTTAATGGTTAAAAAAAAAAAAAAGAGTAATTTGAAAAGGGAATTTGTTCAGTAAGAAAATGTTATAGGATCATTTTTTAGTGCTGGATATGGGGGTCTGAGCCAAGTACAGTAACTCCCATTACTGTTAATGAGTGTTGACCATCTAGTTCAGTATCCGTGCTAAAAATGTTCCCCCAAGGGTTTAATTTAAAAACTACAAAAGCAAGAAAATTCTAAGCAATGAATGAATCTATCTAGCCTCAGTAATAAACACTAAGAGATATGTTGTAATACCAATATGCCCTTAAGGAAAAAGGTTCCGTTTAGTTTAAAATTCTCTTGAATTTATCTGGGAGTTTAATTTAAACCCTCAACATTATTTTGGGATTGTTTTTTTTAACTGAACAGTTTTCCGTATAACCAGGTTTTTTTCCTTTTATTACGTTTCCTTCTTATAAGAAACAGGCATCTTTACAGATAAGAACAAATATCTTTATACCTCATCACATGTGTCTTAAAACGAAGTACACCATAAGCACTGCCAGGCAACTGCTCTACGAAATATGAATTTAAGAAACGGCAGTGGAATCAGGGGAATACTTTGACTTTTCAGAATTAAAGTTACATAACAAGGTAAAGTAAAGTATTATGCTAAGTCAGCAGTGTTCTATTAACACTTCTATCTTGGAAGTGAAGTTAAAAAAATATAGCTCTGCTCTGAGGCATTTTCATGAACTTTTGTCCATGTCAAACTCAGAATTTTTTTTCCCAAAGACAAGCATGTATAAATTATTTTATTAATATTAATGGGGTCATACCAGGGAAACATTAATTGAGCAGAAATTTGTCATTAGATTCCTTCCACATGACTAAATACTAATTAGATGGCTACTTTTTTCTTGAAATACTCTTTCTACTTGAGAGAGGTTAAGAAGCCCATTTTAGTGCATGCATTTTATTCCTTACAGCAAAATAATAATAATAAAAAAGCCTAACAAAAACATCTCGCAGTATGCAACTATGTTCTGTGATATTGTAAGAGGAAACAAGGAAGCCTGTTATTAAAGCATCTCCCTCCGCATTTTTTCAAGAAAGTAATTTGAAAAATGTATTGATCTTATTTCAAGAAGTACTTACTAAGTTTTCAGTCCTGAAGTAAATTTCCCTAAACCAGGATGGAGTTCTTCAAAGAGAGCTATATTGAAAAGTTGGGTTTCATTTTGTCTTAGATTTACACTACCCGGAGCTAAATAAACTTTGCGGGAGGGAACGTGTAATTTCATTTTGCAAGTACTGTAGGAGGCCTTCCTGCCAAAAGAAGTCCCATGAAATGTGTGTGGCTGGCTTTCATGGATCACAAAAGGGCACTGGAGCCATTTCTGAAAAATGGTGGGGGGCTTGCCTGGGCACCAGTCTGATAGGAAGCATGCTGCAGAGGAGGTGTATTACATGTTTGTGAATATGCAAGAAAATATAATTCCAAACATTAACCTTTCAGGCACAGCTGAAAGTAATTCAGTTTTGCTATATATTGACTGCAAATCAAGAGATGGTACATAGGTGTTATTCCTGGAAGGTATATGATCAATAATAGTACCCGAAGTAAGTGTCATTCTAACACATTTTTAAAATGAACTGTTGATAGACGGCTAACAATGGGATAACTATGTCGCCTTCCAGCTCACGGCGAGAATATAAAGTGGCAGGTCGATAAACTGCTTGATTTGTATTCCAGAGTCATCAAAGTTAAATGATGCATCAGGAAAATGATAGACACCCTCATTTTTAATGTTTAAGGGTGACCAATGATTTTTACCTCTCTGTCTCCCTCCTAACTCACCTCTGGTTTCCCTTCTTCTCCGACTCTCCATCCATCTCAACCAGGGCCTTCATTTCTTTTCCAAATAGAGATGGGGTTTCCTTTTGCAGGCTGGGGAACGAGCACTCAGAGGATTGCCATTACTTCCCCTCTGCCCCCTCACTGCACCTCCCCTTCCTCTCCTCTACTGTTCCCCTCAGGTTCATCTAGTCCAAGGCCAGAATAGATGATCTGAATGGTCCCATCTGACCTTCTGCATAAGACAGACCATAGAATTGACCAAGTGGTTCCGGCATCAAGCCAATAAATTCTGGTTGAGCTAGAGCGTATCTTTTAGAGAGCCATCCAAACCAATCTTGATCTAAAGAATTCAAATGATGAAGAATATACCTTGGCCCTAGGTCAGTTATTCCACTGGTTAATTACCCTATTAAAAATTGCACCATATTTCTAGTCTGAATTTGTCTACTTTCAACTTCCAGATGATTATACTTTTGTTTGTGAAAGATCCCTCTACTATCAGACATATTCTACTCCTGTAGGTAATTATAGACCATGATCAAGTTATCTTAGCCTTCTTTTGGTAAACTTAACAGATTCGAGCTTCTTCTTCTCTCACTGGAATGCAGGTTTTCCAGACCACAAGTCATTCTGGTAATTCTTTTCTGAACACTTTCCTATTTGTCAACAGCCACTGTAAAGGTTTAAAAGGTTCACCCTGCTCCCCTAAGTGCGATGGCACTTAGAAGAAACATCTTTACTTGTAACTAAACACATTTTAGCTGTAAGCCAGTGAAAGAGAAACCTACAACTCCATCATAATGCCATTTTTTCACAATTACTTGAATAGAGCCACACTTTAACAAACACATTAAAAACACCCTTATGTTATTGCCAAACTTTCTAATATTTCAAATACATTAGGCCAGATTGTACTCTACGAATCCTGGATACAAATTTAGTGTAATATTTCCTGCTTGACTGACATCTTATCTAATAGCCATTATACCCAAATTGCCCTTTTTATCAAACAGTGCTGAGGTTATCATGATCCACTTCCACATTATTAGCAGATAAAGTTAATATTCCGTCCAAACAGACCTCCTGAACTGCAAATAAATCTTTAAGATGAAAAGATCTCTTGATAACCAGAACCATCTCAAAATCCATTAGGAAAGAGAAAAATCAGACATCGAGGGGAAATTAACCACCCCCAGGCACAGTCTCCCTTAAAGCTTTTCACACTATTAGTCAAGACAGAGTGTGATGTTGAATGCAGGACCAGTGACAGGAGAATTCTCACTTTTCACATTATGGTGCAAGTGCCTCACATGAGTGCTTCTTTTCATAGTTGCTAAGGATCCTGTGTTGTGATCAGAAACCTCATAGGACACGAGGCCTAGTGCAGTTAGAAAATTTCTGGCCAATAAATAGCAGCTTCACCATTAAATTGTCAGTCATGCTTGCTGACTGGGCATGTTTGCAAAATTTCAGAAATTATGCTATGCAATGTGTAACAGCAGGATATATCTAGATCAAATGCTCGGTTGTGAACTCCATTTTCTGTTGTGACCTCCATGTTTTACTAGGACCTCCATTGTGCATTATATGCTGAACTCATGTCTAACCTTGTCCAAGGACAAGTTATTGTGATGTAGTCCAGTCAGCTACCCTGCTCAGGATAGGTGCCTGACAACTCATTGAAGAACTATTTCTGAAGAAGTTCTCTCGACTGCTGGCTCAACCCCATGGAACAATGGATTTCCTACACAAGGGTGTCAGTATGACTGGTAAATCTGCATTTACTCATCCTTGGCACATGGCAAAAGGAAAGACTATGTTAAGGAGAGCTGCTTCTCCGAGCAAGTTGGGGGGGAGGGCACGAAAAGGGGAAAGAGAGCATTACTACATAAAAGTTGGACAATGCAGGAAGGAGAGACAGCAACAGTGATTTTGCTCAGCCTGGATGCTGACAGACCTCAGACTCCTAGAAGGGGTGAGACCTGACTAGGGATGTCTGCATCTCAGGACTTTTGCTATTTTGGAAAGATCTGTAACTGTCACTTTACTCTTAAACACACTAGACAAAGTGACTATGGTTAAGAAATTCCTTTGCTAAGCCTCTGTTCCTTGCTTCCCATCATCCTTGAAGGAGTTAAACTAGCAGCCAGAGTGCCACAACTAGGCAGAAATCTGGGGGGGGGGGGGGGGGTTGCACGTGTAAGCAGCTGGGGGACTTGGTAGGTCTGAGGCATTGGTTTCGGTCTGGTGATTGGACTTTTGGATCCCACAGCCCAAGGAAGAGTTCAGACAAATGGTCTGAGACAGGTGAGTATAAACTAGAGATCAAAAGCTAGTAACACTGACAAGACTCTACCAACATTCAGTGGCACATGTGACCCAGCAACGGGAGCCAATCATAATAGACTGATGTCTGCAGGGTGGTATCAGGCCAGATTGTAACACTCTTCATTAGAGCTGTTGTTATAAACATCTCTCTTGATCATCTTTTTAAAGGCATGTCATGGAGCACTGATCACTTCTCCCCCCTCCTTCCACAGGTTGGAGTCTTTTCTACCTCATTTTTGATCTATATAACATGTGTCCCTTGTCTGGCTATCTTAAATATAAAAAGTAAATTTAGAAGGTTATTTGTGAAATCATCAAACGCTCACTTTATATATAAATTACAGCAAGCCAAGTTCCAACATTTATTTGTGATTCTCTTAGCAGAAAAAATACCATACATTAGGAAAAATCTGTGCATTCAGTGCAGAGAAGCAAAGACAAGTGAACATTATATCATTATATACCCACTTATTAATTGAAAGAGGAAACATGTCAGATTACCCTCAAAACGTGTTTGGGGAAAGCATTGTGTGTTACAGTACACTGAACAGCACCAAACATCCTGATAGGTTAGTAACGATATGGAATAAATGAATTTCCGATTGACTTTCCAGCAAATCTATTTTCATTACAAATGGAAATTTTGAATGTGTGTTGCATTACTTATGGTAATTGTGTGACATTTATTATGAATAACCATGTATTCCAATCATCTCTTAATTATATTCTGCCACAAGTGCAAGCCTTGCAATATATTGCCCCGATTTGGTTAACTATGTATATGCTGCAGATCATATTTTGATGTCTACGTTGAAGGGGGAAATTCCTAGAACATGCACAAAATATAATGGGAAGAGAGAAACTGCATTTTAAAGACTGAAAAAGCTAAATCACAAAGATAGATAAGATGAAAAACCTCTCCCCATATTCCTCTCTTTTTATTTTATTTCACAACATTTTCGTGATTAATATCCAAAAGTAACCATGCAGGGCATGAATCATAGAATCATAGACTCATAGAATCTCAGGGTTGGAAGGGACCTCAGGAGGTCATCTAGTCCAACCCCCTGCTCAAAGTATCTATTAGCAACATGGGGACTACAGAGATGCCTGTGATCACTGGGGCTGGCAATACAGCAACACACCTTTGTATTTCCTACCTCTTGTCAATAACAGCATTTATGGCTACAGGGTTCGGTTGGTTTTAACATGGCTGAAGTGCAAATATTGCAGGGTTTGTTCTGCAACCAGTCTGATTACAAACTCACTCTCTACTAGACTAGAAAATAACTTCTGGACTAGAGCTCTTCATTATTTATGTATAGGATTTTCATTTTTGAAAAAAAAATACAAATTCCAATTACTTGTTAAACTCAAAAGAAAAATCACTCATTTTCCCTTGTATGAATCCAGTCCCAGATTCCTTGCCAGCCCTCACATGAATTTGTGCTGCCTTTTAACTCTTCTTCTTTCTACGTTGACATCTATAAGAACAGCCATACTGGGTCAGACCAAAGGTCCATCTAGCCCAGTATCCTGTCTACCGACAGTGGCCAATGCCAGGTGCCCCAGAGGGAGTGAACCTAACAGGCAATGATCAAGTGATCTCTCTCCTGCCATCCATCTCCACCCTCTGACAAACAGAGGCTAGGGACACCATTCCTTACCCATCCTGGCTAATAGCCATTAATGGACTTAACCACCATGAATTTATCCAGTTCTCTATCTATACTTGGAGCTAAGGGTGTGATTCCCAGCTTGTGTAGACATACTCAAATTAGCTCTCATCAAGCCAGCATGCTAAAAATAGTAGTGTAGCCATGGTAGCATGGGCAGCGGCAGCAGCGACATGGGCTAGCTGCCTGGAATACATATCTACGGGGTACCCCATGCTGCCTCTGCTGTTGCCCTGCTACTGAGGCTATCCTACTATTTCTAGGGTGCTAGCTAAGCAAGCATGTCTCTGAGAACTGGGAATCACACCCGTCGCGTGTAGTGTAGACCTGGCCTTTGTTTATATTTTGTGGACTTTGCTTCTCTCTTTCTTTCTTTTAAACTTGTTGAGATGTTCTTCTCCTAAGTAAGCTTTGACCTCACTGGATACAGTATTTAACCAAGCTTCTTACTATGCTAAAATACTAATGGGTAAAATCTCTTCCCCGGGGATCTTTGCATACCATTAAGGCAGAGACTTCTGGTTCAAATCCAGTTCTGTTTATCACTTGGATCCTGGTGTTGCACAGATGGCAATATAGGGACAATATCCTTATGAACACTCCTCTGTGCATGGCCAATTAGGACAGATCAGAGGTTCAGCAAGCCGAACAGACATGTATCTCTGTAATCAAGGTCCCTCACATGCAAGTTGGATAATTGTATCCAGGCTTCAAACCGGTACATTCCTTGCATATTAAAGTGGGACTATTTTTAATCAAGACTTTAAGCAATAAAAGTCAATGCACAGAGAAGCCATCGTGTAGCCACTCTCAAATCTAATATGCAGGTAGCAGGACCCTTCATTCAGATGTTACGCATCCCTCATTCCCTGGAAGTGTGGGGTCTGCATACAGTACTTACCTTATGGGCACTGTCACGGGGTCACTCACCACACTGGCGCCTCCTGCTGGCCATTTCAGGAATTCGCTCTGGTCAGCGGGTGTGCCCTCCAGGGATGGTGGCTCTCCCATCCTTTTCTCCGCCTGCAGACCCACTGCAGTTCTAACCTCTCCGTCTCTGCTTCGTGGCACAGCCCTCCAGCCGTGTCACAATCCAGGTTCCCCCCTTCCGGGGGACTCCTTCCGCATCAGTCTAGCCGCTCCTCGCAGCAGCTTGGCAGTCCATATCCTGGCCACTTCTTCAGCAGCAAGTGGGGGAGGGGGTACCCAGGCCCGCCCACTACTCTTGGTTCCAGCCCAGGAACACAGTAAACAACAGCTTCCCACTGCCTTCCTTTCCTTCTCCACCAGTCTGTCTCAATCCCCTGGGCCACTTCCCCACAGCCCCAGCACCTTCGGCTCCTGCCTCTGCCTCCTTCACCCTCTTCCCAGGGCCTCAGGCCTGCAAGCCCTAGCAGCCGTGTTCACAGTGCTAGTCTCTGCAGCCCTCTAGGAAGCCTCCCTTGCTCTGGCCTGCAACTTCCTTTTATATGGGCTGGCTGGACCCTGATTGGCTGGTTCAGACCCTGCCCTAATTGGCTGTTTCCTTGCAGCCCTCCAGGCTGGGTTTTAACCCCATCAGGGCCAATGCGGGACAGATGCCCTGTCA
Organism: Terrapene triunguis; assembly: GCF_002925995.2. NCBI lineage: Eukaryota > Metazoa > Chordata > Testudines > Emydidae > Terrapene > Terrapene triunguis. The sequence continues at coordinate 1,916,463 of NW_020664440.1, forward strand.
CAGGCACAAACTGAAACATTTAATAGATGCCTAGTTTTACACTACAGCGGTCTGTCTGTCTTAGGGTATGTCTACACTACCCGCCAGGTAGTGATCGATCCCAGATCACTCTACTGTCGACTCCTGTACTCCACCACGGCGAGAGGCGGAAGCGGAGTCCACAGGGGAGCGGCGGCAGTCAACCGCGCGCCATGAGGGCTATTCTCGTAGCTGAAGTTGCGTATCTTAGGTTGACTCCCCCTCCCCCCCCCCAGTGTAAACCAGGCCTTAGTCTTAAAAGAAAGGGATTAGTTAGGTGCTGGCGTTCTGGTTCAAAACACTTGCCTGCTTGTCCCAGCTAGTGCAGACTAACAGTTCTGCCTGTAGGACATGCACTGGCAACATGCCTTCAGAGGCCCACGTGCCTTTGAAATACTGAGCAGCTGAAAGCATCGCGGACACAGCAGTTTTTAAAGCGAGACAACTGACAAAACATGAAAAGTAAAAAGAACAGGAGTACTTGTGGCACTAAAAAGAACAGGAGTACTTCTTCGGAAGTGGGTTGTAGCCCACGAAAGCTTATGCTCTAATAAATTTGTTAGTCTCTAAGGTGCCACAAGTACTCCTGTTCTTTTTGCGGATACAGACTAACACGGCTGCTACTCTGAAACATGAAAAGTAAAGGAATTACACAAAGGTGCTTTCTTAGCTGGTGTGCAGTAGGCTTTGGTGATAAAAAATTTAGTTGTGAAGGATGAAGAGTGTGTGTGTGTGTGTGTGTGTGTGTGTACGTGTGTGTGTGTGTACGTGTGTGTGTGTACACGAGTGTGCAGCAAACAAAATTTTAAGCCCATTCTCTGAGCTCTTATCTAGATCTCTGCCACACAAGAGGTCACTATTTAGTCTCTGTGAATGAGATGGATCCCAAAGGGGATCCACAGCATACTAAAAGGTCCTACCCCTAACCAGAGGGGTAGAACCAGAAGAAAACAGGGATCGACCAATTCTGGGCGACAAAAAATAAAAACAAGAGAGGGGATGAGGGTCACAGGTGCATGATCAGGTCCCCAGAGGGGGATACTGAGCAGAGAACCCTGGACAGCGCCCACTGCTCCTCGAAGGAATCCACGGAGCTAGTAGACACTGCCCAGAGGAACTCCGCCTGGAGACGTGAACAAACAAGTGCACAAAATTCAGCCCTGCAGTCACGGTCGCAGAGATTTCCCCCATCCAAGCCCTCTACTCATAGATCTATAGATGGCCATCATGGCCAACACCAAGAGGAGGTTGGCAAGAAGGTCCCGCAACTTTGTGGGGCTACAGATGGGGAGTACGTAAATAAAGAACTGCAGGGAGAAGTGCAGCCAGAACCTTAACAGGAGGTTCTGGAGGAAGCAGAGTAGGGGCTTCAGCCTGGCGCACTGTAAATATGCGTGTGCCAGGATCTCCCTCTCACCACAAGCAAAACAGGTGTCGGGGAGCACGAAAACCATCAACACACCCATACTCACAGTTCCATGTAGTAGCCACCAACTCATATCCCTGGCAGGCCACGGCACCAAGGAGGAATATAGGCAGGCCCACTGGGGCCCCTCACCCTCCACAGGTGGTAGCAAGTCCCGCCATTTTGTTACAGGAGGGTGAGGAAATGAATAGTATGGAGCATGAGTGCATAGAGTGGGTTTTGTGATGCGGCTCGGAAGTGGACTGGACGGATCGTAGTGAGTCGGCTCCTGTGGGAGGTTCTATGCAGCTGCGGGGGGGCTTGTGGGGCAAGGGCCCACCACGCAAGAGGTCAGGATATCTGTAGGCCAAAGAAGGATGAATATGGCTTTCCTACTGCAAGCTTTATAGGTCAATTCCACGCACTGCTTCCTATGCAGGAATGGCCTCTTCTCCTAGCTATGCTCCTAACTATGCTTTTTAAACGGCTTCATCAGTACAGCGTTAATTGACGCCAGTGCAAGCCCATAATGTAGATCTGCTGCACTCGTATAAACGATGACTTGCACTAGTGTAGCTTACCACGGTTTCAAATCAATGCAGGTCACTTCTTCACGTTGGTGCAATGTGTCGACAATAGTTTTCACCAGAGCGGCAACTTCCATATAACTACAGTGAAGCAACTTAACCCAGTGTAGACATGTCCTTATCATGATGGGTCCTCCTTTTAGACAGTGAGCATAACTACAGTGAGCATCTTCAAATGCAGTTTCCCCTGCTACGAGTGAAATATCCTCCTTTTGTTTGTAGACTGCAAACTAAATGACTCCAGCCCTGAGATAATTAACTACCCTCCTTATCGCCACTTGAATTGAGCAGTTTACACGCATCCTGCTGAGCCATTGTTCAATGGACAGTTTAAGCTGAAGCCTTGTCTAAGAGTTTCATATGCAGATTTTCAGTCTCATAAGAAGTTGTGGGATATAAAAAACAAAATTAGAATTTAAAAAAATACACCAAAAATCATAGTCGGTAGCTGATTTTTCTCCCCATTATCCCTATTTTCATAATATATTTCAAATCAGTAGTTTGAGCACTTCCATACCTATCGCCCAGACCCCCTTGTGCAGTCTAACTGTTGGGAAGTCTATTTTCCATGTCATGCAGTTAGGCTAGTATTTTTAAAAGTGTCCAGCTCTGGCCTGTGTGGCGGGTGTGCAAATATAATAATTTAGGAATACTACTCTGCAATCCTTTATGAATATTGCATATGGCCTCATAACTGGAATCGTTTCTGTAGAACTATTTGGATGGATGTTTATTGTACGCTTATGCAGGTTTCAGTTAATAGAAGCAGGAAGGCTAGACAATGGCTCCAGATGAAACACTTCAAGCGGTTAAGAGACAAAGCCGATGGTTTTAAGCATGAGGATCCCACTTCCTTGGTCCAGCAAAGTAGTTTCACCAATGCTGGGATTGAACAGATCGAAAGGACAATAAAGAGTATAACTGTCCCCGTATTGAGAGGTGGGGGCACTCGTGAGGGAGCTGTTTGCAGCCATGCCAACTCTCCCAAATTGATCACAAGAGTTGTGATTTCTGAGTAAAATTAAGCCTCACTCATGATCTCGTGATTCAAATTTCAGGATTTTTTTTCCCAGCCAGACAGGAGTTACCCCACCCTAAACAAAGGAATGTGGTTACTCTACTAGGCAGTTAATTCCAAAGTACTTTGAAAGAATTCATTTACAAATTAGATAAATAAAGTGATCAAGCTAACAAGTGGGGGCAAGAGACAGTGAGGCTAGCCCCCAGATGGGAAGAAAACCTTCATCTTAGCCAAAGAAGGGGGGGAAGGGCCAACCCTCAAATAAGAAATTGAATCAACTGGAAAAAAATCCTGACATCTGAGAGTTCTAAAAGTGAGGCTTAATTTTACTTGGAAATCCAGCTGTCAGCCCCAGGCAGCTGCTCCCCTGCCAGCCTGCGAAGTGGGAGAGGGGACCCCAAGGCTGGGGAGGGTGAAGAACTCTAAGGAGCAGAGGTGAGGCTGAGAGCTGTAGGGGGGCTGAAGTTAGAGGGCTTGGAGGGCTGAACTGATGGGGTGGTGATGGTGGACTGGGAGACAGGATTAATTGCTGGGCAGGAGATGGGCAGATGTTGGGGGTGAAAGCTCCTGAAGCAGGGCAAAATCACCATACCCAGTACATGTGGGAGAGTGAGCAACACTAACTGTCACATTCACACACCTGGGGATGGGCAGGGGGAGTTCAAACACCAGGAGGCTGACCTAAAAACACAATACAACCTTTTTTTTTTTTTTTAAATGTCATGATTTGTGGCCAATCCCATGATTTTGGGGGGTTCGACTCACGATTTTTGATCTCTTGAAGTTGGCAATACTGTTTGTGGGGAACAGACCCCACTTAGGGTCTGAAGAACTTAGGCCTTACCCTGTGGTAAGCTTTAGGCTACATTCATGTGTACCCCACCTTTCTCTGGTTTTTAAAACTTGTTCTCGCGTTACACTTTGTTCCTATTGTCGAGATTAAACAAGGCTTTGGTTTCAGAAGGCTGCTGACTGACCACCAAAGGGGAGAACTAAAGGAACTCAAACCCAGTCGGGCCTGGCAGGGTAAGCACAGTTCATCTGCAGCCCAGGACCCAGTCTAAGAGAGGGAGAATGATGGGATTATACCCCAGAAAAGGTAACGACATGAGGTCTACGCTCGTAAGGCTACATTCAGAAGGTACATCTACAGGGATACAAACCCTGCAGCTGGCCCAGGGCAGCTGACTCTGCTCCAGGCCAAAATATTGCTGTGTAGACAGTTGGGCTCAGGCTGGCGCCCAAGTTCTGGCACCCTGCAATGGGGGAGGGTCCCAGAGCTTGGGCTCCAGCCCGAGCCCAAACATCTACTCAGCAATTTTTAGCCCTGCAACTCAGCCGTGCCCGCGGGTCTTTTATCCACGCATAGACATAGCCAGAGAGGCCAGAGAAGGGGTTTAGATGTTCAGCCAGCCCTGTAATTGACAGCTAACTATGAGATCCTCCATGTTGCCAACTTTCGTGATTTCGTCATGAGTCTCATAATTATTGTGTTCCTTAAAGATCCACCTCCTGGAGTCAAGTGGATAGGTGATGATTTCAGCCTTCATTCTTAAAGAAAAAGTAAGTTTCTAGCCCTCATGACTGTGGAGAAAGCTTTAAAATGTGACCCCAGTGCACCCTAAAGGCTCACAAAGGAGAAGGCAAATAAAAAGAGCCCCAAATCTATTACTTTTACATAATCTCATGATTTTAAAGGCCACCTCGTGATTTTTGGCGAGCCTGACTCATGGTTTTTGAACATTTGGCCATACTGAATCCTTGAAGTGAATAGAGGTTCTGTCATTCACTTCCATGGGAGCAGAGCTACGTCAGTGATGAGCTTTTAAAAACCGCTCTCCTCCGTTTCTAGGACAGCGAGATGCACTAGGGACAGTATGGAGTCCCTTTCTACCCTTCTACCAATACCTGCGTTCCTTGCATGAATGATGCAGGTCTCCAACACAAAAGCTTTTTTTTTTTTTTTTTGGCACTGGGACAGTGGGGGGAGGGGAATCTTAAAAAATCATAGCAAGATTACCATCAAAATGGAGGTCTAACATTAAGTGCCAGACTGAAGTCAGTGGGACTACTCCTGTGAGTAAATGGTCCCACATGGAAGTAAGGGAGTTTCCATCTGACCCAAGGAATACGACTTATTTTTTTTAATCATCATTTAGAGATGACTGTACACACACACTTAGTAAGCCAGGTGTAGTCGATAGGCGGAGTGCGGACCAAGTCTGGACCACCTTATGCTTTTCAACGGACCCTGAAATCTTTTTATTTACTTATTCATTTTTTCATTACTGTCTCTGGAGTCTGGATCTTGACTATACCTTGACCAAGAAATTTGGACCTTGACAAAAAAAATTGACTACCCCTGTAAAGTATGCCTTTAATTTATATTCACTGGCAAAACCTACAATAATTATGTGAGCTACTTAGTAATTATAAATACATTAAAATAATTTTCCTCTCTTATATTATAAGCCCTCTTGAAAATAAGAATTCAGACACTAAGGACAGCATTTCTGAGCACTTTTATTTCATTATCTAGATACAATGTAAAATAATCTACTGCTTGAAAATATCTGTTTTTTCTCAGTTGACTAAGTGTGTGTTTTTAATAAAAATGGATCATAGAATCGTAGGAACGGAAGGGACCTTGAGAGGTCATCTAGTCCAGTCCCCTGCACACGACAGGACTAAGTAATATCTAAGTATTTAAAAGGATGACCCCTTTTAAGAAAAGTATAACTCTAAAATGAGGTATGACCCCTGGAAATATGTTCTACTGATCATCCATTGCTCACGCGGTATTACCTTGCCTCACTGTGTAAAATTTGGAGTTCAGCTTCAGAGATGACCTCGCAATTTTTCCCTTTTGGCGGTTTTACTGTATTGCAAGTCAATTGTAGAATTACTCTTCCTAACATACATGTTGATTAGCAAAATACATGTAGTTCTTTTTAAAGGCTTACATGGCTTCCTTTGATATTAATATAATAGGGTTTCATCTCCCACAGAGCAATGACAAAAATCACAGGTCAGCAGATTACTACATCCCCTTCACATTTTGGGAACTGGAATTTTTAGTCATTAACAGATATACTAATTTTAGAGGTTTTCCTTGGGAAGGAGCACACTATGGAACTTGCAGGACATGGGGAATCAGTGCAAAGGAAATATACTACTCTAAAGAAGTATGCTAAAAATTAAGTACTGATGTACAAATTAACAATATTACCGTGTGTTTAACCCTTACTCAGACTAATGAAACGTCTCACAAAAGCAAGGGTTATGGAATAGACCATAAAACAGCTTTATGTCCGGCCTGATCCAATATCTGTTGAAAGAAACAGGAGTCCTTCCATTGACTTCAAAGGGCTTTGGCTGCGGCCCTTAAAACAAAATTAACCAAACATTCACATAATAGACTTAAACTCATTTTTCTCTCATGCCTTTCTACTGAAGGAACTCCTAAATACTATATTCATGGACACAGATGTGAAGCATCTGCAGAAAATACTAACAGTATTTTCATATATATATATATATATATATATATATATATATATACACACACACACACACAAACACGTACACACAAACATACTTATTAACAATCCAGTCTACATTATTGCATTATGTAAGTGCAAATATGCATATACTGCAAAATAACTGCATTTGATTTACTATGCCTCCGAATTTTACAGCAATTTTTAAAGCTAATCTTATTTAGACTAAATTTAATATCAATAGGTTATAACATTGTCACAAATTATTTTAAATTAATCCAGACATAACCTCATTTTTGTGTTTTATTTCAGAATTCTCATGTCTATGCACAAAGTATAAACCATTTAATCAGTAGCACTGACTTTAGGAAAGACTAGCACATAACATTCATTGAAAATGTCTCATTTTTCATCCAGATTTGTGGCCTAATCTTATCATCTTTACTGAACCAATACATAAAATTCCAGGGGAATTTTGCCTAAACATTGACCAGGAAGGCTGGGATTCAATGAGTTTATAGTCATTAGACCTGGTGTTACATATTACTAAACAACAGAGCTGCCCAAAAATAATTTGACAGAACAGTTTTCCATTGAAAAATGCAGTTTTGTCAAAATTAACATGTTTTGGGCACATATCTTTTCAATGACATTTTTAAAGGGAAAAGGTTAAAATGAATAATTTTGACTTCCTCCTTTCATTTTTTTCATTTCCTTTTGACTTATGTTAAAATATAACAAATAATTTATTGTAATTATTTGATAAGCCAAAATGAAGTGCATTTAAACAAAGTGAAAATGACACATTTTACCTTATCAAAATAGTGATTTGAAAGAAAACAGTGAAATATTTTGATGCTCTTGAATTGAAATTTAATCAGAATTTTTGCTTTGCCAGAAATATTAAAAATCTGAATTTTTGTTCAACATTCCATATTTTTTTTTAAATCTGAAATTTCCCATGAAATGGAAATGCTGGTTTCCAACCAGCTCTACTAAAAAAAGCATACAACAATGTTATAAAACAGAAGAGAAATACTGATGGACTGTTTTAGACATTAATTCAAGGGATGAGTGAATCATTTTACATACACTTAAACCCACTCAAATCTTTACCTAAAACTAGTACCAAATCCAGACAGAATCTCTTTGTTGGCTCAGAAAAATGTGGAAATTTTTCCTTAAGATTTCAAGTTTTGTATTTATTTCTAAGCACACTTTTCTTGGTCAGGAAGATACACAGAGTAACAACAGGACCAAGGCTTGAGTTGCTTAGTTTCTAATTCAGCCACAAGAAGAAACACTAGACAGCCCTAAGAAAGCCTGCTCATGAGAGATTTCAAGTTCTACAGACCAGACAAGGTTCTTCGGATAGTTTGCATAAGTGTCCAGGCTTCTGGATGCTCGTGTGCGCTAACTTTTTATCCCTTAGAGATTCAGCCAACATTAATCAACTCCCAGAAATTCCCAGTAGAGCAGTGGCATCACCATTAAAGTGACTAATTTCTGCACTAAGGGGAAAGCTTATCCCCACACAATAAATCCAGGTAGTTGAACATGACTGAGAAGATCCCAGCAGAGCTGGTGTGAAATCCTCCCTCAGCTAGATCATGGAGTAGCAGCAGAGAACTACATTTGCTACTTCAGACCCAGGACACCGAAAGTGCCCACCGCATGTGCGCCACCCACCTACCCTTCTAAAGGGTGTAATGACAGATGGCTCCACATTGCTCCAACTTCAAAACTGACCTATGTGCTGCAGCACATAGTGCATCGCAATGCATGGAAGGTGTGAATCCCAAATGAACAATCAAAGCCCTACCCGTCAGTCAGTCGATGGAACCAGAATGTTTCCCCTTGACATCACCCTGTAGGGGCATCTGCTTCAACTAACTTCGTTGTTGTTGATTAAAATGAACAAGTCATAATAGCTCTCTCAGCACAGGACATCTCCTGAGCCATGAATGACTGGGCCATTAACTCTACCTGGCAATGAAATCTCCAGAAAACTCCAGAGGCTTTGGGCTTGTATTTCTGTTTCCAACAACCGGGAATACTTCCGTGCTCTCCGTGGAAAGCAACAGTATAGTCTAGCCACAAAACACGTCAATACTGTATGTGCAGAACAGCCAAATTGTGACATATCTCTCAATGTAGAAAACTTTTCTTTACAATGAAAGTTGGCTGAAAATTCCTTTATAAACATCTAGTCTCTTTTTTATTTATATAAATATTGTGTGCATCCATGTATATTTATTTATTAGGGGTCAGTGTGTCCTCGATGAATCATTGTTCCAGGTTGGAAAGCTTGATCTTTCTAATAACCAATTCATTGACCTGTTGAAAAATGCTTTGTGTAATATAGTATTGCCATAGAACTGATGTTTGTCTCTGTCATTACATATTGCATTCAATCAATTTACAAATGTCGCTGTGTTCCTCTTATGCTAGCACTCTTTATAGAATCCCAAACAGAAATCCAAAAAATCAATACCTTGTCTGCTGAAAACAATAGGACATAACAAATGAATAATTTTATTTACAATAAAATCCTAGCCCCCAAATGGATTCTACCAATGTTCAAATTCATTTTTCATGCTTAACACAAGATGAAAGCAAGAACGTAGTACAAGGCAAAGAAAAAGGCACAGTGATAAAAAACAGTTTAAAATTATTGAGGACGTGAGCAGAAGAGATGCAAAGCTGTTTTACCATCAGTATAACACTTCAGTGAAAACGGCAGTATCGCCTCAAAATATTTCTATCAGCACAAGCGTGCAACAGGAAGCACCTTCCCCTGCTAATGAGCTGATGGATTTAATTAAAGAAGAAATTCTGCTGTGCGCCACTAAACCACGGCATCAGTATGAGTCGGAAGCTGCAGGGTTTCAGTTTTCACATCCATTCAGAATTCAGAGAGGACAGACTGCAAACCTGGAATACAGGCCTGAGCTGGGCAGCAGACCGCAGTGGCTATAAGGTAAAGAAGGCTAAGAGCCCTACAGAAAAGCCCTGCTCAGGCTCACTTCAGCTGTTCTCTTTGCTTCCTTCTTTCAGCGCTCTAGTTCGGTCTTTCAATCATTTAATAAAAATAAGGAAAATCTTACAAAGCACAGTTTAAAAAAATAAAACTAATCCTGGTGTGCATGGTTTGCATAATCCAGTTCATGCCAGCAGCATTCATAGTGCCAGGCTCTACTCTTATGGGGTCCTGCTCACTTTGACCACTTACTGCCTGCGGTTTATTCCCTTCATTTTAAGACCATTCCAATGCTCTTCTTGAGGTTGGAAGTCCACTCAAAATGCTGTGTGTCTTTGGAGCAGCAAAACCATGGCCTCACCTTCACTTCACCTCCCCCCGCCCCTTACCACAGGCCACACCCCTTTCCACAGCTAGTGATGGTGCGGGTGCTATCCTGGAGCAGGGCGTCCACTCTTAACGAGAACGTGGCTGGCCCCTGTGCCGGCTTGCAACGGGTAGTGCTGCTGAACAATAACCCCCCACACCATAAGCTAAGCTTCAAAGGTCAACTGAGTGCATTGTTGACACATAAGCACCAAGCTGTATAAACCTCCCAAGCTATTATTGCAGCAAAAAGTTATCTGTATTAGAAACAATTAAGTCTCCCAAAGCAAGAACCCCAAAAGGGCAACTGTTGCAGCCCCTCTCTTTCCTTAGAGTCTGGTTCTCCTGTATTTGCCGCACTGATTTAGGAATACTCCCCTCTGAAACCCAGGAACTGGATTTCTAAGGGGCTCCCTATTGCATGAGATTTCACACACACGGGTTGCACATCTCTCTCCACCCTCACCCAACTCTCAGAAAAGACAAGATTCCTAGTACCAGACTGTGCCTAATATTAACATCCCAGTCAATTCTCTAATCTAACAAAAGGTCTTACTAATAAAGAATCTACAGTGCCCACGATAGATGTGGAATGTACCTGACTGCTCAAGGTGGGGAGGGTAGGGGCGGGAAGGGAGAGGGTGAATGGGCTTCTTGCACTCTCATACCCAGATGCAGGAATAGGGCAAATCGAGGTCTGCCAGTGCTCTCTCCTTGTGCTCTGGGTTCTCAAAGGAGCATGACGACAGTTCTACCCACCTCTGCCCTGGCCACATGTTTTGGGGAGAACATATAGCATCCTTTGAAACAGTACAGAACCACTTGCACACCATCCATGTGTAACCCACGCTGATACTCTGTGTCCCTCTATTGGCTGGGCCACAGGGAGGTTTATGAAACTGTTGCTGATTTCAAGCAAATGAACCTAGATCTTGTAGCTCAGGCAATCGAGGGTCATCATTTTGGATCCACATATTCCAGATTTGATTCCTGATGATGATGATCCAATCCCCCAAGCTTACAAATAAACTCACATCCCTGAAGTAACTGGAGCCTAATCTTGATGCATGCTGGGAAGATCAATGAGGCAGAATCCCTTCAGGAGATGGAGAGCAGTCCCATGCCACCCCAAAAATATATATATTTACTACTCTTTGTTCCTGTTAGCCCTGCTGAGGCAGCACATCTCTGGGTGCTTGAACTGGGTTACAGTCTGGCTCACACCTCATCAACTGAGTTGTTAACTAAATTCCAGTTCCAGGGGCCTTATTACTGGTGGTGTGGGAGCCAGAAAGAACAGGTTGAATTTGCAGGGCTGGCAATTAGGAAAAAGCAGCATTTTCAGTTGTAAACTGAGCAAATGCCCTGTAGCGCCACCGAGACAAAACCACTGAGCTCCATGATGCCATTTTTACAGAAGCACTTTTCAGCCTATAACTGTACTTTGAGAACGATTACAGCAGATTCAAGACTCCCACCCTACATTCCTTTTAAAGATGGAATTTCAACCTTACAAGTTAATTAAAGCCACCACCTGGAGTGAGCTGGCTTTCATACTGATTTCCTTTGTCTCGCTAATTCATAAGCATTAATATTTTATTTTCTACTGAAAAAACAAAAATGAAAAGGAATGTCTAAGTGTGCCAAAGACAAGGCAGATAAAATTATTGCAATAAAGCACAGGAAATACACTTGTTACTGCCAGGTCTTTAAACGAATGCTGCATTATACAGGCATTTTACAGGCATACAACTGCAAATTGCTCTATTTTACACGCTGTATTCTCTCCTTAGCATCATGATCTTTTCCATTTTGTTCTTATTATAATGAGGGAGAGAAAGGGCTGGGTTTTTGTTTTTATTATCCGAACATTTGTTCAACGGAAAACAAAGACCACATTATACATTACACCACATGAGCTATTAAAACAATGTGCCAGTATCAAATGTGCTGCAAAACTCATTATGGGACAACAAAACTAAACCTGTGCATGTAAATGTATCTACCAAACAGAGAGCAGCAACTATACAGCTAAAGTTTATAGACCTTTAATTACTGAAGAAGGAAAGAAGCTTGTAATAATTAAGTTTTATAGGCTCCTTAAACCTTTACTCCTTGCTCCCCACAAAACTTTAAAAACAAACATTTGCATCTGAAGCACCTTTTTATATTTAACAATCAAATTTACCCATTCAATGTACTAATTGACAACGTCATTAATCGTTGTTTTAAAACTTCCACATACAGTAGCTATAAATTTTAATTACAATCAGACCTGGATATTCCATACAGCATTGTACTGTCTAGGTACTTGCAAGAGCCAAGTCTCCAAGAGTGATTGTATCGATAATATTTTCATTTGATTGCTTTGAAAATAGGACTGAAAATAGGATTAATTAATGAATAAGATACAGGGTGCGTAGCGTGCAATAGACCTAACAACAGATCGTTACAGCCCCTTTTCCGGCTCCTCCAGGACTGGCTTTTACGTTTTTGGCTGCACTTCTCCCCCCACCTCCTTATATACGCACACCCTATCCATGGCCCCACAAGTCACGGGACCTCCTCGTCAACTTCCTCCTAGCGATGGCCAAGGTGGCTGTCTAGAACACCACAGAGAGGATGTTGGCTGAGAAGGTTCCCTGCGACTGTGGGGCCTATTTCCGATCCTCCCTCCGTTCACGTATCCGGGCGGAGTTCCTCTGGGCGACGTCAGCTGGCTCCCTTGACACCTTCGAGCAGCAGTGGGCGCTGTCCGGGGTTCTCTGCTCAGTGTCCCCTGCGGGTTCCATATTTTTGACCCTTAGACCTTCACACTCGGCTTGTTATTTTTTCCATTGTCCCCCATTTTGGGGCTCTGTGTTTTCGGGCTCCATGGATCCTCCCTATAGGCTGAGGGAGGGTCCTTTAGCCATGGGCGGGCTTGTGCCCGCTCACCTCCCCGGAACCCAATAGAACAGATTGTTTCAAAAACTGAACTTCTCACTCAATACTTTAAAATAGCTTATACACTGGTCAGTTAGGGACGTGAAGTTTCTATAAACTCTTCTAAGGGTACATCTACACTAGAAATGCTGCAGCTGCATCGCTGTAGTGTAGATAGTTATTACAGTGATGGAAGAGGTTCTTCTGTCACTGTAATAAATCCACCTCTCCATCAACCCACTGCGGTCTACACCAGGGCTTAGGTCGACTCATTGGGCATGACATTTTTCACAGCCCTGAGAGATGTAGTTAAACTGACCTAACTTTGTAGTGTAGACCAGCCCTTACTCCATAATATTTTTGGCATAAAATCTTAACCAAACATCTCAATTCTGTAACAAATACCTGGCACTCAAAAAAGGCATATAAGGAAGGTTATTTGAAAGGGAGTTGTGCACAGGGGATTTTGTATCTTATGCTTAGTAAGAAGTAATACCACACCCAGGAGGGTCAAAAAGATTTTGATGAAAATCAGTGATTGTAAACATGCCATCAAAGCCCCCAAACAGGATTGGAATACTTTTGACAATTCAAAAAGTTGATTTGTGTGTCTATTCTCCACCCAATATTTACACTTAGATGGGATTTTAAAAAATGCAAAGCACTGCCTAACTCTTCCCCCATAGGGCTTGGACTATTGAATTCCATGGGAGCAGACCAGACCCACACTGAACACTTTTGAAAATCCTACCCGGGACTTCCACTGAAATTAGTGGGAGTTGCACACAAACACAGGCCAGGCACAGATGGCCGACTGCCTCCTCTGGGGGCCCCAGAGTAGAGGCACTTAGCAGGGGCAGGCTCAAGGGAACTTCCAGAGAGTCTGTGATACACCACCACAATTCCTACTATGTGTTGGAATAGATAGATGGGTCTTGTTTTCAACAATGGGTCTAATTTTTCCTCAGGAAACGTATCTGATTAAACAGGTGGTTTGCTTAGTCCATTCCTACACAGAGTCACAGAAGCAAGTACATTTTGCTTTAAAGTGACCTGGCTTTAAAATAGTCACCTGAACAACTTTTACCACCATTTGACAAATACGGTACATTTAACTCCAAGAAAACACATTGAAAATGCTCTGAAAAACATTTACTTACATCTAAAAATATGTGGCAGAATTAAAAAGGAAATAGCCTGCTTTTTTCAGCATAGTATGAAATTTAAACAGAAGTACCTCATAGACTTAAAAATCCTTTTAGAAGCACCTGTTTATTTATACATCTTCAGTGGTGAAAAGGTCAGTAGAAAATTCACCTCTAAGGTCACAGTTGCTAAGCAACCATTTTCAGAAGTTCTGCAACACTGATCAAGCATATTACATCCCACTGACTGGTTTCAGAATAAATATGAGTAACATCTTACCTGGTCTTCAGAGTGAGCAGAATTCTCCTTCTCCTTGGGAGACTGAGTATCTAGAGCCCATGAGTGTCCACTTCAGAAGCTTTTATGAAAAGGATACGCCCAGGGACCACTGGCTTCCTGTTTACAAGCGCGAAGGACAGTTCGGTCTTCAGAAACACAAACGAGGGCTTGATGAGGTGTTGTCCAAATCGGAACGACATGATCAATCCCAATATTCAGGATCTATCAGAGACAATAATGGAGATGATGGGGGCATCCGCATAATATGCAGAGTGATCATATGAATAAGATCATAACAATTTGGGAGGAGGAGTGTGTGTGTGAGGGGGGGAAATGAGTGAAGCCCATTTGGCTCACCAAGGCTCCTTGCACTTTTAGCACTTCACTTCCCCCCCCTCCCTGCCCCCCGGCCCCATTTGGCATCTATTTGGTTACCAAAGGACTTTTGTGTTCTCTATCTTATCAAGCTTTCCCTAAACATACTATTCTCTGTCTGGAAACGGCTGTTCAATGTTCCAAATATTGTTAATTTCCATTTTTAACCAGTTGTGTATCATGATCTCTGCACGGCTACAGAAGACAGGACTGAGTGTTGACAATATTTCTCTCCATTTTTCATAGGGTTCATTTATTTGTACAGAATAAGCTTGGGAAAGCATAAACAGTATTTCGCTGAACCCTGAATCACAATTCATGTTAATACATACAATGATTAATAGAACAGAGTAATTACATATTCCAGATCAGAAAAAGCAGAAATTACTCAGTAGAACAAATATAGCCAGAATGAAGTAATAAAAAATAACTATTTACACTTAGTCCAATCTCTGATGGCAGATGGAAAGAAAATCTAAAGAAAAAAATGAGAGAGGAATCTGCAAGATTTTGCAGGATTGGTGTTAGCATTCAGCCAGTAGAACTAACAGACGCTCACTTCCATTTACTCTAATCTGTCATCAGCGTTTCTTCTTAGGGCTTGTTTACATGGTACCTTAGTCCGCACCAGCTGGGTTGTAAATTCTACTGTGTAGAAATGTGACATGCATGAACTGGATCATGTGGACTAAAAGATCCCTAGTGCACATAGCACAGTACTGTTTGAAATGGGAATACATTAATGCGCACTAGAGAACTTTTAGTGCACACTAGCAGGGCCCACACAGGTCAGTTAGTGTGTGACATGCTGGTGCTCATTAGAACTTATGCCCCAGGTGATGCAGACTATGACATCATGTAGACAAGCCCTTAAATAACTCAAGCACAGCCGTGGGAGGCCTCTGTCTATGACTCCAAGTTTGGGTGGGATCTCTAGGTATTTTAGCCAATCAGAGTTAATAGAGTAGCTGCAGGGCAAAACATGAAGTAATAAAGGGCCTGGGCAAGGAATACATTATGTGAGCCAGACCTTGGGACACAATATTTAAACCAAATCACTATAATATGACATCAGAGCAATAACCGTAGCAATTTCATGTAGGAAATAGTAACACAACCGGTGATTATATTTGCAGGTAATACACATCCAGATACACTAGAGAGTATACTGGTAGGTCTCTGTAACAATTGGTTTAGTCCTTTTCTCAAATCTATAGCCCATGGAATATAGAAGGGGGGAGAGAGGGCTACAGGATCCTCAAACTTCAAGCTTTAACATGTGGTGCCCCTTTCCAGTAGCTGTGTGTCAAATTCAGTGTCCTAGAAGATAGGTCTCTTCTTGCATTCATATTAAAACCGAAACTTGGCCAGATATAACAGCAAGGCTCTGTTTAGCTACTAGAAGCTTTGCTTAACAGATGGGAATGCCTTTTTTGTTGTTGCTGGGCCCACGTCTGGGAACATAAGTATTGTTATGGCCTTCACCCAGTAAAACACACCTCTTCTTCCCTAGCTGCCAGCAGCAATTGTTATTTGTATTTTTATTGTGAGTGTTTATCATCCTTATTAACATACACACACACACACACACACACACACTCACTCTCACTTACTTTTAGGTATTACAACCAGAGATAGAGTCTGTTTTATTTATTGGAGGAAACATTTCTCAAAAAGAGGCAGAACCTGCCGAAGAGAGGTATGGAATAAGCAAAACTGCTATCTGGTGATGGAACTGTTACCTAAGTTTTCACTAGTTAAAGAATCAAATGCACCACACATTCCCTTGCACCTGGCACCAGTATGTATCACCAAAAGTGCTTTCTCCACTTCCAGATTACTGACAGCTGGAAGCAGTGTCCAGAAGACACAGGCTCCTCTTTTAAATAGGGCCAGATCTCTCAGTCTACTTCAATGAAGCTACGCCAATTTACACCAGCTGAGGATCTGGTCCATATTGCGTAACTTAGCAAATGTCAGAAAGGTGAATAGACAACCCCACAGACACTCTGCTACTACTATTTTCTGTTGCGGAATCATGGATTTCTCATTGATTGTCTTAGACAGACCAACATAACAATAAGACAGACTGAATTCATGAGAGCTATGACCTTCCTCAATTTAAGGTCTTATTTAGATTCGTTTTCCTTAACCCATCCTGTAAATTTGTGCCTACTATTTTACAAGCATGACCATTTGTGTTCACAAACAACAATTCAGAGAAATTTGGCAGTCTAACCAATCTAGCTAACCAATCTGTGCACACAGATTCTATCTTTTCCTGGCCCAAAACAGTAGGTGAAAATTTAGGCTAATACCCTAACAGATAAATATCTACTACAAGGTACTAAACATCCTCTGTCTCCCCCCCCCCTTGACAATTGTGGGTGCTCAGCACTTCTGAAAAATCAAAACCCTTAATTTTAACACTTTCTATTGTTTACAAATTTTGGGTTAAAAAAAAAAAAAGTGTTAAGCAAAGTGTACCAGGTCTGGTACAAATAAAAGTGCACCAAGGCTAACCACATTCACCAAATTTCATCCTTATTAATTCAAAGTTCACACAATTTTCTCCCCTAAAAGTTTATAATGTCAACACTCATTCACCTTCTTCATACAGGCTCTAATGTGATTCAGGCAGCATGGTGTAATCTACTGCATGGGGGCAGGAAGGCCAGGTGAACTGCGATCCTCTATAAGGTCAGAGAAATGGGCTGTTCTTAGAAATACGTATCGTACCACCGAGATTGGGTTAAAGAGATTTAAACATAGGCCTATGTTGCCAGAAAGGAGGAAAACCATCCGTAGCCTTAAGAAGCAAATACCAATTTGTCAAACTATTGCTATTTGTAAACAGTAAAGACGCAAAGTTTCCTCGCGTGCACGTTACAAAGCAGATGACAACTAACAGCACAAGTAGAGTTGAGTATTGCCGCTTTGGACTCCTGCAGGTCCTTTCACTCCGCTCCTGCCTCTGCAAGATAGTGTCGCTCAATGCCATTCTCCTCTCCTGTCATTCTGAGCACATCACTCCAGCCTTTGAATCCCCAACCTGCGTTCACTTCCTCTTGCCATCTCATCGAGTTCAAACATCTCGGATTCTCATGCTCAAGGCTCTGAACTGCATCCCTTGCAGGAATCTCTGCGCTCATTTCCTTCCACTCCCCGTCCCATTCTTTATGCTACTTCCAGGCTAGGGGGTACCCTGCCCTTTCTCTTGTCTTGTCCCTACCATGCTGCCCCTACACTATGGTCACATCTGCACACGTAGCTGGGGGTGTGCTTCCCAGATTGCATAGGCATACTCATGTGAGCTAAAACCAGTGGTGTAGCTGCAGTAGCATGGGCAGCAAGAGCGGCGGTACAGGCTAGCCACCATGAGGACAAAGCTGCCCAGACCTGTGGGTATGCACTCGGCATGGCCAGCCCATGCTACCATGTCGACACTACTCGTCTTAGCATGCTAGCTTGATGACAACTAGCTTGAGTTTGCCTGCGTGAGCTGGCTCCAAGTGTAGGAGTAAGCCCAGGAGTGCCCTCCGTCACTCTCTAGCCATGCCACATGACCTTACATTTATTTTAAATCAGTCTTTAAATCCAGGCGTCTTCTACACGGCCTTGCCACAGCAGCCAAGGACAAAACAAATGCCTCCCCACCCCCAGCCCTGCAAAAGCACTTTTCTTTTTATCTCTCATTTATATTTCAGAAGCACAGAGTGGCCTCAATGAGCTTGGAGCCCCGCTATGCCAGAGGCTGCAGAGTAAAGCCCCGATGAGCGTACAATCTCAGACATGAAATAGGAGGCGAGCGAACAAACAAGCGAGAGAAAAGGAGGGACAGAGGAAACAGGATGTCCTTGTGTCAGTCAAAGGAATCATTTGACAAGCCCTGTGGCACAGAAGGTGAAGGTGGCAGGTTGTGTTCTGCAATACCCACTTCTCAAACCAGCAGCACGGAATCAAAACAGCAATAACTAAACCAGAATGTCAAAACCCTGAACAATCTGCAAGATCCACTTATTGCTGTTGATTTAAAAAACAAGCTGAAGCCTCTGAAATAGAATTAAAGAAGCAGAGAGCCTGAGATTCAGGCAACGCGCCAGGCGAACAGGAGGCTAGGTTTGCTGCCATAGTCCGAGATAATAAAGCGCAAGGTGGATGACCCTGGAAATAAAGCTTGGATCCCATGCTCAAATAACGGAAACTCCAGGGAGGCTAGAAACTGATGACCTGGTGCTTTTTTATTCTAACTATCTTGCTGAATTACTACGGGCCTTAGTGCTTGTGGACCTTGCCTGTCTAATGGTGGCTTTGAGACTCACTGTGAAAAATAATCAAATCCCACTCCAGCGTGTACGGGAACAGTATGCTGTGAAATTCTTCAAGTTGCAAAAGGAAACGAATATTAAGAGCAGCAAGAGCCAAGGTTGACCTTGTTTTTAAGGGCTTCATGATTCACACAGTTTACATCAATTCTGTGCACTGGCATCTCCAAAGATGGAGAAGTTCTGGACACAAATTAAAACATCACTGCGGGAGTTGGATATGGGACAGGCAAGGTTAAATACTGAACGGGGAGGAAAGCTAAACAGTGTCTAGCCAGTCAAAAATTTTACAACAAAGCTGCTGGCACAATGCTTTCTAAAGGTCTAAACACAGCGAATCAGACGGACTTAGCCATTCATAATAACATAGGTAGGACGCTGTTTGGTGCTTTTGAAGTCCATCTTGATTAAATTCTGGACTAGATTGTCCCTTTTGAGCCTTGAGCCTGCAAGGTGCTGAGTGCAACGGGAACTGAGGGTGTCCAGGTGCACAGTAGGTGTATGGAGCAGCTGGGAGGCAGACAGCATCCTGAGAAGGAATTCGGTCTTTACTCAGCTAGAATTTCTTCCAGAGGCTCCCGCGCAGTACGCACTAGCCCAGCAGCTAAGAGGGGTGCAGGATGTTTCCCCTCCTCCTGCTTCTGTGCATGGGCAGCTCCCCTTGCTGCTGGAGAGTGGGCCCTGGCCACAGCCGCCTCTGTCTTACTGCAGGCAGCACATGTCCCCTTGGTCAGCAGGAGTAAGCACCACCTGAGATCCCAGCACCACTGCACGGGGCATGGGAGGGGTGTGCGTGTGCAGGAAGGGAGCTCCTAATACCACTTGCCACAATATGCACCCAGTCAGATGCTGGCCACAATCTGTGTGTTCGTATTAAATGTGAACTATGTGCTGTGAGGGCTCAGTTTCTATGCAGTGATCATACTGAATGCAAGCTCACTGTCCTTTAGGGCAACTTTATAAGAACTTTCATCTATACTGAGGAGATCCCCTGCTTAACAAACTCAATACAGTGACTGAAATAAACCGATACAGTGTCGCCACCGAAAGAGGTTGGATCCTCCGTTTCCTTCTAGCATCTGGCACAAACTTGCAAGGCTTCTTTTCTTTGCTTATATAAACTATGGTACTAGAAAGCAATTTGTGCAACCATTTGTGCAGCCTGTGCCATGCCCTCCCCTTCTATTCCCTACCCCAAGAAACATTTTTTCAGTGGTGTGGGTTTTAAAGAACTAGATTTTGGATTAATTAAAGATGGGTGTGCCATGCACACTCTCACGTACTTAAGATATTCCCATCCTGAGATGTCCTGATTCTTGAGACACCACCACTTCAAGTTATTTGTTATGTCATTTGCCAATTCCAGAAGACTAACTACTACCTGATTATTATAAAGGAATAGTCCTGCAGCTGCCTAGTTGTGAGCTCTGATCAAGTACATCTCAGGTGTACATATAACATTGGGCCCACAGCTGAGACATCACAGTTCGGTTCTCTGTCCAGAACAGCTTGAAGTCTTCTGGCTTCACGCTTCAGGTATATTACATTCAGTTTCAGAATATCATTATTATAAATTCATTTCTATCTGGACTCCTTCTGATGCAACAACTTTAACATGGATTTTTACCAAATGTATAGATTGTATTGCTTTCTCTGTGTACTAGTGGATCTGTCTTGCTCCTGTCTCTTGTGTAAGTAAGTGAGGGGGAAGACAAGGGATTATTAGAACTTTTTTTAAACAAAGAATGCTCAGTAGTCACCCTCATGCTTCATTTAAGTTGTCTTTTTTAAATTCTCCTGGGAGAAAGAGTTGTGCTTTTTCGGTACGTTTTTTCTATGCTTTTCAGTAGGTTAGTGCAACGCATAGTCTTCTGTGCTCATAACCTATTGTAAAGCTAAAAAAGTACATTAAGGAAATGTGGCATGGGCGGAATTTAAAATGTCATGACTGCTCAATAACATAATGCCACACGGCTAGAATAATCCAGAATGCACTGAAGCAGGTAACTGCTGCCAAAATGGTAGGTTTTCACTCATCTGAATTCTACCTGCTAAGTGCTTGAAGGAGTTGTAAACTAGAAGAAATCTATCCAGTACATGGGTATGCATGCAGATAGATGATAGACAGGTCTAGTGTGAACCAGGCTTCCCCACTCATTGGAACCTGCTCACTCAGTCTGTCTGCTCCTCCTGGAGATTTTTAAGTTGTCATGTAATGAGGTCACTGCCAGTTACAAAAGTAACAAACTTAATTAGGTGCAAGATGTTTCTTCTTTATAACTAGTACTCCTCTAGCACTAAGGAAGAAAATAGCATGATAAAGTTAGATGTAGCAAGAAAGCCATTCTTAATAAGAAAACATTGTGGCCCAATTTAACAGGGTTACTCTTCCGACTGTTCTAATGAGAAGTAGATTTACTCTCCTTCATCCTGCACTTGACACACTCAACTCAATTACAATGCCTATTTCATCTTGCTAATTAAGTTCCCTTCAGTTTCAGTATTTGAAGGTGGGGAAGGTGGGGGGCATAGAACAGAGCAGGGTTAATATGGGCAAGCTTAGCCAGCGCACCAATTTTACAGCAACAAGAGTTCTCAAACCAGCAAAACTTTTGTTGTTGTTGGTTTGTTTGTTTTTTTAACTGAAAAACCTTTAGTTCAGATTTTACATTACAGCCCACCGATTGCAGATGTACCAAACTGCACTATAAAAAATGTTGCCATAGGCATCTATGATCAACTTTAAAATATATGTTGTGATTTCGTAATGTTTCCAAAAATCAAACTCTTTGATTTGCCATTATCATTTCCTTACAGGATTTAATCTTCCCTACTCACAAAATTATTAGAGGAGTTGTCTGAAATTAGACCTTGTTCCTTTTTTTTTTATTTTTTTTTTTAATTCTCTGTTTTGTTAGAAATAAAGTCCTTAGAGCTGTTTGTACAAAACACATGCTTGAGGCCAAATGCTTTTTCAGAAAAAAAGAAAACAATTTAAGATGTCCAATAAGCTAGTTAAGTATAAATGGGATGAACTGGATCTTTGTGAATTATTTTTGTACCTATTATAGAACAGTAAAGGAAGTTCAACCATCACAATGTGAGATTGACTGAGTACTCCTGTTCTTTTTGCGGATACAGACTAACACGGTTGCTACTCTGAAAACTGATCATTTAAATACTATAAGTTTGGATGAGTAAGGTGTCCTGTACTAACAATGATACCGTACCTTGGGAGAATTCCTGGCCCCATTGACTTTAAAGGAGCCAGGATTTACCCCTTACATTTCCATAGAAAATTTTGTTCTACAAGATCTTGTTATAATGCAGGCTGTCCTGGCCTGCTCCCTACTGGTCAGGCATGGCATTGCAGGTGAGTCCTGCTTTGGTTTCCCCTCATCCAAGATAGACAAGCCCAAGTAGGCCTTTAAGTACTAAGGAGTGCTCACTGTGCAAACTTTATTAACAGAAAAGGCCAACACAAAGCATAAGCAACCTTTACCCCAGCATTTTAGCTGGGAGAGAGTAAATCCTAGATTATCTGTTCCCATCTGAGTCTACTGGTTGCCTCTGTCCAGGCCCTTTACCAGAAAGGCTCTCTCAACTCGAGTCTCTGCCCCCAGAGCCAGGTCTCTTGCCGCTACCTGGGTAGAATCCTTCTCCAGAGCTGGGGGTCCATGGAGATCAGTCAACTGCAGCTTTTCCCTGGGGTGGCAAATAGTCCCCGACAGGCTGGGCTTCCTCCCTTTCTGGAGACCAGGCCTTCCTGGATGCCAGGTTTCTGCAGCTCTCTCTTCTGGAACCTCTTATCCCTAGGAGCACCTCTTGGTTCCCTGCTCTGCTGGGCTCTCCAAAGGGTTCCCCATCCCCAACAGCACAGGGTCCCTGCTCCAGTGATCTCTCCTGATCAGCTCTCTCAGCAGCACCTCTTCTCAGGACCTTCCTGTGTCCTTGGGCATGCATTCCCTAACTAAGCTCAGGTTACCCTTTGATTAGGTCCAGGTGCTCCTTTACCCATTCAACTTTAAGTAGCCACCTGGGGCAGTCCATTGTCCCTAAGTGAGCCTTCAGAAGGAAGCTGGGGACAGACTGGTTCTAGATTCTTCTTAAAGGGGCCATGACTGATCCCAAAATACTTGTCCGGGTTGGAAGAGCAACAGCAATGTGGATCCTGCTTCCATTGAAGCCAAGAGCAAAATCCATCCATCCAGGCTTTGTGGATGTGTTTGTTTGTTTTTTAATGGAAGCACAGCCAGGTCCCAGAGCCATTGCCCGACATTACAGGGAGGAGATGCTTTGAACAAAAAGCACCAGAGCATCTTTAATGTCTATGCAGATCTGAGAGAGCTTGTGTTAAAGAACCCTCACACAGGATGAACAGCCTGAGCCACCATTGCTGAGATCTCAGGGTGATTCCTTGGCCACTGACATCCCATGGCGCTGGTTCTTGGCAATGGGGAAGCAGGTAAGAGGTTTTTAAAAATGATAATCTAACAAAGCAAAAAGAAGAGGTGTGTCATTTTTGTAAGGTTACTTCTGCTTACCTAAAGTGTTGTCAGAGGGCTGCCCCTTGAGATCTTAAAAACATGTTCAGCTTCACTTCACAGTCCTAAATATTCTCGAGTCCTCATGCTGCATTACTCTGACAACACTATAGGTAAGTACAAGTAAGATTATAAAGATATAACATACGATGTTGTAAAACATACCACTATGCACATATGTGCAAAATAATTAAGACTGATTCTATAATCTCTCGGGGCTAACATGGTTATATACTGCAGAAACAATTATTCTTTCATGAGAGAATTCTTAAATTAGTCACAATTTGTCATTTTAGAGTAGTAAATATCCACCTGCTTGCTACTTAGGGAATTCAGGAAACCCCTACCAATTTTAATTATAAAAATGTACAAAGCATTTTAAGTGGAAAAATAAAGATAAACAAACAATGAACATTTTTCTCAGCGCCTTCACTTAAAAACCAAACTATCCACCACCACCACCCCCTGCACTGCAGCTTTACAATGGCAAATATAAACTTGTTTCTTAAGACTTTCAAAAATGTAGACAATTGGTGTGACACACTGTATCTAAGGAAAGAAAATAAGTGTTCCACAAACTTTTTTATGGCTAAATTCAGATTCAGATTCTTTTCATGACTTTTCTACATTGCACAGTTTTGCCTTTTATCCTGCAAAACTGTTCCCTTCAAATATGTTTTTGGCACTCCCCCCCAAAAGGGTTTGATTATGTGGAAAGTGACATTTCTACTCAAAATAACTGCATTCTCCGCCATTTCCGAGTAATAATGCATAATGAACGAAAGCAACTCTGTGAGCAGTCTCCTGCTTTCTCTGCCACTCCATGATGTTTTAGCATCTGTTTCTCTTCTTTTTCTATGGATCTATTAGAAGAATGAAGTCTATACAATTCAGCATTCAGCTGTTTAACCTGAACACACCACAATGTTTGGCCTTGCTCCTATCAGCAGGAACTATTTTGTTATTTCTGATTAAAGCATCTGTAAACACACTAGGGAGAAAAAAGTGTTCTATACATAGCAACACCCTCTGGCTCTGCTCACACAATGGGGCAAGATCTAATTGCTTCCCTTCATTTTTCCCTACCTCAGAACAAGGTCCCTGTAGCACTGTGGCTGCTTAGTGCCTCATGGCCGGGGTACCTCTGCAGTACCCCACTCCTCTTTTCTCCTTCACATGACTCCCTAAGCTCCCCATAGTCCAAAGGAAAGTTAAAACATTCCCCACCTGGGTCCAAATTAGTGAGTCTTCAGGGACACACTAGCCCTCCAGGGCCCAACCCAGTTCCGTGTCTCTCTCCCCTTAGTGGGGGAGGGGGAGGTTCCAGTCCTTTCTCTGCCCCAAAGCTGGGTCACAGTTCAATGGCTGTGTAGGAGCCAGTCTTGCTCCCTGCAGCTGCTTCTTCAAAACTTTCTACTGATTCTCAGGCTCCTGTTTCCTGAGCATCTCTCCAGTTTACTGCCAGGTTTCCTACCTCTGGCAGTCTCAGCTCCTCTTTCAGCCACACCTCTATTGGCAGCTCCCTGCTGCCTTTTGTATTGGGAATCTCCTGATTCCTCTCAGGCAGGCTCATCCTGTACTCAGGGCTGGCTTAGCCCCAGGCTCTCCAGCCCAAGCCTCCCTCTTACAGTCCCCAGCTAAAGACTCTCCCATCCAACAAACCAAAGCTTATAAGCTTCGCCCACTTAAAAAGAAAAGGGCGTCTTGTGCCTTTTATGGTGTCAGACAATTTGCCTATTAAGTCCTGTGGTGCCCTAGTAATCCAAAAGCAGTTGTACCAAAACCAACCCATGTTACCTAGCCCAGTAGCTTGGGCCCATGTCCCCATCACTATCACACAGTATTACAGTGGTCACCAGTAAAAGTCCCAACTTACAAACAACTCTTGAATCACGGTACCTGAGACACCACAGGTAACTCCTATTCACAGCATAGGGAATAATGCTGTAGTTCAGATGCCACACTGAGTTAAGTACCTGTTGAATAATACTTGCCTTTTAGTGGTGACCTCTGCACCTCCATTGTGTAGGTTTGTGCGTGAAAAATCTCACAGTTTGACTAGCTAAGCAAGCCGATTGTACTCAGACTTCTCTGTGCTGTCCAAGAGGGATGGTAAAGGAGTCTAGTAGGACATAAATGCAGGGTGAATATAGCATTGACAGACTTGTCAGCAAGCACTGACATTTTAAATGCCGACAACACGGGACTCCCGGAGCAGTGCAGGACATATAGAGGTTATGTGGGGCAGGAACACTTTCAAACTAATGTGAGCTGTTAAGTAAGACTTCCAAATCAATTACTTTATGAAGCATTTCTGAACGCAGAACGGACCAGTTTTTTTAGTTTTTATGATCCCGTTTATGAATGTGAAGTTACACACTACCAAGAAGAACAGACAATTAAAGGTTGAGGAGACTAGAGAACTGGACAGCCCAACAAACTCATGAATGAAAAACAGTTATTGGGAAAAAAAAAAAAAAAAAAGACATGTATATGTTAAAAATGCTCTAGGAACTTCAACTTGCGCGACATGTTCTTATTCAGAAAATAACTCATACAATGCTTGACCATGATAAAACTGCAAGCTGAGGCATTAAGCTAGCAATGTGTAGCCTTAGGGCTTTGCATACATGATGTCTGCCTGTGTGGATCTGGTTACAAGGTAAGGCCCACAATCTTTCCGTAAGAATCACCAGTTTTCAAATAATGCATAAGGTGCAAAACACATCTCAATTCAAACACTGGCCACATATACTATCTTTTCCTCCACTCTGCTTTTGTAGAACAAACATATAATGTGACCAATGTGAAACAAACTTCCGATCATGCATTATAGTGGAATTATTTTATGTCCATTTCACACTAGAATACACTAGCATTGACTGAGCACAAGGTAATGTTCCAGACAATATCTTTTAAATAGAATCCCATTTCAAGATTCCAGTGCTCAAAGTGTTGATTTAGTTTTACAACCATCTGAACCTGCATTTTTAGATCTGTCTTTTCTTACATTAGTAGATGTAGACTGAGATGAGGTCTCCTCTTCCTGGTGGTGGAATTGGCACCAAAAGAAGTAACTTTTCAAAATCAGAAATAAAAGCATCAGGACTAGGAAAGGCCATTTTAATCCAAAACTCATCCCATGTAAAATCAGCATATTCACCTGACCACTACACTCCTTGTGATGAACAGAGCAAAATATGTACAATCTACATTAACTACCTATAGTAATGTTTAAATAATAAAAATAATGGTGTTCCCAAACCTCTCCTAGATGTTAATCTACTGTATTTTAAATGTTCTGGTTAGAACCAATCATCCAACACATCTGTCCTGATGAATGACGAAATTAGTTAGGTATTAAGCTTTGCCTGTGCAAGTCACATACTGATGAATGAGGCCTTCAGAGTTGTAATAACGATAGTGAGTAATGGAACAAGCAAAGGTTGTTAAGAAAGAACACTGAATAATGTATTACCAAGACTGAGATCAAGGAAAGTATTTTTATCAAGGAAATAAAAAGATTAATATTAATCATGGCTTTTTTAAAAGCAGAAAAATGAAGAGCAAAAAGAGGAGAATTTCAGGTATTGCTACAGTATGCAGTGACTGGCTGAAATTATACTGTGAAAATCCATTTCTAGGGTGACTCTCTAGGGCTACATTACATGCTAGCGGAAGAATAGAAGATTGTGGCATTTCTCTGAATACAAAGGTATAAGGAACATTCTACTTGGGTGAGGTGGAGATAGTGGGCTATAGAGAATAGTGTGCCGTGCCCTGAAACAGCGGAGTTTAAACTTATTCCCTTCAAGGCCACAAAATATAAGAGCGCTAACATGACAGAACAAGGACTGCTCTTTGGCTATACCCTTTGGTGAGAAAAGAAGGCTTTGAAAACACAAAAAGAGAAAGAAGCCGGTGTGTTTTAGTATTCCCATTTATTTCTTACATAGCACTGTAGGAATGCACTTTATGACACTGTAAAAACACACAGTAAAACCTGATCCTTGCCTTCAGTGGTTTACAATCTAATCTGGATTAATATAATTCAAATGTCTACAGGATGAGGCACAGGAGCTGCGGAAAGCCGGAGCTGGGGAAAACTAGTAACAGGATGCTAAGTGAAAAAAGATTTTAAGAACAGGTGCCCAGGAAAAAGGGAGCTCTTGCACAAGTCAGGGGCCCAGTGTGAAAGAGAACACCAGTTTGAGAGAAGAAGGATGAGACAAAAGGGAGCATTATGGCAACAGGATTGTACAGAGTTCAGGGCCAGGATGGGATTAATAGGATTTTGTAAATTCGGCCAAAAAACAGTAGTTTGCAGAGAGAGATGCTTTGCTGCTGCTCTGAGAGGAGCAGCACAGACTTCACAGTCCAGGAGAAAGGTGTGTCTGTGTGGGGGGGCACTCTCTCTATATTGTGGCAGCTTCCCAGCGCTGCCTGAGGGTCAACAGCATAGCATACTTCAGCCCCACATCCAAAATCCCCCTTCTTTTCCCAGCCCTGCTCCCCACCAGTCTCTCCCCCACCCCACATCCCGCATATCGGGACTTACAAGGGAGTTTTCAAGATGCAGACTTATGGCTGTCTTCCACAGTGCCTGAACCAGGGGCCAGATATGAGGCTTTTAGGAATGCTTTATGCTGCTCCAACGGTTTTTCTTGTCATAAAGGGGACAGAGAAGGGATGAGAATTTGTACCCAAGGAGTTTCTGTCATTAGAACACTTTAAAGGCTCTATTTGTGCCCTGAGGTCTGACAAAATTAAGATTATATTTCAAGAGTGGGACATAAGCTTCCTCAGGAACATGACAATCAAAGGGGTCAAAGAAATGGTATTTTAGCATTACAGTAGAAACTCAGAGTTATGAAACACTAGAATTACAAACTGATCAGTCAACTACACATCTCATTTGGAACCAGATTCAGGCAGCAGCAAAGACCATAAATAAATAAATAAATAAATAAAATTAAATAAAAAAGCAAATGGAGTACAGTACCGTGTTAAATGTAAACTATTAAAAAAATAAAGGGAAAGTTTAAAAAAATTGACAAGGTAAGGAAACAGTTTCTGTGCTTGTTTCATTTAAATTAAGATGGGTAAAAGCAGCATTTTTCTTCTGCATCGTAAAGTTTCAAAGCTGTATTAAGTCAATGTTCAGTTGTAAACTTTTGAAAGAACCACCATAACGCTTTGTTCAGAGTTACAAACATTTCAGAGTTACGAACAAGCTCTATTCCTGAGGTGTTTGTAACTCTTAGGTTCTACTGTAATTGTTTTGTGCTCCACAGCATTTGAGAATGCACTGTAGGTTATTATATACCGAATATAGGGGACATATAGGACAACATACTAGTATGATTCAGTGCACTGATTAACCCACTGTAGTCCCCAGAGATACATAAGAGAGGAATCAAGTGTTGAGCATTCAGGGCCAAAACTCATCTGTACAGAATCAGTTGACCCAGTAGTGAAAGAAGAAAGATACCTTCTATTCAAAAATTCTTAGAACAAATAATATAATTTGTCATGTTTGTCTTTTGTTTAATAAAACCGAACTAAATTTACTAATAAGCATCGTTAATACCACCTCTTTAGTACAAAAACACCAGAACAGACAAATATCCAGTTTCTCTTCTTCAGAGGAAAGTACTTTAAAATACAGATAAAACATTGTAACGATGAAGTAAAAGTCTAACCTTATAAACAGAATTGCAGCCAGAGGCAATGATGACACGGTTGGAATGCCCAAAGAGTCCACAAACAAAATCATAAAAACAAATGCATGGCAATACTTGAACACCAAATAAAATAAAACAAAACAAAACAACAATGTACAGGAAAATAAGAGGGTGAGAAGTTTTGAAATAAGATTCATCATATGTAATCTCATTCTCAATGCAATGTGTTGAGATCATCAGAAGTTAGTGTTACCCCTGTGTGTACTACTCTGCATTTGTCATGTTCTCAGTATTTCCTATAATACTTGAGTGTCCTCAAGAGCATTTTTATCTTGCTATATTAATAAAAATGCATAATATAGATATTTGGAGAATAAGGAAGCTACTGTACTGCTGACAATACTGAAGCTATATAGATTGAACAGATCAGGTAGTGAAATTTTACTATCAGATTTTCTCCTATATATAGGCAATATTCCTAGATATTAATATTTCTTTATCTCTATAATAATCTAATTTTGATTTTTCTCCCTATTAGCGTTTTTTAAAATCCTATATATACATTTATATGTCAGGAGAGGAGGGTAAGTCCCCATTTTGATATTCTGTATTAAAGATACCATATACAAACAAACAGTATTGACTGTATCTTATAATTATATAACCCACCATCACTGTACATGTAAACAACTACATTATTTATGTAACGATTATATAGTATAATCTCTGTGCATATGTACAGGACAGATCTCATGACTGGAATACTGCTTAAGAGGGGTCTAAACTTGTTCAGGGAGTCCAGGCAGGAAAATAAGGGGAGAAGGTATTGCATTATACATCACCTTGTTTTGAGGCAGCTGAAATTCTCTGGGTAAAGATAAAAGGGGGAAAATCAGGGATGACATCATAACAGTGGCCTACTGTAGACCACCAAATCAGGAAGAGGAGGTGGACGAGGCATTTCTAGAACAGACAACAAACAACCAAAACACAACACCTGGCAGTATTGGGGGACTTTACCCAGACATCCGTTAGAAAAGTAATATGGCAACACACAAAATTTCCAATAAATTCTAGGAATGTACGGGGGACAACATTTGTTTCAGAAGGTAGAGGAAGTAAACAGGGGGACAGCCATTTTAGACTTGATTCTGACCAACAGGAAGGAATTAATTGTGAATATGAAGATGGAAGGCAATTTGGATTAAAGTAATCTAGAAATGCTATATTTCATTCTAAGGAAAGGAAGGAGTGAGAACAGCAGAACAAGGACAATGGCCTTAAAAAAGCAGACTTTAAGAAACTCAGAGACCTGGTAAGTAATATCCTGTGGGAAGAAAATCTAAAGGAAAGAGGTGTTCAGGTGAGCTGTCAAAGAGACAACATTAAAGGCACAACAAGCTATTCCAATGCCGAGGAAAGGGGGAATACTAAGATGCCAATATTCCTCAATCAGAAGCACTTTGACTGAAAAGCAAAAAGGAATCCTACAAAAAATGGAAATATGGACAAATTGCTAAGGAGTACAAAAGAATAGCACAAGCATGTTCAAAGTCAGAAAGGTTAAGGCACAAAATGGGCTGCATGTAGCAAGGGACATAAGGCACTAAGAAGAGGTTCTTTAAATATATTAGGAGCAAGAGAAAGAAGCTCCTCTACTTAGCAAGGAATGAGAGCTAACAACTGATGACATCAAGAAGGCTGATGTGTTTAATCCCTATTTTGCTTCCGTCTTCACTGAAAAGGTTAATGGTGATCACATACGCAACACAATTCATATTAACAACAAGGGGGAAAGAACGCAAGCCAAAATAGGGAAAAAAGAGATTAAAGAATATTTAGATAAAATTAGATGTAATCAAGTTGGCAAGACCTGATTAAATTCACCCTAGGGTACTTAACAAACCAGCTGAAGCAATCTCTGAACTGTTAATTATTTTTGGGAACTCATGGAGAACAGGTGAGATCCCAGAGGACTGGGGAAGGGCAAACATAGTACCTATCTTTAAAAAGGGGGAACAAAGAGGACCCAGGGAATTAGAGACCAATCAGCCTAACTTTGACACCTGCAAAGATACTGGAACAAATTATTTTAAAAATCGATTTGTAAGCACCAAGAAAATAATAGCGTTATAAGGAACCAGAATAGCCACCATGGATTTGTCAAGAACAAATCATGCCAAACCAGCCTAATTTCCTCCTTTGACAGGGTTACTGGGCTAATGGATAGGGAAAAGCATTAGACATGGTATATCTTGATTTTAGTCCAACATGATATTCTCATAAGCAACCTAGGAAAATGTAATCTAGATGAAGTCATCATTGGGTGGGTGCCAAACTGGTTGAAATATGGTACTCAAAGTGTTATAAGTGGTTCGCTATCAAACACAAGACATATTTAGTGTGGTGTCTCAGGGGTTAGTCCTGGGTCTGGTCCTATTCAATAATTTTCATCAATGACTTGGATAATGCAGTGGAGAGTATGCTTATAAAATTTACAGATGATAACACCAAGGGGTTGCAAGCACTTTGGATGACAGGATTAGAATTCAAAATTACCTTGACAAATTAGAGAATTGGTTTGAAATCAACAATAGGCAATTCAATAAAGCTAAACACAAATGGACTCAAAACATTTTAGTACATTACCCTGGGCCTCTGCCATCTCTCTCCAGGGAGACAGCAATATCTCATAGTACAGAGAAGTCCAAGAGGATGATGATGGATGTCGGTCTTCTCTCAATGCAACTAAAGCAGTTTCAGTTCCATGTCCTGGCCTATATCCAGATTGTGCTGGGTCTCTAATGTTAGATTCAATTCGCTTGTAGTTGGAATTTGGCTAGCTTCTGTATCACCTTGCTCAAGTATGAGAGGTTTAACACAGGATGGTAATTGGCTAGAGCCAATGTACGAGTGGGTTTCTTCAGTTTGGGTCAGACGTTAGCTAGACTCAGCCTTGATGCATATGTGTTCAAGAAAAAGTTAGCTGTCTTTTGGGAGAGTGTTGAAAATGACAATGTACTGCTTCTGAACAAAGCTTATATCATTTTTTTTTCTGAACAGCTGGAATAGGGATTTAAATTGTAAATGAAGTAATGTAAATTCAGTGATAATGATGATAGTGATGGTGTCAAAAGTGTTTCACTTGCAGTGATATCAAATTCATCTGTGTCCTGTTTTGAAGTTTCATTCAATAGCACATTAGAACTTGAAGAATCTGTAGAAAGATACTCTGTACTTTGAGACAAGCACAGGTTTTTTTTTTTCTCTTACTTGTTAATCATTCTTAACAAAGTTTACATTTCACTTTAGAAAAATGATCTTTTTTCATTATGTGACAGAGCTCTGACCTTGTTCCCGTGGGTCCTGCGCTTCTAGGCGGTATATGCTAGCCTCAGTGGCTCTCTGTGACCCTCCACGTAGCCCTTCTCTCTCTAGGGCCAGGGTTACAGTCTACTGAGCCCTTTTCATCATAAGCCAGCAAGGAGGTTCGTGAGAGAATTCCCAGTGTCTCTGTTGTCCCTAGGGCTTGTTTTAGAACAGTTTAGCCTCCTGTCCTGGCAGGGGCCTGACTTCCCCTCCCAGGAAGTGTTCCTGTAGTGGTGGGTTGGGGGGAACCCGGGCCCGCCCTCTACTCCGGGTTCCGGCCCAGGGACCCTAATGGTAGCAGCTGTTGGCAGCCAACCTTTCACTGCCAGAGTTGCTACATTTCCCTGGGCCACTTCCCCACAACTCTCCTGCTTCTCCCTTATCTTAGGGCTCCCTTATCAATAACTTGAGGATGTCTTCATTAACCAGTCCTTCAGCCGCACTTCCTCTCCTCTGGCTCCCTGGCTCTCCTCTGCCTGACTGGAGTGAGCCCTTTTTATAGTATCAGCGGGGCCTTAATTAGAGTCAGGTGGTCACATTAGCTTAATGGCCTCACCTGACTCTTTGCAGGTTAATTGGAGTCAGGTGTTCTCATTAGCCTGGAGCAGCCCCTGCTCTGGTCAGTCAGGGAACAGAAAACTGTTAATCCAGTGGCCAGTATATCTGCCTTCTGCTATTCTGCTGTACCCAACTGGCCTGGCTCTATCACAATTACTTCAGTCTGTTCAATTGCTTGTTGGCTACTCAAGCTGGCCAGGGAAATGAATTTCAGTTCTGAGAAAATTTGAGCTTTCAGAAGTTTTTCCATCTCAAATTGAGACAATAAGCCAAAAACGCAAATTTTCATGGAACTAAAATCCCATAGTACTTATTTTTGAAACACCAAAAGAGTGGTGTCGGGCAGCTTGCTGTTCTGAGCGTTGGCCAACCCTAGAAGCGCTTTCATCCCCAACTCCAATGTAGCACGCGTGGCAGGATGTGTTGGAGTCATGGACCCAGGAAGCCCAGTCTGCCAAGGAGCTGGGTAGGTGAGCTGGCAGGAAACCAGACGGTACCACTGGAAGCTTGTCGAAATCAAACCATCTCTGATAAATATTTGAATTTCCACAAGTTGGCAAATTCTGACCCCCCAAAATGTTGTTTTTTTTTTGTTATTTTCCCGACCAACTCTATTTTCTCACACTTCCTTCAATTTTAGGTATGTTGCATCATCATTCATGCACTTGTGACTGGTAATCACTAATCACCCAATTGCTGTGTTGATCAGCAGCTTTCGTGCTTACTACAATTATAACTAGAAACAAACAACTAATGAATTGAAACCGTGCAGACTGTTTTCAGCACATTCAGTGAGAGCTGATTCCAGTCAGTAGTCCCTAACCTTTCTCTAATCACCAATGACTGCATCTATTCCCCTTTCCCCAATAGGAATTAAATGTATATTTATAAGTTTCTTATATTTCCTAAGAGATCAAAAGGGCATTAAAACAGTCTTGATGTTCAATCACCTTTAGGACTAGTTAAGGGTTTTCATTCAGACTGAAATTAGAGGCTATTGTGTCTATTACCAAAACCCAATCAAATATAATCCATTCGCATGTAAAACATCTCAACATTAGAAGTTCAAAACGTGAAAAACACAATACTACCCACTTTTTTCCCTTCTCATTAGTTGTGAAAATGTTTAATTCTTTTTTCGATTTTTCTGGATTCTTAGCCAATTAGAAACTAACTTTTTCCAAAATGTGGGAATTTCCCACAAGATGAAATGTCCATGTCCAACCAGTTCTGATTATGAATTATGAGGATTTATGTTGCAAGTTAAGACTGGCTAGTTTCCTCAAAAGAGATTTGCAATTTTCTTTGTTTGCTGCAGTGTTCTGGAAGTTCATATGACAAAACATATTTTTCATCATGTGCTGTACATATGGCATATAAAGTTTAATTATCATAATTTTATTTAAAATGATCATTGTTTCAGGGTACCTGTGACAGTCAGGTACTTAACCTTGCGAATTCCTTCCTAACAAAACTGACCAAATGCCTCACAAAGCTTACTTAGAAACCAAGCAAGTATACAGCCCATATTCTTAACCTCAAATAGAAAATGATGTATGTGTACAAATAGGATGAATAGATATAGTAGACCATAACCTTTACGGAGATATGTTACCTGGCACAGGCAGCACAAAACATATTCCAGTTATGTCATATATACATTTATAAGCACCACCCCCATAAAGCCTTATGGGGTACGCTGTCTGGGGTACGCTGTCACAGTACCATTTGGGCAAAAAAAAATATTTGTGATGTTAATTCAGTATCGGAGTGAAAATCCATTTCCATTCTGCTTTTATGCTGATTTGATTATCAGAAGAGTAACTTTCACTGATGAAAATTTGACAAAAATGTGAAATGTCTGAATAATATTCTTCTCACTAGCAAACCAACATCAAAGCAGGAGGAGAGCTCACTTACACCTTTCTGCTGTTGGTTAGCTAATTTTGAATATAATGGTATAACTAGACTTTGGCAAATACAGACCAGCCTTATGTGATTAGTATCCATGAGATGTGGCGTATCTGATAACAGAGATCGACCATACCAGGATTATATCAAAATAAATCCATTTACTGAAGATGACCCCTTTCATCAGACATTTTCAGCACAGAAAATATGCCCTGCAGCTCTCATTGCTGTTATCTAATTCCCTGTGCACCAGACTGAACAATTTACTTTATTTCAACTAGCCCTTGTAGGAGAAATATATAGTATTCAAACTCTTCAGTTACATTACAAGAGAAAGTTCAAAATGGCTGTTAAACACATTTGAGAGAAAACTATAGGTAATTTGGTTCAGAAAAATTAATCTAAAATCTGATTTCTGCAAAAGGATGATGAAGTTCTGATCATTTTACAATATCTTACACAAAGCTGCAGTCTGTTTCAGAAGTACAATCAAAGTTTATAGCTCGGTTAAAGCTTAAGATATCAGGTATCCAAACTTGAGAGCGTGTGATGGCTGCACAGAACTTCTTCCAGAAATAGCGGATCGTTCCTACAGTGGAATATGCAGATGTTTGTAAATATGTGGCAACACTGCCTTCCTTCCCTTGATACCATCTAATCATAGTTATCCTCATCAAGTGACAACCAGAGACAAGGGAAAATTCTCCTCAGTGCCTGATGGATGGGATGTGACCGAGAAATGGCAATTTCACCTTAGACAACTGACTGCATATTCAAGCACCAAAAAATTTTATATCAGAGGGAAAAAGTTACCAGCTGCAAAAGTGGCAAGTGGATATTAAAAGCTATGGGGAAAATATGACCCATTTATATCCCTTCCTTTATAACTGCAGGTAAATGCAATCTGTACTTTAGGACCAGGCAAGCTAGAAGAATCTCAGGTTGGCATTCAGGTGTCAGCCATAACATTTGCTGAACTCCAAACCAATGCTCTGATTCTCACTCATTGAAGTCAATGTGAGTTTTGCCACTGACTTCAGGATGCAGCAGAACAAGGTCCCAAAACTGAGCTGACGTGTCTATGAAACTGACCGTGCGATTGAGCTCATGCTCTAGGGATTGGAGCAAAGGTGGCAGGAAAAGGACAGAAGTGAGGCATGTTTCCTTCTGTCTTGCTCTAGGAATAGGATGCCTTTAGCATAGAACTCATCTGGATGAATGCATCCCCAGATGTCCAATGGCATGCAGTCTGAAGAATAGGCTCTTCCAGAATTGCCTCTTACTATCATCTTGTCAGGATGTTAACACCATCATGCTATGACCTAGGCTAGGAGCATTGCTGCAATGCAACATCTTGACATTACAGAATGCCTTACCTGGAGCTGTTCTGCAACTCCTTTAATAGATTCCCAGGCCATTACCTACTTCACTGGTGCTCACAATTTTCTCACTATATCTCCCAACCATATTTTGTATTTACAAAAATCCTCCCTGAATTGTTTATTTTCCACACTAGTCTCCTCTAGCACTCAATCTCTATAGTTTCTTATTAGATTTATGACTAAAACATCTCAGGTTTCTAACATTAGTCATTCTATTTCACTTCAGGACAGTATACAATGTACCTCTAGCATTTACTAGTTTAGGCTCACATTCACAACCTGAAGACGACACAGCTATATAGTCTTCTTGATTTTTTTGGATAATTCAGAGTTCAGTAGCATGATTGCAACATTCTCTATAACACATTGTGGCAGAAATACAAATACAGATCAAAACAAGAATGGAAGCTGTTGAGTTTAGGAGCCTAACTTTGGACTCCCACTTTTCTAAACATTGGCTATAATTCTCTATGATGGAAGCTTTTTATTTATGTATAATTTAACTCTTACTCCATGGCAGATCTTGATATGTACGTCAATAACACAAACATAGGTCTATAAGAATTGTAGATGATTTTCAAGTGTGGCATTGCAATGGCCTTATCAAATATTTGACAATCTCTGCTAATTATAACCATATCGCTGCATACACACTCAAGGCACCAGCTTGCTTTTTGTTTATAACACTGCTAAATATTGTGAAAATAGTTTAAACCACTTTATTTGTAACTACCCTAATGTTCCTGCACTGTTCTGTTTCTTTTCAGGCAATGGTCTCTATGATTATTCTTGGTCCCTAATCTCACTGTACAGAATTGCATGAGTCACATATCAGCACAAACTCAGTCTAAGCAAATCATTTTTAATTTGTTTTCTTTGCATTTTCTGCTCTCTTCCCAGCTCTGCATCACTTCAGACATCAACAGAAATGTTTTAGTGTAACTCCCTTTCTTTAACTTTGCAAGCTTGTAAATGTTCTTTTTATTTTATAGCCACTAAGTGAATTGAAACAACAGAGGGGATTGTATTCCTATTTGTCAGTAAATCTGATAATTTCTTAAGTAAGGGTCAGACACCAACTGACTGACCAGCAACTAATTCTGGAACAAATTTCTATATAGTCCACCAAAAATGCTTTGGCATCAAATGAGAGAAAAGCTTTTTAATAAGATATTAATGAGTAATTAGAAATCTATGGACATGATTAAATCTTAATCTGTAGAATGAAGCGTTCCGACTAAAACAAAGAAAAACTGGCAAGGAGCTGAGCTGAAACTCACTCTGTAGGTGCACAGATTTGGTAGATATTTGTTAATGCTGGTTTATATATATATTTGTGACTGCCTCAGACTGCTCTTGTCTCCACAGGACAGCAGCCTGTAAGTCAAGATTCTGTGTTCTCACGTGGTCACTTGAGTACCTGTATCAGACCTTTACACAATGTGGGTGTAATGAGGTTATTTCTAATGGAAAGTTTTGATGCATCATTGCATTTTAAAAATAATGGACTTAAATTGTCATTTTTATTATTTCAGAGATTATTTAAAATAGAGGAGTGATCTGTACAATACTAGCTGGTGGTTCATCCCACGGGCCCAATCCTATTCCTCATTTAGGCGAAGTTCCCATTGTCTTGAATTCCCTCCAAACAATACAAGAAAGATGCTCAAGCCCAGGCCCTGTTGCTCTGATCCAAATCTACTGTCCCCTTCTTCTGAAGCACTCCTTCTGCTTCCCAAAGCCCTTCCCCCCTTTTCCTCAATCAATCTGAACGGCAACCATCAAAACAATGCCCTCAAAGTTGGGGTCTTAGTATATATGAATGTCCTGCATAGTAAAGCATTTTCATGACTGGAATCTCATATGGCTAAGCAAATAAGGAGGTGAATGGGCAGAAGGAAAGACAAAAAAGAAAATAAAAGGAAGTAGGAATTTGATTAATAATAGCTAATGTCACAATTTCACTGTCATAAGAATGGCTGTTCTGAGTCGACCAATGGTCCGTCTAGCCCAATATCCGGTCTTCTGACAGTGGCCAGTGCCAGATGCTTCAGAGGGAATGAATAGAATGGGGCAATTATTGAGTGATCCATCCCCTGTTGCCCAGTCCCAGCTTCTGGAAGTCAGAGGTTTAGGGACACCCACAGCATGGGGTTGCCTCCTTGACCATCTTGGCTAATAGCCATTGACAGATCTATCCTCCATAATCTTACCTAATTCTTTTTTGAACCCATTTATGCTTTTGGCTTTCACAACATCCCCAGGCCACGAGTTCCACAGGTTGACTATGTATTGTGTGGAAAAGTACTTTGTTATATTTGTTTCAAGCTGCTGACTATTAATTTCATTGGTGACCTCTAGTTCTTGTATCATCTGAAGAGGTAAATAATACCCTATTCACT
The DNA here is from genome assembly GCF_002925995.2 of Terrapene triunguis. Classification (NCBI taxonomy): domain Eukaryota; kingdom Metazoa; phylum Chordata; order Testudines; family Emydidae; genus Terrapene; species Terrapene triunguis. Next base: position 1,955,240 of record NW_020664440.1, read on the forward strand.
TTCTCCATACCGTTCATGATTTTATAGACTTCTCTCATATCCCCCATTCGTTGTCTCTTTTCTAAATTAAATAGTCCCAGTCTTTTTAATCTCTCTTTGTATGCAAGCTGTTCCATGCCCCTAGTCATTTTTGTTGCCCTTCTCTGCACCTTTTCCAATTCTAATGCATCTTATTTTGAGATGGGACAACCAGACCTGCACACACTATTCAAGGGGTGGATGTACCATGGATTTATATAGCGGCATTATGATATTTTCTGTTTTATCATCTATCCCTTTCCTAATGGTTCCTAACATTGTTAACTTTTTGACTGCATTTGCATATTGAGCAGATGTTTTCAGAAAACTATCCACAATGACTCCAAGATCTCTTTCTTGAGTGGTAAGAGCTAATTTAGAACCCATCCTTTTGAATGTATAGCTGGGATTATGTTTTCCAATGTGCATTTCTTTGCACTTATCAACATTGAATTTCATCTGCCTTTTGTTGCCCAGTCACCCAGTTGTGTGAGATCCCTTTGTAATTCTTCACAGTTAGCTTTGGACTTGGCTATCTTGAGTAATTATGTAGTGTCTACAATCTTTGCCACCTCACTGTTTACCCCCCTCTTCCAGATCATTTATGAATATGTTGAACAGCACAGATCCTAGTACAGATCCTTGGGAGACACTGCTATTTACCTCTCTCCATTGTGAAAACTGATGATTTATTTTCCTATCTTTTAACAAATTACTGATCCATGAGAGAACCTTCCCTCTTATCCCATGACTGCTTGGCTTGCTTAAGAGCCTTTGGTGAGAGACCTTGTCAAAAGCTTCCTGAAAGTCCCCAAGTACACTACCATCCACTGGATCACACTTGTCCATATGCTTGTTGACATCCTCAAATAATTCTAATAGATTAGTGAGGCATGATTTCCCTTTACAAAAGCCATGTTGACTCTTCCCCAACATATCGTATTCATGTATGTGTGTGACAATTCTGTTCTTTATTATAGTTTCTATCAATTTGCCTGGTACTGAAGTTAGGTTTACTAGCTTATGATTGCCAGGATTGCCTCTGGAGGCAAGTTAAAACAAAGTAAGATATACAAATGTGCCTAAATCATTCACCTATTCAGTCAAGAAGATTAAGTGTTATCAAATGTCTGGCGCAAAACCCACCCACAATGGAGGCTAGTAAAACAGTCCTGAAATAGCAACATTTGATTGGATACTCCATCCAATCAATAACTCTAGCAATCAATGAGCCTCTTTGGAAAAAAAGGCACCCTCTCAATGGCTGCTGAAAAAGCCAGCCTTCACTTTTTCAGGCCCCAGTGCATTTTTATTTTCTGCTGAAGGTGTGACTTCTTTGCTAACAGCCCAAAGATGCTTCTAATCCTACTGGATCATTTGTCCACATGCAGTACAGGCCCAACAGCTGCATATTGCTATGAAAATCACCCCGAACGTACCCTCAACTGATGCAAAAATTACATAGCTAGCTTTAAATACTGTCAAAAGTCACAAGGAAAGCATATTATGGTCTCCATTAACAAGGACATAAAAATGCTATATATTGAGAGAGGTGCTCTTATTTAAAAAAACTACACACTCTACTCCATCTACAAAAAACTTGACAACATTTAGGCTACTGGTGTGGTAAGATCACTGCTTATCATGGTGACCAATATTGTCTCATTATTTACTTGTACTCCACCATTTGTCTGTATCCATCAGTTGTCTCCTGTCTTATACTTAGATTATTAGCTCCATGGAACTGGGATGGTCTCTTTGTTCTGTGTTTGTACGGTGACCAACACAATGAGATCTTGGTCAAGATAGGGGCCCCTAGGTGCTGCAACACCACGTACAACAACTTAGAGATCTCTAGTCTGCACTAAACAGACACTTAAAGAAACTGCATCAATAATCGCCCCTGCTGTTATAAAATTAATGTCCATACCCCTTGATCTGACATGCAGCCCTACACTTCAGCACTAGAAAAAAGAAGGAAACAAACAAAATACCCAAAACAAAACCCAGGATAATAAAAATCATCACTTCTGTGGCACCTTTCATCTACAGCTCTCAAAATGCTTCAGAAAAGTAACTGAGTCTCACAAGAACCACAAAAGGTAGGTATCCTTCTACCTGTTTAACAGGTGGGTAAACTGAAAAACAGAGCATAAGTGACTCATATGGAGTCAGTAGAAGAGCCAGGAAAATAACTCAGAAGTCTTGGAGTTCTTGTTCCAGCTTGTCCAGTTAAGGACTTAGGGCCTGATCCAAAGCCCAGGGAAATCAATGGAAAAACTTCCAACTGATTTCAGTGGGCTCTGGATCAAGTCCATAGTGTCAACATTAAAGGATGATAAAGAACTACAATATTTTCTTATGCTATCTTTACTATTATTTTGACAGCCAGAAAGCCTAAAACAAGAACTAGTATAAAGTAAACTCCCAACAGAGAATACACAAACAAAAACAGGTACTGAACCATGTAGATCTGCTTGCTACAAAATGTGTACACATAACAAGCACATCAAACAGAATCCTTAAAGGAAAACATTCTAAATCCAGGCTGAATCTATGCGAAAGGAAAAAGACAGAGGCATGTCTTAGAGGTTTTTAAGGTCAGGCTTGATAAAGCCCTGGCTGGGATGATTTAGTTGGGGATTGGTCCTGTTTTGAGCAGGGGGTTGGATTAGATGACCTCCTGAGGTCCCTTTCACCCTTGATATTCTACGATTCTATGTGAAAATATGTTACATAAATAAAAATACATATAAACAATCTCAGAACAAACCTCCAACCATCTAGGCTAGGAAGAACAGAATACATCATTTAGGAAATGTTTCTAACAAATATACCTCTCCATTTTTGATTTTGCCACTGTAGTTTTAACAAGAGACGGCTGGCCAGGGAAGCGGAATGATTCTATAAAAGGTTAAATAAATTATGCTAACTATATTCAGAATACTTCTGTAAAATAAAAACCACATTCTGCTTTTTCATATTATTTCCAAATTTAAATAAATTAGCAGTTTTAATACATCCTGGAATCTTCTCCTCAGCAATAATCTTTCATGATGAATGCTAGGGAAACCAGTGACACATTGTGCACCCTTTATAACGGCTGATCAGCCCACCCTAGCTTTTATTGAACAGTCCTTCCACTGCTCAGCAAGTCAGAACACACCTTCTCGGAAGGACCCAGCTTAACTTGGTGTCCAGGCCTCAATTGTCTCCAGGGTAAGTTAGAAAAAAAAAAGATGCATAGAATGTGTGTCTTGGTTGCCTCGGAGATGGAGGTTCTTCAGCACCCTGCAGAGTACTTTAATCCAGAACAACCTTTTTTTAAAAAATTTGGATGCTTACGAGCCAGTACCCACACTGTCAGATTCTGAAGAATTCCACAGTGCTGCAAGTTTGTCTTCAAATAAAATGTGTTTTAAATCTGAAGTATTCTAAAGCACTGCTGAGGATATTAATAGACAAAATCTATATTGTGTCTGTAGTACTTTTTGTAGATCTCTGATTAATTCTAAAATGACAGCCCTGCAACCCAATTGCAACAATTGTTAAAGATGACTTACAAATTTTCTAATGCCCAACTCTTTCATATTACCAAAACACTACAGCAATTCTGTCCCTTATCATTCTTTAATATATTAGGAGATCTAATTGGCTTGTCTGCAATCATAATTTGAAGACCTATGCAGTTAATCTGAGTTGTGTTTATCCCATAAGAACATCATAAGAACAGCCATACAGGGTCAGGCCAAAGGTCCATCTAGCCCATCTTCTGACAGTGGCCAATGCCAGGTGCCCCAGAGGGAATGAACAGAACAGGTAATCACCAAGTGATCCATCCCCTCTCGCCCGTTCCTAGCTTCTGGCAAACAGAGGCTAGGTACATCAAACCTGCCCATCCTGGCTAATAGCCATTGATGGATCTATCCTCCATGAATTTATCTAGTTCTTTTTGGAATTCTGTTATAGTCTTGACCTTCACAACATCCTCTGGCAAGGAGTTCCACAGGTTGACAATGCGTTGTGTGAAAAAATACTACCTTTTGTTTGTTTTAAACCTGCTGCCTATTAATTTCATTTGTTGGCCCCTAGTTCTTGTGTTATGAGAAGAAGTAAATAATACTTATTTACTTTCTCCACACCAGTGATGATTTTATAGACCTCTATCATATCCACCCTTCATCTTGGAAAATAAATGACTAAAAGTCCCAGTCTTATTAATCTCTCCTCATACGGCAGCCGTTCCATACCCCTATTCATTTTTGTTGCCCTTTTCTGAACCTTCTCCAATTCCAATATATCTTTTTTGAGATGGGAAGACCACATCTGCACGCAGTATTCAAGATGTGGACATATCATGGAGATAGATAGATAGATAGAGACAATATGATATTTTCTGTCTTATTATCTATCCCTTTCTTAGTAATTCCCAACATTCTGTTCGCTTTTTTGACTGCTTCTGCACATTGAGTGGATGTTTTCAGAGAACTATCCACAATGACTCCAAGATCCCATTCTTGAGTGGTAACAAGCTAATTTAGACCCCATTGTTTTATATGTATAGTTGGGATCCCACATATAGGGTGGTGCCCTGTGCAACATCAGTGACAATACTACTAGCTGGCAAGGAGGGCAAAGCCCAGTACACAGGGGATGTAGCAGGGTGGGTACCCGCTCCTGCCCTGAAGGGCTTAAAACAGCCAGGAAGACTGCTGTGGCAGGGAAAAGCCAGGCTGATTAGGGAAGTAGCCACAGCTGGGCCATGCCCCAATCATGCCCAGCTGGTCCCTATAAAAGGCTGTGAGCCAGAGGCTTATAGACTTATAGAAGTCTCTCTCTCTCTGCATTCAGAGAGAGAAGGGCCTGGCTGCAGGGAGCTAGAGACAGGGTACCTGAGTGGAGCAGGGCTGGGGAAAGGCAGAGGAGCTGGGGAGCTCCAGCCTGGAAAGCCCCAGGCTGCAGCCTAGCAGAAGGCTAATGGGTACTGAGGGTTGCAGAGGGCAGCCCAGGGGTAGGCCAAGGCAGCAGGTCCAAACCTAACCTTGCCAGTGATGAGTCGGCTGATACTGCAGTCTGCCCCAGGGCGTGGGGCTAGACGATGACTGGCAGTAGCCGTATACTGAGATGAGGTGGGGTTGGTGGGTGGGGGTTCCCCCGGGAAGGGGAGACCCTAAGACTGAGGGGTTACTGCTAGGGAGCAGCACCCCAGGTACAAGGGCACCGGGTCCGGGAGGGACACGGGGGCCAGAGGACAGGCGGATCACCGGGCTGCAGAGGGCGCTCCGGAGCTGGAATGAGCTAATTCCCGGAAGTCACCAGCAGGAGTCGCCACAGGGGTGAATCTGCTCCTCTACAGGGGACAATATGGTAAATAAAACAAACCTGAGCAAAAGACTGAAGCACCAAAAATAGCAGCGTAACTGGGGGAAATGGGGAAGCTCCAGGAGCTGACACCCTCAAATGGGGATTACACCGTTATACGATCCTGTTTCAGTTGCTTATAACTTACCAAATTTTAACCATTTGGGCTGAAATTATCTATGCCAGTTGTTTGCCTCGGGCTGAATTTTTCTAGAAAATTACAGCTGTCACGGAGTGTGGGGGGACACAAGGTCCGGCACCCCCGGCTTCCTGCGATTCACCATGACTCTCAGCCAGCCAGTAAAGCTGGGTATTTAGACAACAGGGACACAGTCCAAGACAGGTCTTGCAGGCACAGACAACAGGACCCCCTCAGTTAGGTCCATCTTGGGGTCCCAGGGCACCACAGCCCCCTTGGAAGGTCAGAGCCCCGTCTGCCTCCCAGCCATTCCACCAGCCAGCTCTGAAACTCTCCCCCCACCCTTTGTTCAGTTTCCTGGGCAGAGGTGTCACCTGGCCTCTAACCCCTTCCTGGGTTCTCATGTTACATGCTCAGGTATCTTCCCTTGGCCAGTCTCCCATCCCCCCATGCAGACCATCCTAGCCACACTCCCCTGCCTTCCCAGCCAACACTCCCCACTCAGCATTCAAAGACCACATTAAGAACAGTCCCAGTTCATCACAACAGTCAAAATGGTTTAGCCATTTCTGAGAACAAGGATGGGAGAAATGACAATTTGATGTTGTTAAAAAATGCTGGTGAACTTAAATGGAAAAAAAAAAAAAGCTCTAGCACCCCCTTGCTTTTGGGCAGTGACTTGAAATTTGGCAGGGGCTGGCTATCCCCATGAAAATCAGCCCAAATTTGGCCAAGTTATAAAGCCTTTGGGGGTTGGGAGCTGGGGAAACCACAGTTTGCACATGCCCGATAGAGACCTCTCTGATTTTGCAGCTAAAATCTCTAAAAATTCCATCCTCACTGAGTGTGCTCAAGCCTCTCTCACTCCTAGTGCTGACCAGACTGAGCCTATGCCTGTCTCCACAGTGAGTGAGCATGCTGCCGCCCAGGGACAAAGCCAGATTTTTTCCCAGTCGCTGTTGCTCCCAGTTGCTCTGGGCCAAGGTGGGAACTGAGAGTGAGGAGCTTGTCTTCCCTGTGCCTGATTTGAATGCAGTGGGACAAAAGCCTGACCAAGGGAAGAGAAAGGAGAAGATCAGGACAAGGAACCTGGTGAGACAGACTGGAAGGGGGTGGGAGAGAGAGGACTGGGATTCCCCTTTGAGGAGGTTTTATCATCCCTGTTTTAAAGATGCAGAACTGAGGCAGAGATTAAGGCCAAAAATTTCCACTATTTTTGAGTGCCTGATTGGAGATGCCTGGGACCTGATTTTTCAGAGTATTTAGTACTATACAGACATCATGCGGTCAAAGCACAGCTCCCACTCACATCAGCTGTGAGTGCTTTGCTCTTTTGCAAATCAGACCCAAAGGTATCGAGCTGGGCATCCAGAAAAGGAAGAACACTCAATCAGTCATCACCTATGAAGAGTTGGGTTTACATGTCTACCCTAGCATCACGTAGGAATTCTGCAGAAGAGGCAGGGATTAAAGACAATTCTCCAGGGCAGCACACAGCTGCCTTAACCCTGAGACCATTCTTTCTCTTCCTGCAATTGCCTTCCTTTATCCATTACACACCTTCCAACTTCTGCAACAAATGAGGCAGGGCCCCTATAGACAACAGGCTCCTTCACTACCTGACTCCAATTCAACCACAGAGCAGCTCCATCTGTGCACTGAATGAGACAAGGGAACAAATAGTATGTGATCATGTAGAATCATAGACCCATAGGGCTAGAAGGGACCGCAAGGATCATCTAGTCTAACCCCCTGCCAAGATGGAGGATTTGTTGCATCTAAACCATCCAAGATATAGGACTATCCAGCCTCTTTTTGAAAAGCTCCAGTGAAGGAGCTTCCATGACTTCCCTAGGCAGCTTGTTCCATTGTCCTGCTGGTCTTGCAGTTTGGAAGTTTATCCTGAGATTTAATCTAAAACTGCTGTGCTGTAGTGTGAACCCATTGCCTCTTGTCCTGCCCTCTGTGGCAAGAAAACTATTTTTCTCCATCTTTTTTATGGCAGCCTCTCAAGTATCTGAAGACCACTATCACATCACCCCTTAATCTGTTTTCCAACCTAAACATACCCAGTTCCTTCAGCCTTTGCTCACATGGCTTGCCATCCATCCCTTTGATCATCTTTGTAGCTCGCCTCTGGATCTTTTCTAGTTGTATTTGTGCGTTTGTTTTTTCTTCCCTAAGTGTAGCACCTTACATTTATCTTTATTGAATTTCATTTCATTGTCTCTAGCCCAATTCTCCAATTTATCAAGATCCCTTTGAATTTTAGCTCTGTCCTCCAAAGTGTTTGCAATTCTCCCCCGCCCCCCCCCCCAGCGTTGTGTCATCTGCAAAGTTGATCAGTATGCTATCTATTCCTACATCCAGGTAATAAATAAAGATGTTAAATAACACCGGACCCAGAACAGATCCCTGTGGAACCCCACTTGAGACCTCCCTCTAATCTGACATCATTCCATTAATAGTTACGCTTTGTCTGCGGGTTGTTGAATCCTCCTAATGGTAGTTCTGCCAAGCCTGCATTATTCCAGTCCATGTGGGACTGTGTCAAAAGCCTTGCTTAAATCAAGGTATATTATGTCCACCACATTCCCCCTACCCACCAAACCAGTTACTTGTTAAAGAAGGAAACTGAGCTGGTTTGGCATGCTTTTTTCTTAGTGAATTCATGTTGGCTGCTAATGATCACCCCTTCATCCTCCAGGTATTTGCAAATTCAATTAATGATATACAGTATCACAATGCAGATATATTGTAGGAGTCCATTAAGGGGGCTGATTAAGGTTGCACAGGCAAAATTAATTCTGGTATTTCCTAACCTTTGAGTGCTTGATTTTGCAACCTTAATAATGTTCTTTTAACATAGTCTTTTTTGTGTGTAATATAATAAATACAAATAAATTATGCTCATGTTGCAAATATCTTTTTGATTATTTCCATCCAAAACCGATACACAAGGCTAGGTGAAAAATTCAATTAAGACAGAAAATACCAAGCTTGCCTGGACTTGCTAAATTCAGCAGATCTCCTGCTTTTTTCTTCCATTACCAAGGCACCTGAAACATACCAAGTGCTATTTCTATTAACACCTATTATTTATTAAGTCCTGAGATAAGTGACTTGGGGGAAAACATATTGGCGGGCTGTCCTTAATGTTTTTACCTAGGCTATTCCATTATCTGAGTGTTCTTGAATATCTCACATGCTTCCCTCTGCTAGCTCCAGTGGAACAAAATCTAGGAGAAACCAGACAAGAATGCAGGTAGGCTAGGGAGAGGGAGTAGCAGCTCTGCAGTATGTTACCTCCTCCGCAGATCCCTCACTCAGTGGAACTGGGGCTTTACAATCCTTGTGCAAGTCGCTCTATGCAGTATTGGCCAATCCTTAATGCATGGGGAAATTTTCCAAAGAACATAATGGTGACCATGTTAGCTCCCCTTCCACATTGATATCCACCTGCTTTGGAAAGCCAAGTTTGGTGCAGTGGCCCATTAAGAGCCATGCTACAGAGAAAGGGGTCTACACAAAAGCCACTAGTGTAAATCAGGTGCAAGAGATCAGAATCAGGCCCTATGGAGTTTTCTGGACCTTACATGTATTTTTCTTACTCCGGTGATAACATGGCCCTACGTATTTCAACGAAAGAGGACGTGCTAAATGTATTATCTGAAGTTCAAAAGTGATCAAATGGTTACTGATCATTTGAAAAAATGGAAAAAAGAGATAAGATGTGAAAATATATATTTCCCAGTCTTATGGCTTAATCCTGCAAAACCTTAAACATGTAACTTTACTCACATGAGGAGTCCCACTGAATATTTGGTTTACTTGCATGAGTAAAATTATTCATGGCCTTGAGTATCTGCAGGATCTGAGGCAATCTCTCAAGATGTATAATGCCTAATAAGTTTCACCTAAAGTATATACACATAGGGCTGGTCTATACTTAGCCGCTAGTTCGGCGGCTGGAAATCGAACTTCCTGGTTCGATTTATCGCGTCTGGTCTGGACGCGATAAATCGAACCAGGAAGTGCTCGCCGTCGACTGCGGAACTCCAGCTCAACGAGAGGAGTACCGCGGAGTCGACGGGGAGCCTGCCTGCCAAGTGTGGACAGCGTCTGAACCACGGTAAGTTCGAAGTAAGGTATGTCGAATTCAGCTACGTTATTCACGTAGCTGAATTTGCGTACCTTACTTCGACTTGGGGGGTAAGTGTAGACCAAGCCATAGAATCATAGAATATCAGGGTTGGAAGGGACCTCAGGAGGTCATCTAGTCCAACCCCCTGCTCAAAGCAGGACCAATCCCCAGATAGATTTTTACCCCAGATCCCTAAATGGCCCCCTCAAGGATTGAACTCACAACCCTGGGTTTAGCAGGCCAATGTTCAAACCACTGAGCTATCCCTCCTCCCCACATGTTGGTAAATACATTTTCTTGAGCCATAAAGAAATCACTTTGTCAACAGATGTTACATTTTTATAACAATTTTTGCACTTGTATCTTTCTATGACATGTTGTATACCCAACATATTCCATCTTGCCAAAAGAGCAATGGAAAACCAACTACTTCTTTAATGTTTAATTAAGAGTAAAAGCAAATTTATGTAGTGATATACCACACTCTTGCCTAGTAATAAAGACAAACATCTCTGCACAATATTAACACTTACGAAGATAGTCATTTCAGTTTCACTTGGCTTACAAAATGCCTAAAGAAACTTTCGCACTCTTGTACATCATTTCAGATATTTCTGCTAATTTTTTATTTAACTAGTTCATTGTAGATATCATTTGGGACATTATAGTTTCTACAGTAACATTTTTGGTACTTGAATAAAGTTTGTGATATGCCCTAAAATAATTATATTTGTCTTTAGGAAACATGTTATTTGAGTTTTGAATGAAACTGCTGATAAAGGCTGACAAAAATTACTCCAGCTCAAAATGTGACAGATGTGCTGTCTGCCAAGGGATTTCCCTAGAAAATTTCCAATTTTCTTCTATCAGTTTAAAGAAGGTTCATTTAAAATCTGTTGGAATGTATTAATGTGCAGCATTGCATTATGTGCAGTTAAGGATATATGGGGAAAATACTGGGAAATCTAAACTCTGGCATCTTGACTTTAAAATTGCTATGCAATCCATCCAAAATCCAAAAGTTTTTAAATGAACTAACATTTAACTACTTTGTATGAACCATACTAAACCCTGCAATTTAGTCCCCAAAATTATAAAATTTGCATAGTAGCATCTCTCATTTGATGAGTTTTTAAAAACAAATCATAGAAAGCATTTTAAAGAATTCGTTTTCCACTGCTGATGTCTGAAACAAGTATTTTAGGATTTCAGTATGTTGTATCCCAAATAACAGCAGAAACAAATTTGAGCCCTCTCTAAGTCAAAGCAATATGAAGTCTTGGGGTTTTACCTGACTTATCTTTATTCATGAAAGCAAAGTAGCAATATGACAGAAATTCCTTCATCTATCTTCAGATTGCTAGTAAACCACAATATTTCCTTTTTAGACAAGTATCCAGGCACAGTAATCAGTTCATTTACCCCATTCCCTATTAGACTGTCATTTATTCTGTTGGGGCTCAGGGTGGAGGCAACATAACTCCTGTCCTCCAAAGCACTTGCAACCCCTCCCAGTTTGGTATCATCTGCAAATTTTATAAGTGTACTCTCTATGCCATTATCTAAATCACTGATGAAAATATTGAACAGAACCAGACCCAGAACTGATCCCTGTGGGACCCCACTTGTTATGCCCTTCCAACATGACTGTGAACCACTGATAACTACTCTCTGGGAACGGTTTTCCAACCAGTTTTGCACCCACCTTATAATAGCTCCATCTAGGTTGCATTTCCCTAGTTTGTTTATGAGAAGGTCATGTGAGACAGTATCAAAAACCTTACTAAAGTCAAGATATACCAGGTCTACCGCTTCCCCCCTATCCACAAGACTTGTTATCCTGTCAAAGAAAGTTATCAGGTTGGTTTGACGCAATTTCTTCTTGACAAATCCATGCTAACTGTTACTTACCACCTTATCATCTTCTAGATGTTTGCTTAATTATTTGCTCCATTATCTTTCCAGGTATAGAAGTTCAGAAATTCCCCAGGTTGTCCTTATTTCCCTTTTTATAGATTGGAAAAGGTCAAACATAGTGCCAGTCTTCTGGAATCTCTCCCATCTTCCATGACTTTTCAAAGATAATCGCTAATGGCTCAGATATCTCCTCAGTCAGCTCCTTGAGTATTCTAGGATGCATTTCATCAGACCCTGGTGACTTGAAGACATCAAACTTGTCTAAGTAATTTTTAACTTGTTCTTTTCCTATTTTAGCCTCTGATCCTCCCTCATTTTTACTGACATTCACTACGTTAGTGAAGACAATCGTCACCAACCTTCTTGGTGAAAACCAAAACAAGGAAGTCATTAAGCACCTCTGCCATTTCCACATTTTCTGTTATTATTTCCCCACCCCTCATTGAGTAACGGGCCTACCCAGTCCGTGGTCTTCCTCTTGCTTCTAATGTATTTTTAGAATGTTTTCTTGTTACCCTCTATGTCTCTAGCTAGTTTGATTTTGTTTTGTGCCTTGGCCTTTCTAATTTTGTCTCTACATACTTGTGTTATTTGTTTATATTCATCTTTGTAATTTGACCTCATTTCCACTTTTTGTCAGACTCTTTTGATTTTTAGATCATAGAAGATGTCCTGGTTAAGCCAGGGTGGTCTCTTGCCATACTTCCGATCTTTCCTATGCAGTGGGATAGTTTGCTCTTCTGCCCTTAATAAGGTCTCTCTGAAAAACTGCCAACTGTCTTCAATTGTTTTCCCCTTAGACTTGCTTCCCATGGGATCTTACCTACCAACTCCCTGAGTTTGCTAAAGTCTGCTTTCTTGAAATCCATTGTCTTTAGTTTGCTGTTCTCCCTCCTACCATTCCTTAGAATCATGAACTCATCATTTCATGATCACTTTCACCCAGGCTGCCTTCTACTTTCAAATTCTCAACCAGTTCCTCCCTATTTGTCAACATCAAATCTAGTACAGCCTCTCCACTTGTAGCTTTCTTCACCTTCTGAAATAAAATATTGTCTCCACTACATTCCAAGAACTTGTTGGATAATCTGTGCCCTGCTGTGTTATTTTCCCAACAGATGTCTGAGTAGTTGAAGTCCCCCATCACCACCAAGTCCTGTGCTTTGGATGATTTTATTAGTTGTTTAAAAAAAACCCTCATCCACCACTTCTTCCTGGTCAGGTGGTCTGTAGTAAACCCCTACCATGACATCATCCTTATTTTTTACCCCTTTTATCCTTACCCAGAGACTTTCAACACGTCTGTCTCCTATTTCCATCTCAACCTCAGTCCAAGTGTGTACATTTTTAATATATAAGGCAATACCCCCTCCCTTTTTTCCCCCTACTTGTCCTTCCTGAGCAAGCTGTACCCTTTTATACCAATATTCCAGTCATGCATATTATCCCACCAGGTCTCTGTGATGCCAACTATGTCATAGTTGTGTATACTAGCATTTCAAGTTCATCCTGCTTATTCTCCATGCTTCTTGCATTAGTATACACTACAGACATGTAAGATACTGATTTGATTCCTCCCCCCGCAAGTTCGGTCTTGTCTCTCCCTTATCCCTGCTATAACAGCCCATGGTCCCCCCAAATTCTGACCCTTCTCCCAGGTCTCCATATTTTTGACTTACCTGTGGGCTTTGGTCACCTGCCCCCTTCGAACCTAGTTTAAAGTCCTCCTCATGAGGTTAGCCAGTCTGTAGCCAAATATGCTCTTCCCCTTCCTCAATAGGTGGACCCCATCTCTGCTTAGCAGTCCTTCCTCCTGGAACAGCATCCTGTGGTCAAGGAAGCCAAAGCCTTCCTGGTGACACCATCCTCGCAGCCAGGCATTCACCTCCAGGATGCATCTGTCTCTGCCCAGGCCCCTACCCCTTACCAGAAGGATCAAAGAGAACACCGAGAACACCACCTGGGCTCCCAACTCCATCATCTTTACTCCCAGAGCCCTGTAGTCACTTCTGATCTGCTGAGGGTCATACCTCGCAGTGTCATTAGTGCCCACATGGATGAGTAGCATGGGGTAATAGTCAGAGGGCCAGATGATCCTCAACAATCCCTCCATAACGTCTCGGATATGGGCCCCTAGCAGGCAGCATACTTCCTGGGATGCCATGTCCGGGCAACAGATGGGTGCCTCCATCCCCCTCAGAAGAGGGTCACCAATCACCACTACCCTACGTTTCCTCCTGGGAGTGGTGGCTGCGATCCTCCCAGCCTTGGGGGTACATGGCTTCTCCTCCTCCACCTTTGGGGGTGATTCCTCATCGCTTGTTGCCAGGGCAGCATATCCTTTTCCCATCACCATGGTGCGTGGGTTGGGAGTAGGGTGAAGCAGTGCCTGCTGCCAGAAGTAACCAGCAGCCAGTGTCGTCCCTGTGCCAGAGCCATATCCTCCTCCCCCGGTGGTGTGACAGCAGTCCTCTGTAGCTGGATAGCTTCTTCAGCCTTGTGAATACTCTCAAGGAATTCCTCGTAGGCACAGATGCTCCTCAGCCTAGCCACCTCCTCCTGCAGCTCTGCCACCTGCTTCCTGAGCGATTCCACCAGCAGGCACCTTTCACACTGGATGGTCCCCAGCCTGGCTTGCTGTGAGTGGGAAATGCAGGCACATCAGGGTCAGGGTAGAGGCATCCATGGTCAATCTGTCTGTCTGGATACAGGCGCAGGTGGAGGAGACAGGAGCAGCGTTGGCACTGGCGATGCAGCCCTTCCTAACCGATTATATGCTGACTCCTTCTCAAACTCCTCTGTTTGCAGTCCCTGTTCACTAGCTCCCCTTGGTCGCTTAGCCGCTGGCTTTTAAGGCCTTCTCTCTTAGGTCAGCCCCACCCCTTCATTAATGACACAGGGGTAGGGTGATTGAAGCTGATCAAGGATGATCCAGGGAACAAAGGCTCAAGCAGTCCCCAGCCATGTTATTTTGTACAAATTATGTTATTATTTATGTTTCTTATCATAAGATTTATAAAGTTGGTATTTAATTAAGTTCATTCCTTTTGTTACTGAATGTGCAGCGGCTGACCCTGTGCAATCCTTGCTGAAAATCCTTCAAGACTGAACTCTGGGTCTCCAGCTGCTTTTCTAGTGGAGTTGGGTGTTTTTAGGCACCGGAGAAGGGCAACGAAGTGAACTCTAGCCCACTCCAAGGCTACACAAGCATAACTAATACCAATACAATTTATCAAGCCATTAGGAACTGGTTGCCAAATTGCATTTAGACTCAGTGCGGTTAGGTATATAGGTGTGACCTAAGTGGCAAACGCAAAACCTTGACCAAAACAAAAAATAAGGAAATGCCATCGAGAGATTAAAAACAGATTTAATTACATATAGACACTCCCCATTATTATTCCAATGGGAAAAAGCATTGTGACTTGGGGGGGGCGGGAGGGGGAGAAAAGCTGTTTTAACTACCATACCAAACAAACAATCTCCTTTAGACAAATGTCATTAAACATGGTATGATTTTCACATCTGCACATTTATCTGTCCAGTGGCATTTCTTTTCATTTAGATTTAAAACTGTGTTTAAACATAACCTATTTTAAACATAACTATTTAAGCAAGTGAAAATGCCTGTTTGAAAGACCATACACCAGGGAAACTCCTATTAATGCCCCCTGGGAACCATACAGCCACAGCGGGATGAGAATAGACCCCTGAGGAACTAGAACATAAAACAACAGGGTAGCAAAATGTGATTATGGCAAATAGAAGTGGTGAACATTGCAAGAACCCTTGAAGTGTATTGAGTGACCTTTGGAAAGGTCTATGTTCCCCACTCCTCTGCAAACATGCACTCATATACTTATGTAAGTAAATGTGCATAACAGAGCACTAACACTTAGCTCTTTTGGAGCTACAGTGGTAAGCATGGCTTGAAAGAAGCAGAGAGATTGTAAAGGAGAATTAAACACTGCTGGGAGGAGAGGGGTCCAGCTACACGTACCCCCTGTGAGAATAAGACAAGCATGACAGACCATTCTATGTGCTAGTGCATTTTGCAACGTAAAACTCGGCTCCCCTGAATGATCTCTGTACTTCTGTGCAACACACCAACCACAGGTGGATTGACAGCCTTATGGGATGAGACCCCCTTTCTGAACCTGCGACCAAGAATGTGAGTTGGGTTTCACACTCCGCTACCTCTCCCACATCTCCTCAGAGGGCAAAGGATCTCTCACCTCCTCCTCGAGATGGTTGCAGCAAGAACTCCAAGTCAGTAACGCCAACTTAATGTACAGAAAACAGCTTGTTCAGCATGGAAAGAGAGAAGATCAAGGAGCATCAAAGGCAAACACAAGCCTCACTAGACAGGCCAAGAAGCTCTTCTGTACTACAGGTGAATCCCTTCCTCAGCTCGCTGGGACGCAGCCATTTGGATAGTGCCAACTGCTTCACAGAGTGGGGCTAACCAACATGCAGAGATGTGGCCCCACTTCCTCAGATCTGATTTGTATATCCAGAGGAGCAAGGAGGAAGACACCTCTGTGTTCCACTGTGGGAAGGAACTTCCAGTTGTCCCTGGGACTTGCATTTGGAGAAGGCTCCTTTTGTTCTGTTGTATGTAGGTGCCCATACATTACTCCTCATCATGGTATCTGAGCCCCTCACCCCCTGCCTGCTAGAGCCAGACACAATCTGGCTATGTGTTAGCTGTTTCATCATACAGGAAAGGTGTTTGTGTGTTATATGTATAGCTCGCTCTCTCTGTCTCTCTCACACACGCTTTTTTCTCGTTTCAGATGATAAATTAAAAACTCTTATTTTCTCCACCAAGACTGGTTAAATAGGTCATCATTTCTGGGGAAAGATTTTCTTTGACAATTAATTTCAATGGGTAACTCTCATTCCGGGGTACTCCAAATCAATTGCACTAACAATCTAGTTTGAGTTAATCTGGGTTTCCCCAGTATTAAACTTGAATAATTGATTTTTATTTTTACACATTAGGTTAACATTACTTTGCATTGCAGAAGCCGAATGAAGTGTCTACCCTCTGGCTATCCAGCAAGTCACCTATGTAGAGACTTGTCTAAAAAAAGATCAGACATGATAAAGGGGCAACAGCCCTTGAAGAGCAGAAATAACATGGGAGTTCATTTCCACTATTCTACGGCTATAAGTTCAAAGCATAAAACTCACATTTATGGAACGGAAGGTTTCCTGAATAAAAAGGAAATACTTTTTGTCAAGGTGCCATGAGATTTCATGTTTTGTAGTTTTCATAGCCTATGAAATGTTCTTTTAATGACCATTTTGCTAAGGGAACAGCTTAAAAGGTTGGGGTGAAACCAAAGCTCAGCTGTTACATTGCTGATACTTTGAAACACACTGTATCAAAAGGGGATTCTGGTAGTATATATTTAGGGCCCATTTGTTTGGTCAAACGCGTGATTGGTCACAATACTTCCATAGCTGAGAATGTTGTTTTTTAATTGAGCAGGCATTCTGTTACTTACCCAATGCTTTGAATTGATTCCGTTAATGGAACGGTGCCCAGGTTGCCATAGCAATTGGCTTTATATATGTTCCTAAATATGAATATATATTTCACTGCACAAAATGGTGCATGCTTTTACAAGTGCGTGCAGTTTGCATCTACCCAGTGTAAGCATGCGGTGCCTGATACACGATGCATCAGGATTCCACACTTCACTAGGTATGTGCACATTTCCCAACTTATGCCCGTGCAATGGACGTTGTGCACTTGCAAATCAGGCAGGTGTGCACTTTGGAAATCTGGCTATTCTGTTTAAAGATGCTACACTGTAAAGTCCAGATTTTGGGGATCACAATTTGGGATGAGCAACGTGGGAGCATGGAGTCCCATCATCCCAGGACAACCACTGGGGGGATTATACCACTGGATGCAAAACTGCTTCCCATCTCTCTTGGCTGCAAGGGGAGGGAACGGAGCACCACTCAATAGGATGGTGCAGCCACATTCCCCCACGGGGAGCCCAAACAACTGTGTGCGCCAGGGTAAATGGGAAGAGCAGGTGTTGTGGCCTCAGCTCCTGTGAGTTGATTTACACTATGGGAAGTACATTGAGGGAACAGTGCCTACACTCCCCCCAAGCACAGGGACTGCACGGGGAGAAGGGTACATTCTTGTGCCTGCCTTCCACATCTGTATGCAAGAGGCAGGAACAATCTGGCCTGACGTGTAGAAGTAGGAATTGATTTCATGCTTTCTATTTGTTTGCTTTAGGAAAAAAGGCACATATAATAAACTGATTTGGAGGGCAGTTGTTCACTAGAGAGTTCTTGAGATAGAAATCATACTCTATCTATATTTATATTTTAACTGAAGTGGAAATGAACAGACTTTTAGAATTAAGTCTAGTAGAATCATGCATTTGAGAATGTCTTGAGTACTTTAAAACGCGCCTTTACATTTCTAAATGTTGCTGAGTTTAGCATACCAGGGTTATGCATTACACTTACAAACTGCAGCTATTCTATGGTTGATACTCCACTGTAAAAGTGAGTCATGGCCTTAAAACCAGCTGTTACAGAAATATCAGGTTCAGTGTGTTCTGTCAAAAAAGGAGAGAGATTCAGCAACCACCGAATCACTGGCTCAGAAGAAGTGTTAAACAGAGCAACCCAGCAGACCTATGGCTAATGCAACTGCCAAACAAAAGACATGGCCTCCATTTCCAAGTTCAATCTCGCAGGCAGCTGGATGAACTGGAAGAGGGATGGTAGACTCTTGCATGCTGGAACTTCAACAACCTCAGCACACTTGGGGACAAAGTCTCAGAGAGTCATTTCGTTTGGAAGCAGCTCAGCCCACAGGACAGCATACTGGAGTAATACTTACTCATTGCTTCCAAAGTAGGTGAGAGGGAGTCACAGCCTTTCTAATCCAGGGAATCTGTTTCCATAGGAGGGAGTAGCCAGCTCCCACCAAAAATATAGCTCCTAGAAGGCATCATCTCTGCAGAGAATCCCAAGAGGAGAGGAGTATGGGATGATGTACCCTCTCCCGCAAGAATACCTGGTGTGCAGAGAAAGCATCAAGAAGTCCCTCAGGCAGATGTATGTAATGGGAAGAGAGGGACTTAGAATACATTTTCAAAGATTCAGTTCAAGGGACAGGTGAAATTTTACATAGCAGTTGCACCAGAGTCTATTCCTACTGCACTGTCTCATCACATCAAACCAATCGGATGCTCTGGCACCAGTTCTCCACTGGGCCTGCCAGAGCATCCGATTGGTTTCACATGAGATTTTTTTTTACTCACCTAAGAAATATATAAATTAAAATTGCAGAACAAAGACAAAATATATTCTGTCACACAGTTTATCTTTATTTCTAGACTTCAGACTAACCTCAGTAAAAGTGTATTTCCCCAAGCTGCTCCCTGTGCTACTTCTCTTCCCTAAAAATTGCCACTCGATATCCCAACTGAATACACAAAACTGTTTCTAGAGCACAGACGAAGAAAGCTGAGATACCAGGAGCCAGGGCTATTACTTTCTCAGGTTAAGAAAGTAAAATGTATTCACTCCAGTACATGGTGTCCAGAAACAAGACAGAGAAGACTAGGATGATAGATGAATCTAGACCGAGCAATCCTTCATTGCACAAACAGATCTTGCTAATATAGTAGCATACGAACGATCAGCTTCTCCCCAGAGCCAACCCTGTCTCCCAATATGGGAAAGTATGGAATCTGACATGACAAGTATTGATTCCCCTGCAGCAATTTGTTTGGCCATCACAAGTGAGGTATTATCTCAAGTCACCATTCAGTCTGCAGTAACAGATTATATTAACTGCCTCTAAATACACTGTATTGACAACGTACTGCATATGTAGGTATCTGTGTAAGTTTAAGCTTATTACAAGCCCTTCATGTGTAATTATGCCAAATACATGTGCATTTACATAGTTTTACTTATTGATGAATCCATCAAACTATTTTTTTTTTAAATCAAAGCATGCCACTCCTAATATACTCTTAAGGGCCTGATCCAATACCCATTAAACTTAATGGAAAAACTCCCATTGACTTCGATGGGAGTGGGATCAGGATAGAACATATCATTTTTATTACACTTATTTTATGGACCTTAGTTACCCTGATGGTAATAAAGGTTTATTTATGTATAGTTAATATAGGGTAGTTTCAAGTTGTCCAGAATTTATTTCATTATTGGAAGGACTATATGTGGCCTAACTCTGGTCCACTGAAGTCAATGGCTCCCACTGACTGCTTTGCATTGGTCTTCACTGTCGAGAATGTGATGAAGATTCCCACACCGGAGCAGGGCCGGCCCACAACATTTTGGCACCTGAGGCAGGGAGCTCAAATGATGCCCCCATGCCCTCTCACTTGGGCCAAAACTTTGAAAGGTCTCAATTCTGCCTTCTTCCTGTTCTACTCCTCTGCTACCTACCCCAATAAAGGAGAACTAACAACTTAAAATGCCCTGTTCAAAAATTTTAAGTAACACTTAACTTTCAAATGCCTCAACAGCAAATGTAACTTTTCTTGTCTGCATAGTAAACACTGGCATTTTTATCTGTTTGAATAATCAAAGTGGTGCTTTCTGTGCCTTCTTGGTTGCAAAGATTTGAACTGCTTCCTGAAGGTCCACAGTATGGGCCAGCTCATGCTCTATTGAGATGGTTGCAAATCCGACCAGCCTCTCCTGTGTCATTGTGGAGCGTAGATGTGCTTTTATTAACTTCAGCTTGGAGAAGCTGCGTTCTTCACTGACAACTGTTACCGGAAGTGTTAGAAGCATGCGCAGAGCAACAAAAGCATTTGGAAAGAGGGTGGTCATCTTATTTGTGCATATATATTCCAGAACAGCCTTTGGAGTTGATCCTGCTGAAATGTATCTTGAAAGGGCTTTTAGTTCATCACCTAAATCACTCGCATCAATATCGCGCATGTCATCATGTGTCAACACTCTCTCTAGTGCCCTGCATTGCTGGTGTAGGTCTTCTTCAGGTCTAGTGAGGAGTTTTGGAATATCATCCCAAATATACTGCTGTGTTCCTTGAGCTGCATGAAACGTTCTTCAACTGACTGTATTGCACAATCTAGCACCTGGTTAAAGAATTCAACTTTGAATTGTTGTTTGGGGTCTCTTATGGGATTATCCATAATCTTGTATTCTTGAATGGGTGGGGAAATAGCTTTAGTGTGAAGTTCCTCTGCCAACTTCTGTGCACTCTTCAGAATGTTTTGAAATCCCTCATCTGACCTGTAAGACTGTAGGTATGACTTTGCTTTGTCCAGTTGTTCCATTGCTCCCGATATATCAAGGTCAACACCTTGGAGTCTCTTGCTTACATTTATTTCAAACAGTATGTCATGCCACAACTCTAAGCCACACAGAAATTTGAAGTTATGTATGTTTCTGGTGATTCCATTTCCCTCTGCCACTGTTCTCCCATGAACAGTTCCTGTCATAGCATTATCCTCCATAATGGAAACTACGGCATCATCTATCTTCCCACTTTGGTGTTTGATAGGCTTTATCGCCAGGATCGCCCGGGGGGGGGGGCAAGTGGGGCAATTTGCCCCAGGCCCCGGGCCCCCACGAGAGTTTTTTGGGGCCCCTGGAGCGGGGTCCTTCACTTGCTCCGGGGGCCCCGGAAAACTCTTGCGGGGCCCGGGCCCCCAGAGCTTCTTCCGCTCTGGGTCTTCGGCTGCAGTTCGGCGGCGGGGGGTCCTTCTGCTCTGGGACCCGCCACTGAAGTGCCCTGAAGACCTGTGGCAGGGGGTCCTTCCGCCCCGGGACCCGCCGCCGAAGTGCCGGCTCTTTGGCGGCAATTCTGCGGCGAGAGCCCCCTGCCGCCGAAGACCCCAGGCCCCCTGAATCCTCTGGGCGGCCCTGTTTATCACCTCCACTTGACTTTCCCATTGTGTGGCACTCACTGGTTTCAGTGTCAGAAAGGATGTTCCCAGATGTTTTTTCAAAATTTGCCATCGATGAGTTGATGCAGAGAAAAATACATAGATGCTTTGAATTACATTAAAAAATTCAGCAGCCTCACTAGAAGCTGATGCTGCATCACTGACCATCAACTTCAATGAATGAGACCTGCATGGGTTTAACTCTCAGATCCGTGTCTGCACTCCTCTGTTCTTTCCTCTCATGTTGGTACCATTATTGTAGCCCTGACCTCTCATGTGAGCTACCGCAATTCCCGTATCTTCCAGCTTTTTAAAAAGCACATTTGTCATACCAGCTCCTGTAGTATCATCAATGTCAATAAATTCTAGAAAATGCTCTCTGACAGTCACCACTGCAGGGACATTTTCACTAGGTTCTGTTGTTACAAAACGCACCATTTAAGTCATTTGTTCCATATGGCTGATGTCAGGGGCGCAGTCCAGAATAACAGAGTAATATCTTGCTGACTTCAGATCTGCCACAATCTTATGTTTGACTTTTGTTGCCAGTAACTGTATGATCTCATTTTGAATTATTTTTCCAAGGTAGTGGTATGTGTACATTTCTTGGGTGGTGACTCTTCTTAGATGCTCTTGGAGTACAGCATCAAACTCAGCCATCAGCTCCACAATTTTAAGGAAGTTTCCATTGTTTGGCACATACAGCTGATCTGAAGTGCCATGCAGTGCTAGGTTTGGGGTAGCAAGCATTCTCACAATGGCAATGAGCCTTTTCAGGACATTTTGCCAGTAAAGAGACTCTAATGCAATCTTCTTTTGATGCTGAGCATCTATGGTGGCCTTTAACCTTAGTTTGATCTCAAGCTCTTTCCACCTATGGAATGCTCTCTGGTGATTTGCTGCCTTCTCATGGCATGCCAGATTTCTAGCCAGATTTTTCCAGTCCTTTGTTCCTGTAGAACCCAATGTGGCTGGAACATTAGACTGGAAGCGTTTGCAACAAAAACAGTATGCATTATTCTGGGTTTTTGAGTACATAAGCCATGGCCTCTCCACTTTGTCACCATTGGGGATT
The DNA here is from genome assembly GCF_002925995.2 of Terrapene triunguis. NCBI lineage: Eukaryota > Metazoa > Chordata > Testudines > Emydidae > Terrapene > Terrapene triunguis. The sequence continues at coordinate 1,977,829 of NW_020664440.1, forward strand.
TCACGCCAGTAATGTGTTGGATGGAAACTTCTATTTTCATTGTCTTTGGGGAACATGAAGTTTTTCACTTGCTGTGGCCCGTGCAGTACAAGGAAGTCCCTCAGGCTACTGCCCAAGTGGGTCCACAGTCCTGGATCATCTAGACTTAAGGAACTAAACTCAGCAGCAGCTGTTTCTTGCGCCTCCACCACACTCTTCTCTGATCTACACTTTTCTTCAGGAATGTGCCTGGTCACATCCATTTGAGATGGAGATATGGATGCTGCAGTAGCTGCCAGGTCACCTGCACTCTGACTAACTGGAAGATCAGGCATCTCCTCACCACTCCCATCCTCACTGGGGCCAGAAGGCTCACTGGGAACATTTGTGTCTATGTATCTCAGGAGAGCTCCTTCCTGCTTAGATAGAAAAGCTTCCTTTGCTTTCTTTCTTTTTCTGAATGCTGCCCCAGAGGGGCGTTTTCTTCTTTCACTCATGACTGCTGTTCTGTGCCAGCTAGAGTGGCTCTCAACACTCAATTGAAGGGGACAAATAAGCAGGCTGGTAGCAGGGCCTGAGTGAGGGAAAATATCAGCATCTTAAGGGCCTAACTGGCTCCTACTACTTCAGTTGACTGCCTGTTCTCCTCAAGTGGGTTCAGGGAAGCAGCAGGAAACAGGAAGCTCCCTGGGACGCTGGTGTGAATCAGTCCAGGCGCCTAGGGGTTCTAGAGAGGTACATAAGAGGCTCCTCCTCCTCTCTCTCCCTGCAGCTCCTGCTGCTTTCTGTTATTCCCTCTCACCTTTTCTCCTGCCCACCTGTTATGTCTCTTGTGCCCTCCTTCCTCCAGCACAGCCCTCCACCATCTCTGTGCATCTAGAGCAGAGAGAATACATATGCACCAGCAGCAGACACAATTTCCTGCACTCTGGGTCCTAGTGGCGCCCCTCACAGTCTGGCCCCTGAAGCGGCCACCTCAGTTCGTCTCATGGTAAGGCCAGCCCTGCACCTCAGCCATTATTTTTAAATGACAAATCTGAGAAACGGCCCCAGATGGAGATTTCAGTAGAGAAGGTTTTGGAAGAAATGGATATATTAAACAATAATAAGCCACTAGGGCCAGATGGTATTCACCCCAGGGTTCCGAAGGAACTCGGATATGAAATTGCAGAACTACTAACTGCGATAATCTAATCTACTGCTAAAATCAGCCTCTGTTCCAGATGACTGGAGGACAACTAACATAACTCTGATTTTTAAAAAAGGCTCCAGAGGTGATCCTTTTACATGCCAGTAAACCTAAATTCAGTACAAGACAAAATGGTTGAAACTATAGTAAAGAACAGAATTTTCAGACACGCAGCTAAACATGATATGTTGGGGGAAGAGTCAATATGGTTTTGGCAAAGACAAGCCATGGCCAAACAATCTATTAGGCGTTTTTGAGTGTGTCATCAAGCATGTGGACAAGGCTGATCCAGTGGATGTAGTGTACTTGGACTTTCAGAAAGCCTCTGACTAGGTCCCACAGCAAAGGCTCTTAAGCAAAGTAAGTAGTCATGGGATAAGGAAGGGAGGGCCTCTCAAGGATCAGTGACTGTTTAAAGGATAGGAAATAAAGGGTCACGTTTCACAGTGGAAAGAGATAAATAGCAGGGTCCCCCAAGGGTCTGTACTGGGATTTGTGCTGTTCAACATATTCATAAATGATCTGGAAAAGGGGATAAACAGGTAGCAAAGTTTGCAGATGATACTAAATTACTCAAGATGGTTAAATCCAAAGCTGACTGCAAAGAGTTACAAGGGAATCTCACAAAACTGGATGACTGGTGACAAAATGGCAGATGAAATTCAATGTTGGTAAGTGCAAAGTGATGCACGCAGGAAAACAATCTAAAATACACATACAAAATGGCAGGGTCTAAATTAGCTGTTACCACTTAAGAAAGATCTTGGCGTCATCATGCATAGTTGTCTGAAAACATCCACTCAACGTACAGCAGCAGTCAAGAGAGCTAACAATGTTAAAAATCATTAGGAAAGGGATAGATGAAACAGAAAATACAATGCCACTATATAAATCCATGGTACAGCCACCCCTTGAATACTATGTGCAGTTCTGGTCATCCCATCTCAAAAAAGATTATATTATTATTATTGGAAAAGTCCAGCGAAGGGCAACAAAAACTATTAGGGATACGGAACAGCTTCCATATGAGGACAGACTGGGACTGTTCATCTTAGAAAACAGACGACTGAAGGGAGATATGAAAGATGTCTATAAAACCATGTGTCATAACTATAAAGGGAAGGGAAACAGCTCTCCTGTGTACAGAGACTCCAAATCCTTTTACCTGTAAAGGGTTAAGAAGCTCGGGTAACCTGACTGACACCTGACCCGAAGGACCAATCAGGGGGCAAGATACTTTCAAATCTTGGGGGGGGGGAAAGGCTTTTGTGTGTGCTCTTTGTTTTAAGGGTGGTTCGCTCTTGGGACTGAGAGGGACCAGACATCAATCCAGGTTCTCCCCATCTTTCTAAACAAGTCTCTCCTATTTCAAACTTGTAAGTAAAAAGACAGCAAGGCGTCTTAGATTTACTTTGTTTTCTCAACTTGTAAATGTACCTTTTTACCAGAGTGTGTATCTTTGTTTGCTGTACTTTGAACCTAAGACAGAGGGGGGTCCTCTGAGCTCTTTAAGTTTGATTACCCTGTAAAGTTATTCTCCATACTGATTTTACAGAGATGATTTTTACCTTTTTCTTTAATTAAAAGCCTTCTTTTTTAAGAACCAGATTGATTTCTCCTTGTTTTAAGATCCAAGGGGGTTTGGATCTGCATTCACCAGGAGTTGGTGAAAGGAGGGTGGGAGGAAGGAGGGGGGATGGTTAATTTCTCCTTGTTTTAATATCCAAGGGGGTTTGGATCTGTGTTCACCAGGGAATTGGTGAAAGGTTTCTCAAGGCTTCCCAGGGAGGGAATTCTTGTGATGGTGGCAGCGGACCAAAGCTAAGCTGGTAGATAAGCTTAGAAGTTTTCATGCAGGCCCCTACATTTGTACCCTAAAGTTCAAAGTGGGGATACAGCCTTGACACCATGAATGGTGTGGAGGAAGTGAATATGGAAGTGGTATTTACCCCTTCACACAATACAAGAACTAGGAGTCACCCAATGAAATTAATAGGAAGCAGGTTTAAAACAAGCAAAACAAAGTACTTTTTCAGACAACATACAGTCAACCTGTGGAATTCATTGCCAGAGGATGTTGTGAAGGCCAAAAAAATAAATTGGGTTAAAAAAACCCAATGTACGTTCATGGAAGATTGGTCTGTTAATGGCTATTGCCAAGATGGTCACAGACACAACCCCATGCTCCAGGTAATCTCTGACTACCAGAAACTGGGACAGGACCACAAATGGATCTCTTGATAAATTGCCCCATTCTGTTTATTCCCCCTGAGCATCCCGCACTGGCTACTCTTGGAAGATAGGTTACTGGGCTAGATGGACCATTGGTCTGACCCAGTATTGCCAATCTTATGACTTCAACGAGACCAAGATTTGGCCCATAATGCATAGTTCTCCTGAGAACGAGGGCCCTGGGAGAGCTTTCCTACTCAGAGAATGAAGTGTGTTATAAATGGCTATATCGTTCATAATTACATTTGTCTAAGAACAGTATTTTTTAAAATTCTTGAATATTACTATATGAAAGGACAATCTTAAGTACATAGAAACTGGAAAAATTAATTCCTCTTCTATGTATCCAGCTCTATAATGTTCCACTCATGACAAAACTACATCCACTGCTAATTCACTTGTAATTTGTTCCAATTAACTCTTTGTCTATTACTTGCATAGTCAACTCAGTTAAACTGCCTACTTAGTGCAAAGTGTAATTTCTGCAGTCAAAAGTAACCCTAGAACTATACCAGTTGATTTCTCATGTAACTGACGTTCACAACTACATATACTATATTTACACTGTTACTATACAATATAACTACAATAGGTGTAAGTGCAGATAGCTAATATAAGGAGAACAAGACCAAACTGATGCAGACTTTTAGATGTCATAATTACCACCTGAAAAAGCATTCTCTGCTTGAATTGTGTAATATCATTAGATGTCCTTGTGCAAGTAAATATTATAGCCCCAAATATAGTTTCTTCAGTGGAAATGAGTTATGATCATGTATATAGAGTGCAAAAATGAGCCAATTCCAGCGGACAATCTTAAAATTCACAATGCAGGGAACATACAATATGCTAAAAACTATTTTTAGCTTACACTTGGACACAAATTCACAGAAGGCATCAGGTTGCAGAAGTTCCTGGAATTTACTGTTATTGCAAACAATATCACTTCTCAGGAATTCACAGGTTACATCTTAACCACACTGATTAGACATAAAAAAAAAATTTCTTGTTAACAGGAAAGCTGTGGTTTTCCCATACCCTATCACATGCTGGCAATGCCCCCAAATGATCAGCATGTAATCTCCCTTTGAGTGAGGCATTTTTATCACTTTCAAGTAACTGCAACAGGAGAAAGGACCTTGCTATTGTAAAACATTATGGCTATGAAAGATGATCCACTTGAAAGCTATATCTATTCAAAAATCAGGCTGGATTCTAGTCTTCCCTGCGAACAATAATCTCACATCCATGAAAATCCAGACTAGGGAAATGCTCAGTTATCTTTAGGACTCATTCTCTCCAAGCCTCCCTGTGGGCAGAGAACTTTCCCGCTAGCTGTGGGGTGTGGAATGCCCTGTCTTCTCTGCTGTGACATAAAGGTTGAACCACAATAGGTAAGTAGCCCATTAGGCCTCATTCTGAGCTAGGTGGTTCACATTCTCCCACCCAGAGTAGGATATCATCGGGTCTCTAATATATCAGGTATCCTACTTGGCGGTGTGGTGCCATGTTAATGCAGCGCCAGGACTGGCACTATCCTCTAACAGTTAAACCAAAACAAAAGAGCAGAAAAGAATGTGATCTATGTTTCCAATCTATTTACGTGTTATTGTATTTTTACAGTCAATACAATTAGAATACAAGAGTAAAGAACAAAGGTATTTCATAGGTACCTAACACTGACTAATTAAATGGTTCTGATGAATCATTCTCAGACCAGCTGACAGCAACAGCTAGTAATATAAAACAGTAAAAATAAAGAGCATAGCAAAGAGCTATGCAGAAAGCCTTTGACCTATACTGACTGGATCCAGCATCAACAATGCAATGGACAGCAACAGACAGACACCACACCAGAAAAAAAAGATGCAATGCAACATGCTGAAAAGCCACCGAGATCAGCAGTGCAGTGGCGTGGATACCCGAACAGTGGCTCTGACCAACATGGAAAGCTGCAAAGACCAGCAGTACAGCACAGAGGAAAGCTGCAGGGAGAAGCAGTACAGAATCTCTCTGAAAACATCCAAGAACAGTGTGATTTGAGCTCTACAGACGGCAGCAGAAAAGAGTAGCTATGAAAAACGTCACAAAGTAGTCAGCAGCAACGCAAGGACATGGAAAGCAGCGCAGGAAAAGCTGTGACTAGCAATACAATTTATGTAGATAGTAACATGAAAGAAAAGTCAAAAGCAGCATTAACTGAAGTGGCCAGTAAGCACTGTAACTAACTGAGATCAGAAAGAAATATGGACTAGTACAGCAAAAAAGAAGGAACGCAAAAAGCATTAGTTCATTATTTCCGTATGCATGCTTTTCAGGAAGTGGTATGTCGAAACAGATACAGTGGTCACCAAATTTGTTAATTAAATAACTTTACCTCCATGTTTGTGGAATGCACAGAAAATACCACAGACATCAAGGTGACTGCCGTCAAAACAATAAACTACTGTAACTCAAACTCTTTAAATTAGCTATGTAGATAGATTAGATTAGATAGATTTATTTTAAAGATTACAATAAAGGTATTTTAGCTTAATTTTAAGCACTACCAATTGTCTGTTCAACTAACAGCAATAGTATGTAATCAATAGATTGATTGCTACCCTCCATGCCAGATATTGACACATGGAATGCGCTGGATGTGTGGCTGAATGCACCTAGCACATGTCAAACTGATGTGGTGGAGGACCAGGAGTAAACAGGATAACTCATAATTAAAATTAAATATGACTAATTTCTGTTGCATACAGTACTCAGTGATGGATGCTAGTCCAATACTTACATAATAACATAACATTATTTTTTGCTTTTGAATACCTTTTTCAAAAAAACAGCGAACATAGCCTGCTGGTAATTTTCTCAGCACTTCTCTCCTCTCCTGGTATCCCTCCACCAGCACTAACAGATTGAAATTTATACTTTCCTTTCAAGTTAATATTTCAAGTTTGAAAAGTTACGCTGATTTTTTTTTCAGTATGTGTGTTTCAGAAACACAAATGTAGGGCTTGAAGGACCTTGAGACAACATCAAGTCCAGCCCCTTGGGCAGAGGCATTGGACCAAGTAAACTTAGACCAGTGGTTCTCAAACTAGGGCCACCACTTGTTCAGGGAAAGCCCTTGGCAGGCCGGGCCGGTTTGTTTACCTGCCGCATCCGCAGGTTCGGCCGATCGCGGCTCCCACTGGCCACGGTTCGCCGCTCCAGGCCAATGGGGGCTGCGGGAAGGGCGGCCAGCACGTCCCTCGTCCCGCGCCGCTTCCCGCAGCCCCCATTGGCCTGGAGCGGCGAACCGCGGCCAGTGGGAGCCGCGATCGGCTGAACCTGCGGACGTGGCAGGTAAACAAACCGGCCCGGCCTGCTAGGGGCTTTCCCTGAACAAGCAGCGGCCCTAGTTTGAGAACCACTGACTTAGACCATCCCTGACAAGTGTTTGTCCAACCGGTTCTTAAAAAGCTTCCACTGAATGGGGATTCCACAACTTCCCTTGGAAGCCTATTCCAAAACTTAACTATCCTTACAGTTAGAGTGCTTTTCCTAATATCTAACCTAAATCTCCCTTGCTGCAGTTTAAGCCATTACTTCTTGTCCTACCTTGAGTGCACATAGTAACAACTGACCACTCTCCTGTTTATAACAGGCCTAAACATATTTGAAAACTATTATAAGGTCCCCTTCGGTCTTCTTTTCTCAAGGCTAAACAGGTCCAGTTGTTTGGTTTTTGTTGTTGTTCTTTTAAACCTTTACTCATAGATCAGGTTTTCTAAACCTTTTATCATTTTTGTTCTCCTCTTCTGGAGTGTCTCCAATATGTCCACATCTTTCCTAAAGTGTGGTGCCCAGAATTAGACACTATTTCAGCTGAGGCCTCACCAATGCCGAGAAGAGTGGGAAAATTACCTCCCATGGCTTGCATTACAACACTACTGTTCATACACCTCAGAATGATATTACCCTTCTTTGCAACTGCATCACATTGTTGACTCATATTCAATTTGTGATTCACTATAACTTCCAGATCCTTTTCAGCAGCGCTACTACCTAACCAGTTATTCCCCATTGATTTTTCCTTCCTAAGTGAAGTGCTTTGTACTTCTCTTTACTGAATATCACCTTTTTGATTTCAGACCAGTTCTTCAGATTGTCACGGTTGTTTGTAACTCCTCCCAGCTTGGTGTCATCTGCAAATTTTATAAGCATACTCGCCACACATTTTTCCAAGTCATTAATGAAAATGTTGACTAGTACCAGACCCAGGACTGACCCCTTTGGAACTCCATTAGATATACCCTCACAGTTAGACAGTGAACCATGGAAAATTACTCATTGAGTACGGTCTTTTGTGCACCCACCTTATAGTAATTTCATCTAGACAGCATTTCCCTAGTTTGTTTATGAGAATGTCACGTGGGACTGTCTCAAAAACCCTTCTAAAAATCAAGATCTATCATGTCCACAGCTTTCCGCTATTCACTAGGTCATTAACCCTGTGACAGAAGGAAATTAGGTTGGTTTGGCAGGATTTGTTCGTGTGAACCCCATGGTGGCTATTCCTTATGACCCTATTATCCTCTTGGTACTTATAAATTGTTTAATAATTTTTCCAGTATTTTGGTTACATTTGGTTATTGCATGCAGGTTCACATTTGCATTAATGTATGAAAGTGAACTCAGATTTTACTGCAGTAAAAAAAAAACTAAAACCAAATAAAAAGCAGTTTAATTAAAAAAAAAACATTTTGTTTTTAATGCAAAGAAAAATAATGTTTTGTTCCATCCAATCCCTTTTTACCACTGCTATTCATTTTGAACTGGACAAAGGGTATCTAAGTGAAAATAAACAAGGCAGATGGCAAAGTGTCTATTTTCTGGACTTCCTTCAGGTTATCATCTACCCAAATTACTATTAGGTACTATGGCTCATCCCCAGTAACAAAAATTAATTAATCCTTAGAGAGGTATGTGAGTAAGTACATAAAGCAGTGGCCTTTCATCTCTAGTTGCCTTGATCAGGACTACACTCTCAGTGAAATCTATCCAACAGGCTTATATAAATCTTCGCTGGGCTTCAGTCCATCCACCACCACATGTCTCAGACAGACAGACTCTCTGACCCTGACACACACACACACACACTCTCTCTCTCTCTCTCTCTCTCCACACATACACGGAAGAGGAGCAGACTTTCAGCATTCAGGCCTTGATTCAGGAAAGCACTTGCCTAAATCTATCCCTATTCTGGACAGGGCCTAAGCAGATGCATAAATCCTGTTGACATCATTGTTTTAAATGCTATCCTGAATACAAATGCTTTCCTGAACTGTGTTCTTCCCTGCAGCTTTTAAATCCAACTCAGAAAGAACACAAAAAAGAAGCAGCAATTGCAGAATCCACACCTCGGTTCAATGTACACTCACAAACACTCAGTTACAACAGTGATTGTGTGGAAAGTCACGGATCTATAATAGGTCTTTGTTTCCACCACTCTTGAATACAGATATTACTATTTACCTACCTCACCGGGCTGTTGTGAGACTTAACTAATTGAAGTTTGTAAAGGACTTCAGAAGAAAGGCACTGTGCAAACACAAAGCACTGTTAGGTATGCGAGCCCACACCTACTAATTGTGTCCTTCCACTGGTTAGAATAAAAAATACATACTCCTTTTAGAACTAACTTCTGACACCAGCTGTTAGCGCCCCTCCCCCGAGCTAAGCCACTGCATTCTGGAAAGGAAATCAAGTTTCCTATAAGAGATTTAGGTAGTCAGCTTCAGAGATGGCTCGGTTAATTCTCTCTTGATAGGAGGCCTAGAAGCACAATAATGATAGCTTATATACATGGCATGCTTCATCCAGAGAGATCCCAAAGTTCTCTACAAACTTTTAAATCTGATTTACAAGCTATTTACATGGGAATCATTTCACCCACCATGGAAGTGCAGCCACCTTTGGGATGAAATGCAGGAACTGTAACAGATTTAATCGTACACCAGCAACCCAGGAAATTAATTGTCAGCATCTTCTGCCTGCTAAAAGTAATTTCAAATATAGAATGATACATAAAGCAGTGGGCTCAGAACCCCTTGGAATGAAACTAGCAGTACTGTTAGTTACTAAATCCCTCGTGGAGACACTGGCAGTAAGCAGGCTAGTGAAGTGTTTATCACAGTTTACATATTTCTATTGCCACTTTCCCACCTGTTTACAGCTTTTCAATTCACCCAGGGAAAATTAAATGTTCTTCTTCTGGACCAAAGAGCTGAAGGGATAGTGCTCTTTTATGCAGAATTCAAGCGTAAAGAAACCAAAATCATTTTAAACATGAAAAGCTTTTCCTTCCTGGAGACAATGGCCTGGAACCTATGGGCCGCACCCCAGCTAACCAGTACAATATTCTTCGCTTATATATTTTTTGCATTACAGTCAGGCCTAAAGTAGGGTTGCCACATGTCTGGTTTTCACCTGGACAATCCAGTTTTGGCGCGTGTGTCCAGGTGCCATTTGACAAGCCCTAATGTCTGGGGGGGGGGGGGAAAGGCGGGGGGGGGGGGGGGAAGGGGGTGGAGAGGGGAGAGGGCCCTTGGGGAGCGGGGGAGAAGCAGAGCAGGGACTCAGGGTCTAGTTACCAGCCATTAGAAAGCTGGCAACCTTAGCCTAGAGACGCCAACCAAGATCAGGACCCCACAGTTCCAGGCAAAGCACAAACACATGGAAAGACACAAAGAGCTAGCAGTCAAAACAGACAAGACAGAGAAAAAGTAGGAGTAAAAATGGAGGCACAAGATGATGAAGTGACTTACTCAAGGTCACAGAGTGGATCTGTGACAGAGCTAAAGGCAGAACCCAGGTCTCTTGAATCCCCATTAGTGCCCCATCCACTGCCCCCATGCTACCTCACTTACAACAACAAGAAAATCGTAGCAAAACTTCCCTTGGAATTCTTCACTGAGCTCACAATTCTGAACAGACACGGCATCTTCTCTGAGACGTCCCAATCAATAAGAACTTTATGCCAATAGCTATGCTTGCATAATTGCCAGTGGTTTAAACAGTTACCAAAGAATAACGTATCTTCGCTTGTTTGTTTAAAAAAGTATTACAAATGTTTAAAAAATATTAAAATACACTGTCCTAGCATCACAATAATTAGTGGCACAGGAGGAAGCACTGACTTGTTACAGAAATGCTACAGATTCTTTTAGGATTCAGCAGTTAAGAGGAACACAAAACACTATGATCAGTATATAGGTTACAGGTCAGTCTTATTATGAATACTAATGCCTACAGGAGACTAGGGCCATCGGATTTCCAGCCCCATATGACAGGGCTGAAATTGGATCTTACTGTGTTGTCTTAGGCCTGGTCTACACTACGGGATTAATTCGGATTTAGCAGCGTTAATTCGAATTAACCCTTCACCCGTCCACACAACAGAGCCATTTAGTTCGAATTAAAGGGCGCTTTAAATCGATTTCTGTACTCCACCTCGACGAGCGGAGTAGCGCCAAAATCGATTTTGTTAATTCGAATTAGGGTTAGTGTGGCCGCACACCACCGAATTAATGTGATTAAAATAAATGGGGTAGTGTGGCCGCACACCACCGAATTAATGTGGTTAAAAACCGAATTAATGTGCTTAGTGTGGCCGCGCACAATCGAATTTATACAACCTGTTTCCCAAATTCGAATTATCTAAATTCAGATTAATCCCGTAGTGTAGACATACCCTTAGAGAGAAAAATTTAAGAACGCATCATGCTCATCTTCTATTTCTGTTTTACTCAAATCAGGAAGGTAAGTTACAGCCAACAAAAGGAGAGACCAGCAAGATTCGGATCCAGATCTGAAAATTCAGGGATATCAGATCTGAGATTTGGGTTCAGACCTATCTTAGAGGGAACCAAAAAGTAAGGGAGGGCAGAGGTAGCCAGTATAGACCTCTATCCAGGAAATCACTTACACATTTGAATGAAGGCCAAAGATGGTTACCTCTGGTCACCGCCTCTCCCCCCCACACCACCCCAGAGATGGTCTCGGATTCCAAACCTCAGATCTGATGCCCATGACTAAACATTGATTCTATGTGTTTTGATAATGCTTTTTCTTTAAGGGACAAAATAAAGTTAAGGCCTTGATTCACGAATGCACACAAACAAAATTACTGAAACACACAAATGTCGATATCCTTTTGTGCCTATGTTAGGGTTGCCAACCCTCCTGGATGGGCCCGAGTCTACCGGAATTGGCATCAATCTCCCGGTGACTACTGAAAGCAATCCGGGAGATTTTAATAGGCTGCTAAAAGTCCGGTCAGCAGCACAGCGGGGCTAAGGCAGGCTCCCTACCTGCCTGGCTCCGCGCGGCTCCCGGAAGTGGCCGGCATGTCTGGCTCCTAGGCACAGGGGCAGCCGGGTTCTCCATGCACTGCCCCACCCTGAGTGCCAACTCCGCAGCTCCCATTGGCCAGGAACTGCGGCCATTGTGAGCTATGGGGGTGGTGCCTTCAGGCAGAGGCAGCTCATGGAGCCACCTGGCTGCCCCTACGCCTAGGAGCCAGAGGGACATGCCGGTCACTTCCGGGAGCCATCCAAGGTAAGCATTGCCCAGCCATAGCCCGCACCCCTCACCCCAACCCCTGTCCCAGCCCTGAGCCCCCTCCTGTACCCAAACTCCCTCCCGGAGCCTGCACCCCTCACCCCTTCCTGCATCTCAACCCCTTGCCAGAGTCCTGAGCCCCCTCCTGCATGCCAAACCCCTTGGCCCCAGCCTGGACCCCCCTCTTGCACCCCAAACCCCTCATACCCAGCCCCACCCCAGAGCCTGCCCCCACAGCCAGAGCCCTCACCCCCTGCCCCAGCCCAGAGCCCCATCCCACCCTCAGTCCCACCCTCCAGCCCAGAGCACCTTCCTGTACCCCAAACTCCTCATCCCCGGCCACAACCCAGAGCCCACACCCCTAGCCAGAGCCCACACCCATGCCCCAAACCACTGCCCCAGCCTGAAGCCCCCTACTACACCCTGAACCCCTCATTTCTGGACCCACCCAGGAGCCCGCTCCCCCTTCTGCACCCCAACCCCTGCCCCAGCCCGGTGAAAGTGAGTGAGGGAGAGCGAGCGATGGGGGGGGGGAATGGAGTGAGTAGGGGCAGGGCCTGAGAAGAGGCGGGGCAGGGGCGGGGCCTCAGGGAAGGGGAGAGCCAGGGGCAGGGGAAGGGTTTTGTGCGATTAGAAAGTTGGCAACCCTAGTCTATGTCCAGACCTATTGTGAAGAGGATGTCAGAGAAACTAGTGCTGTGTACATTCTTCCCAGTATGTGGGGAAAGTTGAGCGAGCCCTAACAAACCTTCTGCCTACAAGTGCGCAATTTTTGAACTTAATTAGTCGGGCAAGGGAAATGCACCTGCCAGAATCTAGGCATTTTCTGTCTTTCTTATGTATAATTTAACCACGAATCACAGCAAATCCTCTCTGGGGACAAACAGCAGCTGCTAGGAAGAGATTTAGATCTGCAGTGGTGTTCATGCTATTTACAGTTCACTGGGAAGCTGAGAAATACAGTGTCTTTCTGCAAATCATCTCCTTGTATTTAAATGGTTTAAAGATTTAGCAGGTTTACTTTCACTGCACTGAGCTCTCTGATACACAGGATTGCTACTGGTGTTTTGTTTTTAATTACTACCAGTTTATGGTGATGGATGTAATATAAATAGTTACTAAATTACAGCAGATCAAAACAAAAAGAGGTTACAAATGCTCACAAAAAGCTAGCAGAAACTGAACAACCCCATTGAAAGGAGGAATTCACCATGACCTAAAACGGCTAAGGGCAAAATGACAAACTGAGCTGGTGGGGCTATTTGGCTCCCACAATTTATTCTTTAATAACTTCTACTGTAATATTTCTGTGCACATCAAAGGACAATAAGAGGCTGATGTTGGTAATCCCTCTCACATATAAAAACTTTCATTACAGAGTGTTAAAGGCATCACTCTGTCTGAGAAATGGGAATTGATAGGGGTCGGCTTTTTCCTATCCTGGGGAAACATCTAAGGCTTTTTCTCATGGTGACGCTGAGTACTCTTGCCAGAATTTGTTCTGAAAGCAGCAGATGTGCAATATGATGAAAAATCTCTTTGATAAATGGGAGAAGAGAAAAAAAAGTTCAGCAAGCCACTTTTCTGTGTCAGACCTAGAAACTGCTTTCCATTCCAATTAGTTTTAAATGTTTCTTGTAAACACTTTTCTATTTCTTCTGATAAAGTTGTCGGTACTAATTCTGACCAAAACATCTAGATTCAAACACCCTTGTAAAAACAGGGTGAAAGAAGTTTTGGCTTCTTTTATAAAAAAAACAATATAAAATTGCAGCTGGAACTCCTTTCATTATTGTAGCTATACCGTTCATAGAATTGACTAAACGCTGCTCACACAGTTTCAATCGCAATTAAAAATGGTATTTTTGTTCCTTTGCGGAGCTAAACTGCTGTGCATTGTGGCTGTTTTTCTTATGGCGCTCCAAAGTCTGCTGCAGAAAGGGCTTCATTTTACTCTCGAGGATGTCATTGCTGAAGGCCTCAATCTAGCAATTCTTACGGGATCAAGGCACGAAAGGTCAGGATCACCTGTTGTGAAGTATTGAAAGCCTTTGGGATGGAAGGCACTACACTATACACAAGGTAGTACAAGTAGAAGGGCAGCCTAGTTGAATGACAAGCTAAACATTCACCTCTACTGAAAAACAGATCCTTGCTCATGTCTGTACAAGTTGGTAAGCTCCCATTCTCAAATATATTTTTTAACATGTGCATCTGAATCCCTAAGGAAGACTAACAATAAAGTGGGGGCTTGTGCATACAATTAGGATAGTTTCTTACTCTTCTGTTTTCTTAGGACTTGATTCTGCGAGGTACAGAGAATGCTAGTCCCAATCCAGCACAGTTCTTAAGAAGGTACAAACGGCCTCACTGGGTCAGACCAATGGTCCATCTAGCCCAATATCCTGTCTGCCAACTGCGGCCAATGCCAGATGCTTCAGAGGGAATGAACAGAACACAGCAATATCAAGTGATCCATCTCCTGTCAGCCAGGCTCAGCTTCTGGCAGTCAAGCACATGCTTAACTTTAAACATGTGAGTAGTTCCATGGAAAGTCAGTGGGACTCCTCTGTTCTTACTGTGAAGCACATGCTTGAGTGCTGCGCAGGAACAGGCCAAAACATCCAGCACAGTGGAAGATTCAGCCCTTAACTTGGATGAATTTTTGGATGAGAACACTGATTAAACCCAACAAGCTAAATTATCCTCTCGGTTATACCCAGATGTTTCAGATGAGCACATCCGAAACCAGTGGAGATATTTCTTTTGGCCCCTACTTTACGTGGGAAAACTATTGACCCCGAGGTGGCTGATAGAGTTACCAGCAGTGGAACAGAATGCTAAAGGCTGCAAACAGAGGAGATTACCTACTACAGACTACTTTTTTACCCAGGAAGCAACAGTTGTTTACTATATCCTGACAACTTTAGCATTAGGGCCCATTTCTTCTCTCATTACTGAGGTGTACGTAAGTAGCTCTATTGACTTCAATGGAGTTACGTGAATGTAAAACCCGTGTGAGAGGAGAAACAGACCCTATGTTTTATTAAACCCTTTCAAAATTGAAACAAAAGGAGTGCTCCAGTAATGAAAACTACAGAGTTGATTAACGCAAGTGAATTTTCTCCGTTTCTATTTCATGTCCATTATAAATTTAATTTATTTTATTTTTTTACTCTCATGAACATTGTGCCTGGTTTGTGGTGCTATTTTTAAGCTCTACTTGTGAAAACAATTTTACCTCCGCCCCCAACCTATCTTGATACTTACATAGGTAGGTTTCAACCTCCTGGAGTTTTGGAAGTGAAGTAAATGTGATGCAGAGAGCTGAGTGAATACTGGATTTTTGAGTTGGGTGGCTGAACTAAAAAGTCAAAGAACATTTAATTTGACGCAAAACATTTTTTTTTTTTAGTTTGTTTAGTTTTCAGAGGGAATGGTATGTATTTTAAAAAAAAAAAAAAAAAAAAAAAAAAAAGCCTCATTAAATTTTGAAATTGAACAATTTAATTTAAAAAAACACACTGAACCAAAACAAAATATTTTGAAAAACTATTTTTTTCAACAAACTATTCACCAAATTTGACCCAAATTTGTTAATAGTTTCAGTTGACACAAAACTGCATTTCGGTGAATAAAATATTTGAAAGATTTCAGCCAACTCAAGTCATACATATTGCAAGAGAACTCAAATATAATGAATAATACATCTTTACTGATATTGCTCATTATGAATATGTTTCTTCAAAACAGAAGAAGGTAGAAGAATAAGAGGTACAAGTGATGTTTATTTTTTAAACGTGTGTCTAATATCCTGTATACATTAGTCAAGAGGAACTAAATACTTCATAACTATCATACTTGTCTACTATATGACTAAAAAGCAGCAAGTAGACAGAAAATGTGGCCTAAATATTTCAGAAGGTGTGAAGTAGGGCAAGAGCCTCCTATATGGGACAGCATCCTCTCAACTAGATCACATCATCATTAGGGTCATCCTCTGTTTTTTAATTACAAGATTATGTGATCCTGTTTCCATTAATTAGGCAGCAAACAACTGCTCTAAGTCATATAACTGCATCTCAGCCAATTATATTGTTTGACAATCCAAAGTTCTAAGAAGACAACAGTGTATACATCATTTCAACCCAAGAGTTAGATCTCAAAACAACAACCAGCAAGAAGAGTACCAAAATTTATATTAGGCTATAACAGCAAAACCCAGCTTTTTTTTTTGCTTTTTTTTATTTAAATATAGTACCTAAAATATTCCCCTTCCCCTCACAGTTAACAGATCTGATCACTGGAAAGTCCAGAACACAAAAAAGGGACTCAATCCTGTGAACACTTAGGCATGTGAGTCTCTTCTTCCATATGGCAACTTGAAAAACACCATTAAATGTTGACACCCAAGTTTCTCATCCACTCTGGGGCTTCTGGTGACATGGAATGAATCAAGTCTGTCCTCTGGACAAGAAGCTTAGAGGGCAGTGGTTTAACAGGGGTTCTTCGGCTGGTCTTCTCCACGTTCACATATCGGGCTCTCCTTCATTTTTCATCTATGTAGTAGGTAATTGCAACACCCTTGTGATGTGGTTTGCTGTATTCCATATCTTACATGGCATGAAGTTGTGTTTGTAATCAGATCTTGATCCTTGACCCTGCTGTTTTCTCACAACCTCCACCACTTGCCTTTTGGTGACAGTACCCGAGTTTTAAATGCTTTGGCCCTGACTCAGAAGAGGTTCCTGGACTTAAGATGGTGTCTCAGGTGGTTTTGGAGCTCTTCAGAGACAAGCAAATCTGGGTTCACTATTATACAGTTGTATTTTCATATTATTGCTGCTTCTCTTAGGCAGGATGGTGGTAAGATGTCCGTGAGGACAGGAGGGCGGACGGTCGGTGTTGACTTCAGCACTTTTGTGACAATTCTCACAGCACGTAAGTAAAATCATATTGAGGAAGTTACTCTACTTTTCTTGTGTCTAGTCCTATTGATTGCAGCAGCACTACTGGCGTGAATAAAATTGCTTGCATGCATGTTGTTTCCAGGACTGGGAACATTCAGCTCTGCATTGCAATGGGACTATTCACAAGCTCAAAGTTAAGCACTTGCATGACTCTGATCCTGCATACAGATAATGTTTATACAGTGCCTAGCCAAATAGGCTCTCAATCCTTCCTGAAGTGTCTGGATGCTACCATGAGCGACCAAATTATCTTGTTTGTCTGGGTCTTTCACACCACAACGCAGGAGTGAAATAATTGAAAAATGTTTTCAAACCACAAAAACTGGTGCAAAAATTGAGAGGCAGGTAAAGACCCTAACCCTATTTCCAACACTTTTTTTTTTTAAACTGACTTGATTTCAAGTTGGCGTCCTTTTAATTTATGCTACTGGCATTTATGCGGCTGCCCTTGGCAGGATTACGGGGGCAGTAGTTTTACAAGGATGAACTGCTCTTCAACACTGCTCCAGTGTATTAGGCAGGCACATGATTTCTTTTAAATCCTAGCCATATGTGTCTGATTCCTCCACCTCCTTTTGTTTTGAAGAATAAAATGTCTCATTGGTAATAAAGCAAATACTAGTGTCCATTAGACTGTCACACTTACTTTAATCCTGAAGGCAGATCATCTTTCCAGCGATAAGCCTAGACTGATTCCCATGGACTTCACTAAGGGCTACCGGATACTCAACACTTTTGAAAATTGAAAGTTATTTTTAAGTGCCCAACTACGAACTTGGGAGACTAACTTTAGGCATCCATTTAAAAAACATGACTCAAAGTCAAATCTTTCAGATTCTTATGCACTAGTGAAAGCTGCTTTCAAGAGCTGAATGAAGCGTGGCATGTCCGGTCCACATATGGTCTTTTACAGCTGGACCTTCAGGCAACAGTTATCTGTTCACCCAATCAGCCCTCTGAAAACTGCATCAGAACAGGACTCTCCAGGCATGGATCTCATCCTCTGCTCATAGAGAAGATGGTCAGACACCCCAGTGACACTGCTCCACCTCCACTCCTCCCCTTTCTTACGGGCACACTGCCCTTCCCTCTCCCTTATGCTATTTAGAAAAAAGAATAAGCCTCTACCTCGATATAACACGAATTCGGATATAACGCGGTAAAGCAGCGCTCCAGGAGGCGGGGCTGCGCACTCCGGTGGATCAAAGCAAGTTCGAAATAACGCGGTTTCACCTATAGCGTGGTAAGATTTTTTGGCTCCCAAGGACAGCGTTATATCGAGATAGAGGTGTACATGTTCTGCACTTCCTTCAGTCTCTTTTTGTAGGGCATAAGATTTTTGTATATATACCCCTATTCTGACATAATCATGATAACAATGCAATGTTTCCTGTCTATTAACCAGTGTGTTATTATCAATGTTACTGTTAAGCTTCCTGTGGAGGTTCTATGTCAAAGGGCTTGCTAAACCCCAGACAGATTACGTACGCTGAATTTGCCTTCTCCACCCAATCCGTTACTGTATTGGAAAAGGCCCTCAGGTTACTTTGACATGATCTGTATTTTGTAAATCTGTGTTGACTGCTACTCAATAAGACCCTCCACTACATATTTCTACAAATCGATTTTCTTATTATGTTTTCTACTATTTTATCTGCAATATGAGGCAGGCTCATCGACCTATCATTATCCCAGCTGTCCTGCCAGTCCAATGTAAAGGGTGGAATGGTACTAGCCTATGTACCTGGAGCATCACTACTGTTTCCCAAGATTTATCGAAAATCCGGGACTCCCTCATTCAGTACACTCTGGACCAAGTATCTCATACTGCAGATTTCTATTCTGGGCCAAGTTTATCTGGGATGCAAGTCCACTGAAATCCTCTCTCCAGTGATATCAATGGTCTTCCACCAGAGAAGAGTTTGGACCTGTTATTTATTCATTCACGCTTTCTTTATTGAATGTTAACTCTGTCACAGCCTCATTTGCCTCCTTCATCTTGTACTTAGTGAATTCTGGGAAACAGATCAAGGGGTTCAGTCACCTCTGATTTCTCATTTTGTCTTTCCTTTTTCATAGAATCATAGAAAATCAGGGTTGGAAGGGACCTCAGGAGGTCATTTTGTTCAACCCCCTGCTCAAAGCAGGACCAATCCCTAGACAGATTTTTGCCCCAGATCCCTAAGTGGCCCCCTCAAGGATTGAACTCACAACCCTGGGTTTAGCAGGCCAACGCTCAAACCACTGAGCTATCCCTCCCCCAAAAATGTTTTCTAAAATATATGGAGATAAACCTATCTCATAGAACTGGAAGGGACCCTGAAAGCCCCCTGCCTTCACTATCAGGACCAAGTACTGATTTTGCCCCAAATCCCTAAGTGGCTCCCTCAATAATTGAACTCACAACCCTGGGTATAGGAGGCCAATGCTCAAACCACTAAGCTATCCCTCCCCCCCCCCCAAAGGTAGGAGCACTTTTTAGAAGTGATCCTACCTTCCCACTATGTGTGAAGAAACTTCCCCTATTTTGCTTCTCTTCTTCAGCTAATACAGTTTGATTTCTGGGGATTTCTTACATCTCTCCTACAACTTCTGCTACGTAGGCGGCTAAAAAACTGCATTCAAGCATTGTGTAATTCTATTGACAGATTGCCTTTCAGACCCATTGGACTTTCAGAAAGAGACAAATTTTCAAAGGTGACTACTGATTTTGGGTGCTTCCCTTTCTTGGTTATGTAAGATGAAACACATTAAAGGGGTGTGATTTTCAGAGAGCAGGTGCTCACCACTTAAATAAATAAATACTGGTGTAAATAATAATCACTTGTACAAGTATTTATACATTCATGAAAGCCAACCTCTCCCACAATCACTAGTGCTCATACAGGCATATATGAGCATGTCATGCAAGTCTATCCCCAAAATTGAATTAGCTTTCTTGCCTAAACTATATAGGGAAACATTCACTAACTGTTTTCTCAGGTACTATTGAAACTTTCCACCTTTGACAAGCTTGCTAAATGCAGAGCATAATAATCCGACATGCTGAATATTTTCACCTAGGGCAGTCTTTTCAATTCAGAGTACCACAGGAGGTCTTAAGAAATAAGTAAAGGATGGTGGGAGTTATCTCTGCTCTCACTAATCCCCTCTTTTTCTGTACGTCCTGTTTTCATTACAGCCAAGGCATTTAGAGCTACTCGGAAGACTAGAGTGGTTAAGTCTTTTCAACAATAGCTGTGCAGAGTCAGCAATATAAATAAAACTTTCATTCTGATTTGTAAATAAAAATCACTCATTCCTTAAGCTGTGACAAGACGATGAGGAGTAAGGAGCTTGGGGATGGGGAGAGACACACAGATTTCTGGATATTACATACTAAAATGCATGAGCTTTAAGAGAAAGAAAGAAATAAAAAGGCTCCACGTTTACTTTTTCATTTGTTTTTTCTACTTTCATGCAAGTGAGGATTTCATTAATTCTGTCTCCATCTATTTCCCAATATTTTCACTGCCTGGATAGTAATACAGGTGTAACCCCAGCCCTGAGGCAGGGCTTAGTGGTCTCCTTATTGCTTGCTGCTTGGAGTGGCTTCTCACCTCAGGTCCGGAGTTCTGTATCCTGGCACTTGGTGCCTCCACCCAAGGAGGCCCCCTCCGGTGCCTGCAACACAAGGGATGCTGTCCCTTGGGAAAATATTTACTACCAAACAACATACACAATGCACAAGGGATAAAATAAGCATCCCAATCCCCAAAGTAGCAAAATAGGAATGGGGAACTTTATTAGAGCCAACAAACAGAAGATAAGGAATAAGGATGAATAGAAATAACTAGAACAAAAAGCAACAATACCTTAACCACTCCACCTGCCAGCACTTACAATGGGCCCAACTCCCCCCTAGTACTGACCTAGGCAGTGAATAGAAAATCACTTCTTTACTGGGGAATGCAGCACTGTCATCATTGGCCGTCTTAAATCTCACAAGCAAAATTAACAGACATGGGATTTCTTACAAAGTCTTCACACCTAAAAGGATAGGATCATCACAAGGCTCCCTGATCTAGAGTCCAACAGAAAATTCGGCTGACTTTGTATCTCAGTATTCCACCTCCCGGGTTGCTGGTCTCTTTTGGGCTGACACCTTTCTACGGCCCAGTAACCACCACCAGTGTTAAAAATTTCCCTTTGGGTAGGAATGGGAAGTTTTGAACTCTGGTGGTGATTTCATGGCCAGCAAACCAGAGGTTAATCATAGGTACTACCATGTATTTGTTTTTTAAATATCTGATGCCACTATCAGTGCTGAAGTGTTAAGAGCGAAGTGTTCTTCCCTGCATGCAGTCATGCGTAGCTATAAAATGAGAGGAGACTGTTCTCTCATCTATAACAGTAGCAGCTCTTTTTCCACACTGCATATGAAGGAGGCTTCAGTACGTTTTCCGTCCACCTACTCTTTGCTTGTCTTTGGGCCAGCTTTGCTTTTATGTTTCTGTTCCCTTTACACAGTATGTTGCTTTTCTCACAGCTGATCTTTCAGAAGGGATCTGCCCAACTGCAGATTAAAATGAATCATTTTTAAAACCTTTCCTTAAAGGCAGGTTATCACTTAACTGGGTTTTAACACCTCCCTCTGAAGCAGCTGGTACAAACTGTGTTCGGAGACAAGACTGTGGACCAGCTGATGTATTAGTGTGATCCAATGGGATGATTCCTATATTCTGACAAAGGTAATTAAAAGAAATCCACATCGTTTTGTTGCCCTTGAAATAACATGGTGGATCACACACAAAAAAGCACAAAGTAGCCTTGAAACCTGGCATGTCCTTGAGACCTGGCAGATCCAGTACTTCACCATTACAATAATACATGTCAGAATATCCCCTTATTTTATTTAGTTCATTAAAAATTGCCTACCCAAAGCTATCCATACACGTGCAGTTAATTTTAAAATGCATACACATGTTTAATGTGTTAAGGAAGGAAACTATCTTGAAACAACAGTGTCCATTAGGTTATTAGAGACATCAGTAAAGAATCAGCACATTACTTTGACCGGATTGTCTGTGCTTGGTTTTAACTAGCACTGAACACATTTGCATCAGAGCAAGTCAAACTCCACTTTTATTTTTTCACTAAATTGCAGCATTTAATGTCACCTGTCAACACACAGAGACCTCCTGGACCAGGAAAACTGGAAGCATAATTTAGATTAGGGAGTGAGGCGAAGCATCCAGCTCATCCCCCAGCCAACTACTGTAACTGGCAGTGTTTGAAAGAGCAGCCAGAACTTCACCTCTTCCTGCTGAAGAAAAGGAAAAATAGAGATGGGAGAAAGTTAACAACTTCCATAGCCAGCTCATTCTAAACAAATCCATTAATTTACCTTGATATTTTAACAGAATTTTTCTAAGCACTGCAATAGGTTGACCTGTCAAGTGCAAGCTGTGTATGGAGATTAAATGGCATTTTGGGGGATAGATCAGCTTTATTTTACAGAATAACATGCAATGTCTGGAGTTCTCTCAAGCAAGAAGTTTTTAAGCATTGACTGCTAACTTAGTTAAAAAGCACAATATCCCCTGACAAGCTGAATGCCAAGACCTTGTGTGCACTTTTTAAAATGGCAAAGAATTATTAGTTTTCCTACACAGAGAGAGATTTCATCCTGATTCATCGTCAAACTGTACTTAAAATTAAGAGGCATGGGCAATTCTGGATTCCTTGACTTTTTAAATTAGGGTCAGATTAACTCAGAGAATCCAAAAACAGTAGATCTGCTAGAGGTGGCAATTCATCCGAGGGCTGGAAACGTTGACTCTAGGCCCAGCTCTGAGCAAGGCATGGTATGTAAGCTGCACCACCCAAGAAGTAGCCATAGGAAGCATTGTTAATCATATAGCCTGTGACTCTCAGTTCCTCCCCTGCATCCATCTTGCAATGGAAGTCATGTGGGACTGAGTTGTAGGGGTGCTGATGGCACACTACGCTGGCTAGTCGGGGAGTGGGGGATGAAGCCACGGCACCAGTCCTAACCACCCACTTTCCCATGGGAAGCAAGGGAAGTCATCAGGCATACTGCACCTGCTTACTTCTGAGTGCCCAGTCCCAGGGTTCAGGTGGAAAATGCAGGGACATAAGGGGAGTTCTTACTCCCTGTTATTCCCTCAGCCCAAGTCAAGTCAAGAGGCTTTACTCGCAGTGAGGATAACGTTATGCATTAGGCTCTGTGATAGGCTATTTTAACAAAAGTATCTTCTGTTGTCTTTTGGCATTTCTGCACATATAACAATGCAAATAAAATATAATGAAGCCACAGGGAAGTCTTATAAAAAGCCGGAAGCAGGGGTAGCCTGCCCCTAACTAACCATTTATTTATCATTCTCTGGAACAGTAATGCAGATAATTTCCAGTTTACATAGTCCCTAACCTTGGCCAGCCCTACACTGTCACACCAATGATCAAGTTCTGTTGGACCTCTGCCACCCCACTGAGATGAATGGGCTGGTCTGGAAATAAGAACCTGACCCAAGGCTCACTGAAGTTAATTGGAGTCTTTTCATCAACTTCAATGGGCTTTGGATCAAGCTCCAAATGTGGTCTGAATCCATTTCTAAAGTAGTAGGGCTGGCCAGGAAACAGCAATTCCATTTCACAAACAGTTTGATGTTCTGAAATGTGTTTTACATATAGGAACAAAATAAGACCTTTTGAAATTTTTCACATGCTGGAGAGAAACTATATCAGGGGTTGGCAACCTTTCAGAAGTGGTGTGCTGAGTCTTCATTTATTCACTCTAATTTAAGGTTTCGCGTGCCAGTAATACATTTTAATGTTTTTAGAAGGTCTCTTTCTGTAAGTCTATAATATATAACTAAATTATTGTTGTATGTAAAGTAAATAAAGGTTTTTAAAATGTTTAAGAAGCTTCATTTAAAATTAAATTAAAATGCAGAGCCCCCCCAGACCGGTGGCCAGGAACCGGGCAGTGTGAGTGCCACTGAAAATCAGCTTGTGTGCCACCTTTGGCATGCGTGCCATAGGTTGCCTACCCCGGGACAATATCCTCCTGCTTAGGGCACTAGCAGAGGATGTGGGAAACCCAAGTTCAAGTCCTTACTCTGTCTGATTCAGAGCAGAGTTTGTCATCCCACTCCAAAATCAGAAAGAGCGGGGATCTCCCGTGGCTCAAGTCAGTTCCCTAACCACCACGCTATCAAGTGTTTGAGTCCTTCTTTTCCTCCCTCAGACCGAAGAAAACTTCCTAATGAAAATGTCATCAAAACCCTTATATTTCTACTCAACATTTTGGTTTTGTGGAAAATTCTGACCAGCTCTATAAAACACTATTTCAGAATTTACTGACATGTCCAGTAATAAACCAACAGATGCAATTATGGAGTTTATCTGTTGAGCTGGGCTTTAAGCAAAAAAAGGGAACAGAAAAAGAATGACTTCTATTTGTCTGTGCTATGAAGATGAAAATCAAAGTGCTCAGGCTATTTGGGTTTACTAAACAAGACACTGCAGATGTATCTACATAAAATAAACTACAACAAAATGTCTAATATTTTATCAGCTTGTATTTTTATCACTCAATATGCATGTATAGCCTTGGAGTTTGTTGTTACCTGTGAAGGAGCATCACTATTCCATATTAACCTATCAGAGAGAGATTTTGATTGCTTTTGAGGCTTCCCAAGAAAGGGATGAAAGAAAGATTTAAAACAAAACTGACATTTTATTGGAATCAAAAAACTTTATTGTTTATTCGGTTTATTGTTTTAAATGGAATGTTTCCATTTGAAAATTCAGGCCATCATCAGAGGAAAGAGGAATCTTCCTAATAGATCTCATTTACAACTGGGAGCCAAGGACTGTGAAGAAACAACACATTATTCTTCCAATGAAACAATTAAAGATCCATTATGACATAATGGAAGTACAGAATGCCTAGGCTGTGTGGGTACCACCTCTTCCTCTTTGTCAATTAATAATCATCAGAATCAGCACACCATTGACTTCAATGGAGCTACACCAAATTTACAACAGCTGAGGATCTGGCCCACAGTGTTTAATTATTTGCAAAGACACATTGTACCTTCATATCAATTGAATTATGCAAAAGTTCTCCAACTATAATTGTATTTCTCTAGTTTCCTCCAAATTGCTTCGTCCTACTGCAGCTATTGTTAGAAACCAACCGCACAGGGAAAACCTGCAGCCATTAAAATACTCACATACACACAGTTAACCCAACTACATTTTGTACAAGCTACCTTTTATAAGGCCCCCAGTACAGAAGCAGTACAATGAGTTGGCATCAACTCCCACTTCTGTCTTTAAGGTTTGGCACAGCTATTACTTAGAACAAGCTCGGGTAAAGTTATTACTGCCCCCAGAGTTCAGGGAGAGGTGGGTTCCGAGTTCAGTTACAATCCCTAGCAGTTTAAATGATAGTTGCTGTGCCATAATCTAAAATAAATTGCTTTTCACAAGGAACCATGTAAGCTTTCGCACTGCAACACTGAGGAGGCTGCTGCCTGTATCTCATCTGAAATTCAAACAGCACAAGAGCTCTGCCTTTGAACTTGCATCCTCACCTCAAGCAGAATTAGTTCACTCTGCGGGTTCTGTTCATTCTCTTTGAACCTGACATTTGTGTTCCAAAAACAATACTGGGGGGAGGGGTAGTTTTTGTTCTCAAAATGTCTGTTCCCCCCCCCCCACAACCGTCTCCAGTATTTGGAAACCATTCATTATTTTTCACAGTCTTCCCTCCCTACCTCCGCACAGTTATGTTTGGCTTCACCAAGCAGGACTATGCAGCACATATAGCCAACTTCTCCAGTTCCTTCACTCCTATTCTCTCCCTCCCACAAAATGAAAGTGGTGGCAAGCTCTCCTCTCCAAGTGCACAGTACAGTCTGACACTGCACAGTATGACCGCGAAGAGATGTAGCAGCATTTCCAGCCTGTGTTGTACCATACACACGTCACCTCCTGCTGAGTAAACTAAGCTTATTGTTATGCTAATTGTGTGCGTTTACAAACTCAAACTCACCTATGAGAGACCATAAGGCCAAAAATTCTAAAGGGCAATAGTGATACAGTGGGTTTGCAATTCAATCCCTCCGATCTGTCTGAAATCTCTCTGGTTTTGGCAGTGAAGGTGAAAAGGCATCTCAATTAACTCTCAGGAAAGAAAATGTAAGAGAAGTCAGGATTAAGCAGATCAGCTTGTTTCTTTTAAACACTCTATTGAATGATTTTATCTTAAAGACAAAATACAATACAACCTGTACCTACTCAAGATCAACCATGCACAGATGCTGAAGTCTAACCAGTGATTCTTCAAAAACAGAATGTTACCAAACTTAATCTAGTCTAAGTGATCAGGGAAAGGAAATGCTTCAGTCCCCGCAGAAGAAACAAGACTACCGGACAGGTCAAGCTAACAACCAATGAGAAACAAAACCATTGCACAATCATGCTGCATATTATCTGTTATAGCAAAAGATAAACCCTAGTTAGCATAGGTATGAGTTATCATTATCAAGTATCTGCTCTCAAATCTACAGAACTAACTTCATTGTGTTCACTCCTCTTTTGCAGGGTTTAGGTTTTCAAATGCTGTATTTGAGTCAATAATTAAAAATACAAACTAAATTACATTTTGGTTAAGTTTCTTCATTTACACTATGCTACTGCATTCACAGTTTCAAATGAGTTCAGCATTTGGATATTAAAGGTGAATTCTCAGTCTTTTCCAGTAATTTCCAACAGACTTTTCACCCAAATCATTGATCCCAATCAAAGATCCATTCCCTTTTATACACAATCTTAACAGGACTTCACCCATATAAGTAAATGGCAAAACTCATTCATATAAATTATTTTTAACCATCACATTGATCTACATAACTGAGTATTTACACAGTTCTTATCACCATGGTTTCGGTGTCCCTTACACATTCTAAGCTATGCGCACAAGGATCTCACACTCTCTCTTTTTCGCCCCTTACCCCTACAGCTTCAGTGAGACGTTTGTTGTAAATGCTATCCCTGTGGGAAAGGTAGGGCAAAGCAATAACTTTTACTTTCCATTCTGCAAGTGGTGAAGGTGTTGGGTATTCTCATCATTCAGATCCACAACTGCACATCAGCTGCCTAGAAATTCTGCCTCCGACCAACGGACAGTTCCATTGGTCCAAAGAAACACAGCTGCAATGGGAGATGGAGATCATGAAGTAGCCTGGGAACTTATGATAAGGTAGCCTGGGCTAGTCCAATGAAGGCTTTGAAGACAAACCTTTAGCTTGACTCAGTATTCAGTGAGTAGCCAGAGTTTAGGGTTAATATGCTGTCTGCGCCGTATGCTGTTGAATGGGCAAGCTTGTACAAGACGCCCACCCATCCATTTTCATTCCCAGGTACAGTGTGCTGAAGTAGTCAAACCTAGAGGTCGCAAGTGAATGGATCACTGTATCCTGGAATATACCGGTCAGGACCGGGTACAGACTTCTGGCTGGCTTTCGACCGAAGAAAGAATTTCTAGCTGTTATTGCTCCTTCAGTATCTAGTAGCAAGGCGTGTCCAGAAGAGCCCCAGAACTATTTGCCATCTCGATGATTACAAGGTAGACAGACTGAAGCGGTGATAGAGTGCTAGCTAGTTCTTCAAAATGTTTCCCACATCTACCAAAACCAGCTCCACCGTGCCCAGGTTTAGCTGTAGCCAGCTGCTCTTTATCATGCTCAGAGTTACAAATGACTGCATTTTAAAAATCTAAACAAATAAGAGAAAATAAATGTAGGTGCTATCTGGCTTAGGCACTAGGACAGCTGGGTGATGGTGCTATTTGCTTTGATGTCCTTCATCAACCAATCATCCAATTAGCAAAAAATCCACCATTCCTACACACTTTGGGTAAACCACAACAGCTGCTAAACATTTCAGACACACACACAGAGCAGATGCTAGCCCCAAAAGAAACACTTTAGAACAGTCACATCAATGTCCCTGCTTCTTCTTTGTATTATTCTGTGTCCAAGATGTATCCGCATAGACATGTAAGCATCCTTGAGATACGGAACATACAGCTACTCTTCTTGATTTAGCAAGGGAATGTTCAAACACACCTGTTCAAATGTTTCCATCAAAAGAGGACTCCCGTATGCATCAAAGCTCTCTTCACATTAGTTTTGGTAATAGAAAATACTTTGAGCAAAGCTGTCACCGGTATGTTCTGATTAGTGAAACCCATCTGTAATAAGGCAATTCCTTAACTGGTTACTGTGACAAGGAACTCTGCCACCATTCACCTTTTCTGAATGTGTTCAGGGCAGAATTAAAATACTGTATTTACAAGGGTCAGAAGAGATGATCTGGTGGTCTCTTCTGGCCTTAAACTCTATGGCTCGATGTATTTAATCATCACATGATTTGAAGAGTGATCAGATACAGACTATTTATGCCCTTTTCACTAAATGTAGCAAGGCACATGGGTAGGGGAGACAAAGGAGGAATGTGTTTGTATACATAACACTAATAGCACAATATGAGGAATGAGAGGAAAGATGTCGGGTGGAAAACCTAAAGTACCAGCATACCAGAAAATATAAAGTTACTAGCAAATACAAACTTTTCTTAATGCTATGTAAATAATGGAACAAATATATGTACTTCTCTTAGTTCAGGCTGCTCTTTCACACTGGTCACCCCTCCTAGTTTTATCATTCAGGAGTAGGTCTCCTCGCCATTTTTTCCTTTCTAAATCTCCAGTTGAGTCAGTCTCGTTTCTCTTGAGAATGAGTTTTCTCAAACTGTAACCATGTTCAATGTCCCTCAGCTGTGGTCTGTCTCCAACTTATTCCTCTCAGCCTCAGCCCCAAGAGAATCCCAGGACTGCGTCTTGCTGCATTACCTTGACAACTTTATGTTGTCATCCTTACGAATGTTGCATGGCTGTGGCATCATCTCATCCAACCCACTCTGCTATTATACTTCAGCACATACTGTGCCGGTAATATCACAGATGCCATACAATCCCCACTGGAGCTAAAATACAGGGGTCAGGTACATATATGTGCACATGTATGTGTATAATATAAATAAATATGGGTGCATTCGTACACAATATAAAATTACACATCATCCCACTTAGCTCTTCCATAGCACTTTTCATTTATATATCCTAAAGCATCTTACATAGGCAGTAAAGCATCATCTCTATTTTCAGATGGGGGAAAATAAAAAAAAGAGTGCGCACATGAACATGTGAGACAATTCTATGGCAGGACTTTGCTAAGCTTTTAAAAATACATATTTTTTACATCCCAAACAATATAAAATCCAGTGGTCATCAGTAAATAGTCATTTACCAACACTTGACTAGGAGTAGTTACTGAGATCCCAGAATACTATTGTCTCCTATCCTTAACATCTACTATTCCCCTACGTATAAAATAAGCAGCAAATATGGGACTTCAAATATTCCTCTGGGCAGACATTTTTATGGTCACCACTGTAACAAACAACAATCCTTGTCTAAACTGCACTAACAGTGTAAAATGCCAAGGTGCTGATCCTTCAAAAAGGTTCATAAAGGATCAATTGAATATCATTTCAATACTAGATTAAGTTTTTATTTTAAAAAATTGACTGGATCATTTATAACGATAAGGAAAGTTTTTCTGGTTATTCAGAAGACAGTTATCAATATGAGTAACAAATCAAGCATCTCTGTATTTACTGTTCAACCTCATGACATCAGACATGTTTGATACACACTTTATTCTAACAGTATACACCTCTACCTCGATATAACGCTGTCCTAGGGAGCCAAAAAATCTTACCGCGTTATAGGTGAAACCGCGTTATAGCGAACTTGCTTTGATCCGCCGGAGCACGCAGCCCCGCCCCCCCGGAGCACAGCTTTACTGCGTTATCTCGGGTCGCGTTATATCAGGGTAGAGGTGTACAAGTATAAAGGACCTATGAAACATCACTGATTTTGCCTTTGTAGTTCTCTTAAAAAATCAATCAAAGGCAAAGGAACAAACAATGCTCAAAAAGGAAAAATATAAATCCCAAGAAGATGTGAACATTTAGAAGTGCACTATGACCGAACAGCAAATTAACTAAATCGCCTTGCCTTGAAATGTTTATTCTTACATATTGCATCTAGACAGAGGTGCAGTTGCCAGAAACAGTAGATGCGCTTCACCCACAATTGTCTCTTTCATAAAACTGATTCCCCCTGGGAGTGCGGCAGTAGTTTTATTACCAACTGAAAAAGACACTCTCCACTGAGACTGTTCGCTAATCACAAAGAAATTTTGAAATCAGTTCTTGGAAAATGCTGCAGAGTATGTATTACACAACACACCTGAGGTGCCATTGAAAGCTTTAGGACACACTGCACAAAAACAAAATAAAACCCTTTATTTGCCATCCAAAAATCTCATTTGCCTCTGTTCATTTGCATTTTGCTGAATCTGTTTTTGGTTATTGTTGTGGGGGAAGGAGGGTGGGGTTGGTTCTGTCTGTTTTTTGGTGGTTTTCTTTTTTTTAAAATCATTCAAAAAAGATAAAGCAAAAGATCTCAACAGATGCTTCCAGATTGAATGTGCAAACAAAGAAAGAATGTAAATCAGCTAAGCAAGCTAGGAGATTGCGCAAGTGTGGCATTCACATCTCTTCTCATCACGCCCAAGAGTTAATTACATTGCTGAAATCAGACTTTGAGAACATGTCACAAACAGATGCCTCCTGCCTAGAAGAAAGTTCTTTGATCATCCTCACTGGCCCTCTCTAATTCCAATGGGCTGCATCTTTTCTATAATATGCTGCAAGAGAATTTTAGAAAAATTCATTTGACATGTCAGCCTTACCAAACTCATAACAGAAGGAAAAGAAGAGAAGAGAGACAGAACACAGCACAAGCAGCTATTTAGGAGGATGAGAAAAGGTACAAAAGATGCATCGGAGAGCACAGACATAAGGGAGAAAGTTGGAGATAAAAAAGAATGGTGTCAACTTAGGGGAAGATTTTACGTGTGCAGAGGGAGGGCTAGATATTCATTGCCAATCACCACTCTACTTTTCTAGCTGTATGAAACAGAAATGGCCTTGTACCCCAGACTCAGTGCGCCTCATTAACAATGGGAAAGTATCTATCCTGCCATTTATTTTCCTGCTTCTGTACCTGGAGGCTATAAAGTGTGAATCTCATGAAAGCAACTACTTTTATGGATCCAGCCCTTCTGTCACATTCACTTTCACACTGAGTTAGATGTCAGGTTTGTACCACATGTTATTCTATTACCACCTTGAAAAGGAATTCATTTAAAATGAATTTTCTGGCTTCAAATGAACTTCAACTATAATGTAAGCCTGCTAGAAAAGACTAACTTGCATCTCTTCATCTTGTCTTAGTCCCTTTAGGCCAGGTGATAAATTTGGTTCAGATTCAACCGTAATAGATTTTATTTTTTAAAGCAGTTAATGCTTCCATGCAATTAACATTCAAGATGACCCAATGTAAAAAACAACGCAGCAAATACTACAGTAATCCATTCCTCAGGCCTTTTCTATTGAGAACAGTGGAAATGAAAATGTAAACTTTGCAGAGATTACAAATATAGAAACAAATCCACAAATGGCTGCTGTTTGTAAATCCACATTCTCTTTTCTTAAGCCCTACTACCTCATCTTCCTTTTGCTCTTTAAACCAGAACACAGAAATTACCACTGGCAGGGCTCCTTACAGCTAGGCTCTAACAAAGGAGACAGATGCTCCAATCACATTAGCCAGTTAAATGGTTCAGCATGGATACAAAAATCTGTCTGAGGCATAAAGTAAAGGCAAGATACTACATTGCACAGTATTGGAAGAGGGATAGCATGGAAAACATGGATAGCATTGAAGTACAGCACAGTATTGGACGAGGGATAGCATGGAAAACAAAACGCTGATCAATATTACTTTTGATTTATTTTTTTAGATCCCATCTGGAATTAGCTGTGTGTTTCTGACCACTGTTCCACAAGGAGGATACTGTTGTCTTGAAAAATTGTAGCAGAGAAAAGCAAAGAGAAATCAAGTCTTGAGAATCAGACCTATTTTGTTATAAAGCAGACAACCTTTTGGTGACCTGAGAAGTTCCCCAAATGATTACAGGGACTGATAAAGTTGAGACAGATATTTTACACATTGGTAAAAGGTTAAAAAAAAGAAATTAGAACTAATCTAAATGTTAGAAAATGTAATCAAGACCGGGGACTCATGCATATCTGTTTCATATTAACAATAAACACACAGAATATGTCATTGAACTGACACAGATGTGATTCAGAGACAGTCGATTTTAGCCTGGTGATGAAGGGGCAGCAAGGTGGGATGAAGATAATGCTTAAAAGAAGATGGCACGAAGGAGAGAATGGACTTTTTCTGTTACAAAAGTGTCTCATGCTCTTGTATTTCCCCCCCCTTGAATCACAATAGGACTCGTTTAGGCTCATTAGAACACAGACACAAATTGTACTATAAAGAAGTTATACATCTTAAAACAAGTAGTTTAATATGCAGGGCCAGCCTTGGGATGAGCAGGACCCCACGCAAGAACCCTTGTTGGGTACTGAGAATCAGCAATCACAAGCATACACTGGCAATGACAGAAGCTAAATCATTCTTTGTTTTTAACACAATATGGAATAATGAGCAAAAACGTGTCATTTTGTGCATATTGCAGGGCAGATGGGAAAGTCGGGCTTTAAGTTCCTTTCCCTTAGGTTCTTGCTGTCACAGTAGAGGAAAGCAGGCCAGGGGTTGCTGATGCTGTATGGATGCTGAATTCTCGAGCTTCCCTTACCATCTGAGGAAGTTGCGAACTTTTAGTCCAATATATTCATAATTTAGACGTGTTTCTGGATTCTTAAGCAGCTCCTGGATTCTCAAGAGACAGCCAATTTCAGAGTTAAAAAAAACCAGCAGAACTAACATGGTATTTGCCCCCCACTACCCTGGTTTCTCTATTTTCCTTGTCTTCATCTGCCTTGTTTGTTTACACTGCAAGTTCTACAGGTCAGGGATTGCCTTTTCGTGTGCTTGTACAGTGCTTAGCTCAACTGAGCCCAAATCCTGATTGGAGTGCCTAGAGACTATTGAAATAAAAATATATTAAGTTGGAAGTGTAATTTGAATATGGAAGTGTAATGTTAGGAAGGTATTTTAATACATTTTAAGCTGTCTTTTAATGAAGTTTAGCAACTGACAATTAAGCAGGACCAAGTACTTTAGCTCTCAGCAGACCTGAAACACATGCTCTTTTGACCATGGACCACATTTAGACATGTCAGCTCCATGGTACATAGTTGCGACTGAGGTGGTTAGTATAAGGGGACAAATGGGGAAACAAGCAAGCACTGAAACATTTTCCGGCCTGAGAGTTCCTGAAAGATGCGCAATCTACCTGTCTGACTAAAATTCCAGAGGAGTCAAATTACTTAAGATGCTCAGCACATTAAGTGTTTTAAGACCATCCCTAGTCTTCAATCATTCTAGTGTCCCAGCCCGAATGGATACACATCTGAATTCTTTAAACACTAAGCGAAGCACAGAACTGGAGCTCTTGAAGGCGTTAGCTTTCAAGGGTGATTACCTCACAGATACAATACCTCGTACCAAGAAAACAGTTGTATTCATAAAAAGCTAAGGAGCTGTTGTTCCCAGCACCATGACACCCTATTTCACTTACTAACCTTGACAGTAAAACATTATCAAAGCTTATAGCCAAGAGCTTAAAAGTATTTACCAAATTTAATAAACCTTGACCAAACGTGCTTAATCAAAAATAGTAGGCCCTTTAGTAATGTGAAACTATCGAACCTTGTGCATTATACCCCGGCATCCAAACAATGTGACTTTGGTATCTCAAACACCGAAGAAGTGCCTTTCTCTTAAAAGAGCAAGGGTTTAAGTTTGACTCCCAGTACAGCGTTTCAGAGATTTGGTTTGCATAATCATTTTATTAAATAGATTTCTGTGAACTACCTGGGGAATCTCCGTACAAATTACCAGTAACAGCTCAAATCTCTCCCCTTAGCCTCAACTCTTGTGAAATGTATTTAAAAATACAGGGCCAAATGGGGAAGCTACATTAATTTACACCAGGACAATTTGGCCCAGCAACTTTAACAGAAAAATTTGAACTTCCATAGATACTCATTGAAGGCATTTCCCTACTGTAATCAGTCATCAGTGTCCATCCAAGCTAAAATTCTCAAATTATTTCCTACTGTGACCCTATGGCAGGCAGGCACTTACAACTGGTTCCTCACAGATGTATGCCCACAATGCTTTCCTTCTGATCCCACTTTGCTTAAAAGGAACAAGGGAGGAAGCAGCACCTTGGGGCTCGTTTGCTGTTTAAGGAAAAATCATTTACAAATGTCTGAGAACATTTACTTGAGTACAAACCCAAAGACAGGGAATGGGATCAAGTTTGGGTAGTGACAAGCCACCATTGCTGGGGCACTTTCCTTTCCCTATGGGTCAGTACCCACAGGATGGGAGCGCTAAATAGATAACAAAATGTATTTAAAACTAATACTTCAGAAATTCAGTTATCAGACATAATTAAGTGAATTCGAACAGGCAAAAATCAGTAACTTCAAGATACAAAAATCAGTAACCTCAAATCTGAATTATACTGGTCAGTTAGCTACATGTCTCACCACCTATTGGTGTTTCTATGGCAACCCTCATCCAGGGCACTCAAAGTATTTTTCACAACACTTTAGTGAATTAAGCCTTCCAACCTCCTTGGCAGGTAAGAAATATCACCCCCATCGTATAAATGCGGGAAATGGAGGCAAAGAATGATTTGCTTAAGCTTATGAGGAGAGTGAGCAGCAGAGGCAGGATTAGAACCCAGATCTCATGATTCACAGTCTGTGCTTTAGAGCACTCTATAAATATTCCAGAAAAGATAACTCTGTCAAATAGTGCTGCAAGTAGTGGAGTTGATGTTAAATTGTATAAATATTTTGTAAATCAAACTATATCATCTGGCTTTAAATAAAGTGAGAGTGAGACAGATCATTCTAACTTTGACCTTTAAAGTCACAGCTGCTCGACTGAAAAACATTTATACACTAAATTTTCAAAAAAGTGATGATGGTTTTGGGGCCCATTTTAGCTTGTTGGTGCTCAGCACTTCGGAAACCAGTTGTTTCTAAGTTGTATAAAGTTGGGCACCCACAAATCAAGGCATTCAGAACCACTAAGCACTTTTGAAAATTTAAACCACTTCTCCTATAATTAATGCAAAAGCTACATTAATAAAAGGATAAGTATGTAGAGCTACACACACAGAAAATCAAGACGTGGAAAAGTTAAGGAGTCTAACAGCAACATTAACTTAGACATTCCACACATCGTATAAGTTATGTGGTAATACCACCACCAACAACAACAAAAAGCCTGATGGGATTTTACTCCAATTTTAGTCACATTCAGAGGACACTATTGGGGGACCACCTTTCCAAAAGGCAAGAGCCCCGCCTCCTGCCCCCCCCTTTCCCCGAGCCTCCACCTCCTAGCCAGGCCAGAAGCTGGAGCCAAGCCATCGTAAGAGCCCCCCTAGGGAGCCCAGGCCACTGTGGGGAGCTCCAGACACTCCCCCTGCTTTGGGTGGGACTGGGGTGCCCAACAGCAGCCTCCAGCCCATGTCCCCACCCCCAGGGTAGGTGGAGCGTCCGGGGCTCCCCTCAGTGGCCTAGGCTCCCTGGGCGACTCTTACTATTGCCTGCTTCAGC
The DNA here is from genome assembly GCF_002925995.2 of Terrapene triunguis. NCBI lineage: Eukaryota > Metazoa > Chordata > Testudines > Emydidae > Terrapene > Terrapene triunguis. Next base: position 2,013,616 of record NW_020664440.1, read on the forward strand.
TTCTGGCCTGGGCAAGGTGCAGGGCCTCGGGGAGCTAAGACCCACCTCAGCACCCCCCTCCACCAGGAAGAGCCTGGTGCCGCCCCTGAGCCTTGGGCAGAGACAGAGTGGCACCGCAGGGTATCCAGGACAAATGCTGTCTTGGAGTCATTCAGCCCAGGATCAGGACTTGAACTCTGCATTTCATAGAATCAAAGAATCATAGGACTGGAAAGGACCTTGAGAGGTCATCTAATCCAGTCCCCTGAACTCATGGCAGGACTAGGTATTATCTAGACCATGCCTGACAGGTGTTTGTCTAACCTGCTCTTGAAAATCTCCAATGATGGAGATTCTACAACCTCCCTAGGCAATTTATTCCAGTCCTTAACCACCCTGACAGTTAGGAAGTTTTTCCTAATGTCCAACCTAAACCTCCCTTGCTGCAATTTTAGCCCATTGCTTCGTGTCCTATCCTCAGAGGTTAAGAACAATTCTTCTCCCTCCTCCTTGTAACAACCTTTTATGTATTTGAAAATTTATCGTCCCCCCTCTCAGTCCTCTCTTTTCCAGACTAAACGAACCCAATTTTTTCAATCTTCCCTCATAGCTCATGTTTTCTAGACTTTTACTCATTTTTTGTTGCTCTTCTCTGGACTTTCTCCAATTTGTCTACATCCTTCCTGAAATGTGGCGCCCAAAACACAATACTCCAATTGAGGCCTAATCAGCGCAGAGTAGAGCGGAAGAATTACTTCTCGTGTCTTACTTACAACACTCCTGTTAATACATCCCAGAATTATGTTTGCTTTTTTGGCAACAGTGTTACACTGTTGACTCATATTTAGCTTGTGGTCCACTATGACCCCCAGATCCATTTCCACGGTACTCCTTCCTACACAGTCATTTCCCATCTTGTATGTGTGCAACTGATTGTTCCTTCCTAAATGGAGTACTTTGCATTTGTCCTTATTGAACGTCATCCTATTAACTTTAGACCATTTCTCCAGTTTGTCCAGATCATTCTGAATTTGAATCCTATCCTCCAAAGCACTTGCAACCCCTCCCAGCTTCGTATCATCCGCAAACTTTATAAGTGTACTTTCTCTGCCGTTATCTAAATCACTGATGAAGATATTGAACAGAACTGGACCCCAGAACTGATCCCTGTGGGACCCCACTCATTATGCCCTTCTAGAATGACTGTGAACCACTGATAACTACTCTCTGGGAATGGTTTTCCAACCAGTTTTGCACCCACCTTATAGTATCTTCATCTGGGTAGCATTTCCCTAGGTTTTTTTATGAGACGATCATATGAGACAGTATCAAAAGCTTTACTAAAGTCAAGATATACCACATGTACCCCCTATCCACAAGGCTTGTTACCCTGTCAAAGAAAGCTATCAGGTTGGTTTCACATGATTTGTTATCCACCCCGACTGTTACTTATTTACTTATGATCTTCTAGATGTTTGTAAACTGATTGCTTAATTCTTTGCTCCATTATCTTTCCAGGTACAGAAGTTTCAGGGCTACCCAGCCCAATTCAGGACAGGTGGTCACCCTAGACACTATGCATGTAAAATTTCAGCCCCAGTGGTAAATGTTTAGGAAAGTTATGAGCTAATGAAAAACAGAAACTGCTGTAGAACTTTATCTTAGTGTGTACTGCCAGTTACATTATAATATCTGAACCATGACCAGGAGCCCAAGTCAAATATCAAACACAGGAGTCTAAATCTCACTGAGATTAAAAACCAAGACAAATATGAAGAAAATGCAGTTAGTAGTTTAAAGTGACAACTGTTTAAACTCAGCAATTTCTGACACTTGGCATTTTAAACTTTTGAATTTCAATGAATTTAAAGGCTACACATGTTAAGCAAGCCCCAATGCAGGACACTACTCCACTGATGGAAACGGAACAGTTTTAAATGCCAAGTTGATTATTTCTATTTCGAAGCCAAATCCTGCGGTCATAACTTCAGCAAGACGCCCTTTGAAGTCTATTGCAGCAACAAGAACAAGGTCCATCAGAGGAGGCAGTGCTCAGAGTAAGTGGAGTCCCTAAACTCTGCAGAGGCCAGATCTGCCAGACCAGAAGCCTTTAAACATCAAACCTCAAATTTCCTGAGCAAGCAAGTGCAGAACCACCTCCTCTCATTAATACAACACTATGGTTGAAATGCCAAGCGTCCAGATTCAGATAATCCTCAAAGTTAATCTTGCTCCCTCGATGTCAATTCTGCTATATTGCTCGCATGAAGCATTTCCGACGGTCTCCTTGTTTAGTGTCTTATTGTGCAACATGGCGGAGTTAATATTGTTAAAACCACCTTAACCTGGGGAATCCCTTGACTTGAGTGATACTTAAACCTCACCATTGCATTCACACACCCTATTTTGCCTTTAAATGATGTAAAAGGCTGAATCATATTTCTCTCTCTCCCCCCACCACCCTCCACGCAAGGTAGCAGAACCAACCGTTGCAATGCTATTGACACTATTTTATCACTCTTACATGAAAACCACTACAGGGGATGCAGGAAACAATTTTGTCCTCCACTGTAATCTGTATTTGGAAGCCTGGACACTTTGAACATCAGAAGGAAACATGCAATATAACAGACATTTTAATAAACCCACTAACTCGCTTTGCCGTCTTTCCCTGCTTTGGGAAAGCCACAATTTTCCAATTTAATATGGCAATTATCCCTCACGAGAAACCTGTACATCAAAATGTTAATACTGCCTATATTTTTAACCAAGAAACATGGGGGCGAGGCAGATAGAAAAGCCAGAGTAACTATGCCAACCAAAGGAATAATTTGAGACAGCTAATCCTACCTGAAGGCGAGAGAAGCAGATTACAACTTCATGGCAGCTCTTGTCAGGGTTTTTTCCCCCGCTTCTCTGAATGGTCAGAGAAATATTTTCTTATGCATAATTTGGACCAAGCAGTAGATTGCCATCATAGGCAAGTGGAGAGAAGTGAGACTGCGTGGTTGTGCCGAGAGGAAAATTCACATGTGATAACAAAGGCATCCGTCACCATTTAAAAAAAAAAACGATTCAAGTGAATTGTAGGAACTGAAAGCTGGACAATTTCTTGAGTAACGCATGAATGGCTGGGACACGCTGAGTCCAGAGCCTTGGCCAACAAAGATACTGAGTCATCCGCTTCAACTGCCAGTTATTAACTGCCTCAAGCTCCACCAATGGCTGACTTAGAAAGTATCACCAAAAGATTCACTAGTTGGCATGGTTAACAAAAAGGGACAATCACCCACCCAGTCCCATGTACTAAAGTAGAAAACTCAACGCAAGAGTATTGTCTCTGTTCCTTGGCAGACATGTAAAAACACTAACAAGAAATGTCTCCTTCCATCTTCAGATTGTCAGAAGGCTCTGTCCATTTCTCTTGAATGACGACCTAGCAACTGTGATCGAGGCATTTCTCAGCTCAAGGTTGGGCTATTGTAACTGTCTGTACCTGGAGCTACTCAAAGCTCAGCTTGTGTAACACTCAAACTTACCTGGGGAGCAGAACTGACAGTGAAAGCACATCACCGGTGATCTGCACCTTCCACTCACTTCCCCCAGGCTTCCACACTCAGACACACTCACTCTCATTCTGTGACCTCCGGAGAGAACTGAGCTCAATGGGGACACAGAAGTGCCCAGAGTGAAGTTCCCATGAGACAGAGGCCTTTGTGGCAGAATACCCTGCCAAAGGAGGTCAGAATGTGGCCTGACCCAACCTTTTTCAGAGATCTCTGCAAAACCCACCTTTCCATAGCAGCGTTCTTTCAGCAACAGGTGCTAAAGAATGACAGACCAAGGAGGGAAGAGGGGAATCCCTCAGTATAAAGGGACCAATCCTAGGATACCAAAAGGCCCTCGGGAATAAATGTAACGTTACTTTTAATATTGTAGTGAGCAGATCAGTACTACAGCAAGTACCTTCAGGTGGCAAACATGGACTGAGTTTGTTCAGACAACTGGGACACTGGTGGACCAACTTCCCTTTAGCCAGCCCTCCCACAGAAGCTGCCTTCTAACCCCCACCATTCTGGAAGAACACTCAAATGCATGTAACTCAACACCTCCTCCCCCCAAATGACTCTGTAAGAGTTGGTTCACTTCTAGTTCTTGCTAAGCAAACAGCAGGGGGTTTCTCTCAAGCCCTTTCTGAATCCCTCAAGGTTCACACAGCCTAATTTATAACGATAGTGATGGTTTTTTGTGACAAGTCACTGAGCTTGTAATTTGCAGGAAAGAGATTTCCTACCTCACAAGTCCAGAAGCCATAAGGGAGCCGCAGGAGTCAGAAATGGAAGAAGAAGAATTTTGACCTTCCAATCTGGGTTCTGCACTAACGTGCATCAGCCTCAGCCTCCTGCACTAGACAGATAGCGGACAGAACCAGCCATTAGAGACACAAGGTATGTGAGGTGATAGCTTTTATTCAACCAACTTCTGTTGGTGAGAGAGACCAGCTTTCAAGAACCAGTCACAAGTCAGGTCCCTTCTGTCTGGATTCCTGTCCCTCCCACATCTCCTGTGGAGTACTGCCAACGACAAAGCATCCCATGTAGCACTTCATAACAAATCACTAAGCATCCTTTATAATAAAGGGCACAAGGAACTGAGTCATAACTGAAGAGAACTGTTACTTATTTTAACAAACCTAACTGATCTGCACCCCGGGGCAGTCGTTATAACGTGGTGTCCCTCAAAGTGGGAAACAAATTAACAGGTAAAAATACTTATTTCTATATTGTTGGAAACCAGTTCACAATGGATGGGATCTGCCTAGCAACCCCTGGAGAGGGAACACAAACTGCTCTCCCAAGGAGAAAGGAAAGGATCGGGAAAAAATAAGGAAATACACAGTAAAAACTCTCAGGGTGACATTTTCAGAAGTGCCTGAATGACTTCGGAGCATAAGGCCTGTTCACTTTCCACGAGACTTGGGCAGTTTTGAAAAAACTCATCTTCAATCTGAAGACAAAGGAGCGTGCAGGTTCTACTGAGGAGAGAAGACATGTAGGGCAAACTAGCTGCTGCTCTGCAGAGTTCTTGCTGACCTCCCTTTTCTATTCACAGGAGAAAGCTACTGGGCAGTTAGTTTGGGCAAGAAGACTGGAGAGGTCACTGCAAGAGATTGTCCTTGCTGCCTGCCTGCAATCCTCCTTGAGGAGCCAGAATCCTGCTGGGCTGCGGGCAAGCCTATCAAATGTGACCCGTGACGTAAGACTCTTCACAGTTGTATGCATGCTGTCTTTTCCTTCTCTTGGCTCTAAACAGGGAAAGATTTAGGTAGATTTTCTGAGTCACCCACCGCTAAGAACGGTCTTCCATTCCAGTGTCCAGGCACTGACCACGGAAAGACCCCTGGGTATTCTTGGTTTTAACTTTTAATAAGCAACTGATACTTCTTGGCTAAAATCTATTGTTTTCCACTTTGCACTTCTCCATGCACACTTGGCAGAAAGGTCCGGCAACAATCAAAAAGTAGAGCCACGGTTTGGGCATTTTCTTTCTTGTGCCCTCATTCAAGCACTTTTCTGTTATTAAGAAGTGACAATCCCCAAGCTGCTGCAACTTGCCTTCAAGATATGTAGGGAGAAAAAGGAGCCCAAAATGTCTGGCTCTACTGCCTATCAGCTGAAGGACAGGGAGCATCCACCCATTACAAACTGGTGACCAAGGCTGAAGACAGATCTGTTCGATCGAGTCCATCCCCATGCCACTGCAAGACAGTCCCCCGATAGGAGGAGATGTTTGGATTGAAGGATGTGGGAGATGCCTGCTGTATTTTATGACTATTATATGTTCTGTGTGTTATATCAGTATAATGGGTTAATTCCCACAGAAGGTAACCGCATATACACGGGAAAGTGGACAGAGCTTCAAATAGCTCCATTAAGTAATGCTTAGAGGACAGTACATGTTTTGAAATTTTACATCTGACCATGCTGAGACCAGCAGTCTGGCTTAGAGTGGGAGAGGGGGAGGAAGGAATCTAGAACAAAGAACTTTGGGGGTGATAAAAACAGCCCCCAAAGCACAATTGGGGAGCAGACTGAACCCCTGAGCTGGGAGTGTCTGGGATAAAATAGTCCTGCTTACACCTCTAGGAAAGAGTAAGGTGTGTAGACATACTGTGTTAAGAATCCTTTTTCTCTTGTTATGCTTTGTTCCTATTGTTGAGATTAAACAATACTTTGTTCTGTAGAAGCTGTTTTGGATCACAAGGTATCGCTAGTCCTGAACCATGACATGTGGTATCCGTTATCTACACTAGATTTTAGCTAAAAATGATATTTGGACTTGTCCACAGAGGGTTAATTCAGATGAAGGTAGCAGGCAAATTTAAAGCAGAACGGGTATTCTTGATTCATTTTCTATTAATCTGGAATAAGAGCATTCTATTCTGAATTAGCTTAATTTGTAAAGTGAATTAAGGCTCGCTTATTCCATATTTTTATTTACATGTTATTCATATGATGAATCTGGCTCCCCAGATAAATAGAAAATAAAAAGCTAATGAAACTGCATTGTAAAGCATATTTGAGCTAACAGTTTACTAAGTGTCAACACAATGAATTTTTAAAGTGTTAACATACTAAACTACCAAAATCAAGAAATTATAATGAAAAGCAAACTCACCTTTAAGTACACCAACCTTACTGGGGTTTAAAGAGAGGCCATTAATTTGAAATCCCATCAAGATTTTTAAAAAGGAGTTTTATATCTGCTTCTGAGACCCAGGGCCAATTTTTCTTGTTTTACAATTATATTTTTCTATTTTTAAAAGGTGTTTTCCCTCTTGACTAATGAAAGACCCACAAAAAAACAAACAACAACAGGAGAAAGTGACAAACTGATTATACAGTGAAGCTGCCTAGGCACTAAGACCTGTCAAATGCACAAAGTAAACAAACAAATAATAGAGAAAAAGGGTTTTCCCTAATCCCTTTTGGTTATAGCAACACACCCACGCATTGTGGCTTAGGGACAGATGATACTTGATATAATACTAGGTAATGTGATTTTTGAGTTTATGGAGCCCCTTTAAATCAACTTCTGCTCAAATATTGGGGAAATCACCATTAGACAGGTTAACTGATCATTAATTTTCAAGCGACAAACAACTTTGCTGAACGCTAGACTTCAAACTTGGAAGTTTTCTCTGTGGTTGCTAGTAAATTCTCTTTGACCACAAAGGAGACCGCAGCAGTAACACTCTCCCCCTAACATAACATCTGGCAACACAATTATATTGATCAGCTGATTTCAATTATGTTTGTGGAAGGAAGCTTTAGGTATCAATAAATAATTTCTTACCGCCCCATCATGCTTTATTGTGCACTAAGCTAGCAATCAAATTGAGGGAGGGAGCCTTTCAGTTGAGTGGTGCAGGGATTTAAATCCACCACCTAGCTTCTTTTTAATAAACATGCAGTGATTGGATAATTAAGTCTCTTGCTACATTTGCCCGCTGCTGCTGCTCAGATCTCCCCACCTTAAACAGATGTAAAAAACAATCTACGTGAGCAAACTACTGAATTGTTGCCCTGTTGGATAAGCTGTGCCTTTAGGACTGCAAAATTCCTTTTAAGGAGAGGCAGCAGAGTGAGCTTTGCTCAAGTGCAGTATTTCAGTTCTAGCCCATTGTGGAAGAAGACACTGCATAGAACACCACTTCCAGTGTTTGAGAAAGTGCAACAGGACAGACTGAAACTGTACAGATATTTGCCAAAACAAACCAACAGAAAACAACCCCCCCCCCCCCCCGCAACATTAACTGAGATCTTAGAGAAAACTCCTTCCTGAGCACAAACTCCAGACAGACAGACAGACCCTAGAATGGACGCTCCACTTTCTAGTGTGTCTCACTCAGATGAAATTCACCAGAACAATCACAAGTGGTAACACCACATAGGTGTGGCAGCTATATAGAGAAGTCATTTGCATGCATCTTTAATTAACCACAGCAAATCATGTATTTTAGTGCACTTGCTCTGGAAGTATTATCTTGTTTTGTAGCTTCATGCATAGCATATTAAACAAGCAGATTATTTTTGTTAATAAATGGTACTCAGGGCTGCATGCGTGGTGCAGCTAAACAGCATAGTCAAAAATACTACATGGTTATCATAGAATGTCAGGGTTGGAAGGGACCTCAGGTGGTCATCTAGTCCAACCCCCTGCTCAAAGCAGGACCAATCCCCAACTAAATCAGTTATAGTCAGAGACCGAATGTAATTAGTATCCCACTTTGCATATGCGATTGCTGCCACATTATTACAAAGACTTAATTGATAAACAAGAATTAGGATATGACCATTTGCTCTCATCTCCATTGTTGTACTCTAATGAAAGGGCACTATTCAATTCAGTTTCCAAATATCTAAACACATGATACTGAATTTGAAGACAATCTGGAAAGAAGGCCACAGAATTCTATGCTGATAATAGCATTGTATTCACACAAGAAGAGCAAACTATTAATATCTGGGATATAAAGGATTCTCATAGTGTAATGATGATAACATTATGATCCAGCTATATTATGCTGAGTAATTCCTCCCTTTTGTTCATATGTTGTTTGCTTCTAATAGGGGGAGCAGCAGCAGGTTGGGGGTTATGGTTGTTTTTTGGGGGGAGAGGAGTAACTTTTCTTCCATAAAGTCAAACTCTGGTAAGACAACAAACCCAAGTCGCTCGAAAGGACAGGTGTTCCTGCTTTGTATTCGTTTTGGTTTAGTTGTTCTAAGAAAGTTAGCTCCTTGGTGCCAAATGCAAGTGCAACCAACAGTGACACTTTTGCATGGAGAAGCTCTTTCAATTGCCAGAGAGCACAAGGAAGGAGGGACAGGGTCTGGCCCTGGCATGGTAGACCCTTAACTGGTTCCAAAACAAGTTACAATACTACAGCCAGAAACACAAAACTATAAAATAGAAGAGAATCATAAAGCTGTTCAAATGCTGTTGCATCAAGAATGGCACTGCATGGATACCAGTATTTCACAAGTGCACTAGAACAATATGATTTCTTGAAGTCCATCCTCACTGACTTGGGAATATTTGAAGTACTGTTTCCCCCTTCGTTTTCTTATCTTAAAAGATAAGATGAGTTGAGACAAAAACATACTATATTTTACAGTTTCGGCTCATTGTAAACACTGGTGATACATCAAATAGTCAAAAAACAAGCAGGCGTCTGCTAGTTTCTTTTGACAATGTGACTATAACACTTCAGAGCTGTTATAAAGTATACCTCATCTTGAAATGCATTAGATAAGGACAGTCTAAAAAAGGTCAATGGAAGGAGAGCTTTAAAAGCTTGCGAATCTCTCTCACACACACACACACACACACTTTTTGTTTTATCTGTCCCAAAAGCGAAGTCCTAAATATCATCCCACAGAGACACGTTTTTTTATCCTCATTAAGGCCAATTAACACACATGCTCTCTTAGGGTTCTCTATAGCCCCCACATCATCATTATAATGGACCGCCAGGTCTACTAGAGTTTAGATTTAGACCAGCTTTCTGTTTAAAGCATCGCTCTGCTAACTGCTCTAAAATCTACACAGTTAATCAGATTGCCTTGAAATTCAGTGTGCCTCATGCAGGTGCAGGGTATGATTAGTGACCCAACTTTGGGGTCATTTGACCAAGGGTTCCCCAAGATACAGCCTCCCCTCCTGAAAAAATTTAGCAATTTTGAAGTTTGACCCTTCTGTGTGAGCTGGGATGGGGGGGACTCTGTCTGCATCCAAGCCCCTCTCCTTGTTCCGCCCCCCCGCCCCCCCAACGTGAGCTGATATTTTGCCGGGATGGTGCTGAAGGTAATATAAATTTAAACATCTGAAATCCAGGAAATGACTAGATAAAGATACACATCACCCCTGGCCAGAGTTTGCACATGCACAGGGGTTAATCCTGGGGCCGGCTGGAGACGCATGGCTGAAACAGGGGTGGGAGACCCATCCGGGACATGTGGTGGAGTTGGGGGCTCAGCTCAGTGCATAGCTCAGGCTACATTACCAAGAAGTGGACGACCCTCTAGTAAGATGGTGCTGGTCATATATGTATGCAGTAGCAGACGAGAGCAAGGAGCAACTTCTCCTGTATTAAAGGCTTCAACAGGGCTAACTAATGACTTAAAGGGATGGAAAGGGGAGGGTGCACTGGAAGTGTTGGCACGGGTGGGAAGGCTCTACATGTTGCAGGGCGCAGCGGGGGAGGGAGGTAGAGAAACAGATAGACTCACCAGTCTTATCACACCTGTAAAGTTACTGTAACCACCAGGGAGTGAAACGGTCTAGATTCTGGTCCATAGACCATGTCTGAGTTCTCTCACCAGCCGTGTTAGCGACTACACACTCCAAACATTTCAAAAAAATGTGACCCTAATCCCCATTTCCCAGTGGCTATCGCCAGTTCTGCCAGGGGGGCAGAGTTAAGGTTGCGTATTTGTTGATTTTCAGAAGTTTGAGTTTTGCTGAACCTGACATCCTGGAAAGGCACAAGATACATCCAGACAACCTTAACTCTGTGCTAATGAATTTGTCAGTGAATAGTATCTAAGTACACTGACTCATACATTGCAATGAAAACCTCTCAGCTGCTGTCCATCACTGGTACCTAGTCACTCTATTATATGCACTGACAATATAGTATAACCCACCTATCACAACAAAGGATACACCATCAGTGTAAGCACCCCTTTCCTTCCCACCCCCGGCAGATCTTTCCTCGTGCTGTAGAATCTTCACACACAAATTAGGGCAGCAGCAGGAGAAACAGCATTGAGAAGGTCTCATTTTTCCCCTTTCATGCTCATGTATCTCATTCTATTTCCTCTCTCTGATTAATCAGACTTTCCTATTGTTGAAACTATTACAAAGCTACTTATGAGTCCATTAGATGATGGATAAGGAGTACACCACAGTTTGTCAACTTATGCTTTGTTCCTTTACAGATTAACATTTTAACACAGGTAAAACTCTAGAATCTATTACTTTGCCACACAAGCAAAATGCTTCAATAACTGCCCAGGACAGAATACAGAGTGGTGTTTTTGTGAGAGCAGAGTTAAATAGATTTAACTACTGAAACATTATATTTACCTCTAAAGCAGATGGATTCAACTACTTGAGCACAAAAGTGAGGCATCCCCCTTAAAAATGTTTAACATTAAAGTCGAAAAGAATCAGTCTTGTGGAAGTTTATCTTGTAAATAATTAATAATTAAAAACTACCACCACAACCTAATCCAGTTTATCAAAATAACTCACAGGAGAAGATTAAGTCTCATGACAAATGTATGAGTTAAACAGAACATTTAACAGAAAGAAACAGACAGAAGTCATGATCACACAAGCAAACAGTAAGTGACATTTCATAGCATGCATATGTAAAGTTCTCAGGTATCCATTCGTAATTCAATATTGTGGCAGAGCTCTGACCTTGTCCCCGTGGGTCCTGCGCTTCTAGGCGGTATATGCTAGCCTCAATGGCTCTCTGTGACCTTCCACATAGCCCTTCTCTCTCTCTAGGGCCAGGGTTACAGTCTACTGAGCCCTTTTCATCATAAAGGGCTCAGTAGACTTGAGCCAGCAAGGAGGTTGGTGAGAGAACTCCCACAGTCTCTGTTGTCCCTAGGGCTTGTTTTAGAACAGTTCAGCCTCCTGTCCTGACAGGGTCCTGAATTCCCCTCCCAGGTGGTGTTCCTGTTGGGGGGAACCCGGGCCCGCCCTCTACTCCGGGTTCCGGCCCAGGGACCCTAATGGTAGCAGCTGTTGGCAGCCAACCTTTCACTGCCAGAGTTGCTACATTTCCCTGGGCCACTTCCCCACAGCTCTCCTGCTTCTCCCTTCTTCACCCTTACCTTAGGGCTCCCTTATCAATAACTTGAGGGTGCCTTCATTAACCAGCCCTTCAGCCGCACTTCCTCTCCTCTGGCTCCCTGGCTCTCCTCTGCCTGACTGGAGTGAGCCCTTTTTATAGTATCAGCGGGGCCTTAATTAGAGTCAGGTGGTCACATTAGCTTAATGGCCTCACCTGACTCTTTGCAGGTTAATTGGAGTCAGGTGTTCTCATTAGCCTGGAGCAGCCCCTACTCTGGTCAGTCAGGGAACAGAAAACGGTTAATCCAGTGGCCAGTATATCTGCCTTCTGCTATTCTGCTGTACCCAACTGGCCTGGGTCTATCACAATATGCAACACTGATGAAACTTAATGGGGTCGTGAATGTTCAGCACCTTTCCAAATCTAACCAGATATTGTGCCAAGAAACCACCAAAGCATCTGCACCCACAGCATCTTTCAATCACTTTCTGGTCCCCACTAACCTTCCCCAGTGCAGGGTTAGTCTCTTTTGAAAGCCTTTTCCCTGCATGCCTTCCCACAACAGACTCTTTATATGTGGCAGAACCACGTTTGAAATTTTGGTCTAAGTCAATGAAAGATCCAACTTGCTTCCAAAAGTCTTCAAGAATTCCAGTAGTTAACAAAACAGCACCACGTGGCACAGACAGTTTCTCAGTTGGCATGTGCTTTACGAAGGTCCATGAGGATAAGTATCCCCATTTTACAGAATGAATGACTGAGGCACAGAACATTGATGTGCCAAAGGCCACATAGCAGAACTGGAAAGAGAACCCAGAGTTGATTCCCTATCTGGTGCCCTACCTTCTAGTCCATCTTGCCTCTCTTTTGTCCAGTTATTCATAGGACAAGAAAAACCTGTAATTGTACATGGTACCCTGGAAAATAAAATATTCTGATATAAACCACAGCAGATTGAAAAACCCTCACAGCACTGGCCCCTGTGTAGTCCCAGTAGACTTGGTTCAAGATGATCTGCAAAACTAATTCCTGGCCTTTTTGACATCTATCCATTTGAAATCAGAGCTGGTTTTAATATATTTTGAAAGGAGACTCAGAATGACCTATTTTACATTTCATCTCACACAGTCTGTACACCAGATGAATCTTGAATATTCACTAGTTCCCACTGTGGAGGCTTGTGACGTCTAACCCTAACAGCCTCTAAATAACTGCAGGAAGAGAGCAGCAGTTTACAGTTTCCCAGTGAAATGGTATAGCAATATTGTTTTCCTTCACATTTCAGTAAAATAGCAAGTCAGGTTAATCCCTGGTGTAATTTCACTTACTGCAATGGTCTGAAGGCAAGTAAGAATTTCGCCCATTGGTGGGGTTTTACGTACATTATGTCAGTAACACTGAACCCAATGTTTAATGTCCTGTTAATTAAAGACGCAGGCCCGCCAAACTAGTCAAGAAGAAAAACCTTTTAGAAATGGTGGCCCCTATGCTGTTAATTGTTGCATGCCTGAAGCCAGCTCGCTCTCAGTACACAGGAGAGTAAACTATAAAAGATAAATGTTTCTCTTTATGCAATGGGAGCAATGAGTAATAAAATCATATCAATTATTCACAGTGCTTCCCAGCAGCTTCGAATTTCAAGACCAAAAAAACCTGATAAATAGGTTGGTAGATGAGTATTCCGTGGTGAAATGCAAGTCACCCTGAAGGACTAGAGATTGGTATGCTGGTACCAAGTTCTCCCCTACCCCCAACATTCTTACTAATACAGCCCCTTTGCCAAAGCATAGGTTTCAGTTCTGACAGTAACATTCGACACCACTGAATAGCTAATACTCTGAGTCTTCCTTCTAAGAAGCATTGGGAATGCTGTAGAAACCACGATTGGCCCCTGGCCTCTCTAGTTTGAAGTGTACTTACCACACCGGTGGTTGAGTACTTGAGCAAGAGCAGATCCACAAGCACTGTGCCTTCTCTCTATTTAACTGCATTTGAAAGGTACTAATCCTGTGTTTATCTTATCTCTAATTAAATGAAGTTTTAAAGATGCAAAAAACAAATCTTGCTTATTTGTTTACTATCCGATTAAACTGAAAACCCCTTTATCGTTCCGATCTTATTTTCTAGCCTAGGAAATGGTAGTGAAAGAAATATGGCAAGTAGAAGCAGAGACAAATGCATTTCAAAATGTTTAATGAGACCCATGAGATAGTAAATATCTTCTGACCAATGAAGTAAACCTTTTACAGGAATGTCGTTTAACATTTTATTCTGAAGGATAAATCTAATCCTTGACACACACAAAAATGAAATGCAAACATTAAATGACTTTGTTTCATGCTGTTTCTTCTGTTAGGTTGCCCACCAACCATGTGCCCTACGGACAGTTGGCACAGATCCAGAAAAGTAACACCCATTTAGCTCTGTGAACGTATGGTGAACAGTCTTTCATTGCACTGTGCCACACAACACAGTAGCCTGAAAGAGTAACAAAAAGGAAGAAAAAACTGAAGGCGCTAAAACAACTGACTGTGTAATAAGTCATTACTCACACATATCTGAGTAAAACGTTAGTTGCGTTTCAATCATTCATTTTTGATTACATTTCTGAAGTTCCCATCACTTAAATAGCATTATCTAAATTAAAGAACATCAACAGCCCTTCCCAAGAAGGAGCCAGCTCTCCTCCAGTCCTTCATGCTCTGAACTTCTGACTTGCATACAAGTAGTTAGATCTAGGAAGGTTTACCCCAAGACCAAACTGCCAGAGCTATTCCAAAGCTTGGATATTACGGGCATGCCTACCAAGGAAGAGGAGCCCTTCATCGCAGTACAAAGGCTCCAGAATTTGGGCTCAACCTGAGTCCTGAATTCCATAGCTGATGGCCCTCCAAGGAGAATGTTTTGCTTTTTCACAGCCGAGTTATTATCAGAGCTATACAACACTAACTACCAACAGCCAACGTCAGTACACACAGGGCCTGACCTGAAGCCAAATGATGTAAATGGAAGGCCCCCAATAGGTATTGGATCAGGCGTATAATTTTCAGAAATGAGGATCATTTGGATCATCTATACACACAAATGTAACAGCGCTATGTTTAAAAGACTCCACCTACTAACACCAAAGTCTCCTTTCCCTCTAGTTATTTCCTTCTGGTTGTTAGATCCAGGCTGCATGTGCATTCTTGTTTTATGACTAATGTACAAAAGGGCACTGGTTGGTACATTTATATAAATAAAGAGGTAGTTTAGTGAGGCAGAATGGCCTCCCTCCGAGCCTGAGTGGGAGGGAACACTCTCTACCCCCTGCTGGATGGAGCAAGGCCAGGCCTGCCCCTTGCACCAGAAGCTGAGAGGCAGAAGAGTTTTCCAACCGGTTATGCACCCCACCTTATAGTGGCTTCATCTAGGTTATATTTCCCTCGTTTATGAGAAGGTCATGCGAGCCAGTATCAAAAGCCTTACTAAAATTAAGATATACCACATCTGCTGCTTCCCCTCTATCCACCAGGCTTTTTACCCCGTCAAAGAAAGATATTAGGTTGGCTTGACATGATTTGTTCTTGACAAATTCATGCTGACTGCTACTTATCACGTTATCTTCTAGGTGTTTGCAAACTGATTGCTTAATTATTTGCTCCATTGTCTTTCCGAATACTAAAGTTTCACTGACTAGTCTGTAATTCCCTGGGCTGTCCTTATTTCCCTTTTTATAGATGGGCACTATATTTACCCCTTTCCAATCCTCTGGAATCTCTCCCATTTTCCACGACTTTTAGAAGATAATCGCTAATGGCACAGATATCTCTTCAGTCTCCTCCTTGAGTATTCTAGGATGTATTTCATCAGGGCCTGGCAACTTGAAGACATCTAACTTGTCTAAGTAATTTTTAACTTGTTCTTTCCCTATTTTAGCCTCTGATCCTACCTCATTTTCACTGGCATTCACTATGTTAGATGTCCAATCACTACTAACCTTTTTGGTAAACTGTAATACTAAACTATATCTACCAAAAAAGTCCAAAAGAATGAAGAACTGCCAACAGTGTTTGGTTTTATTAAAAACAACAACAACAACAAGGCGCGCACAGTGTATTGAGAATCTTTAGTTTATAGAATTCTGAGAAGTTATGAAAACAACTCCAAGTCATTTTAAAGATTTCAAAATACATATTTGCTCTGTATTCCGTTCAGGCAGCTGTCACAGTGCGGTAAGATTATTTATGACAGCACAAAGAGATGCAAGACCCATAGGACTTTTCGGCCTTAAGAAGGCAAAAAACAAATCCATTTGGAATTAGTTGATTTTTCTGGCCCTGAAGGACCTTCTTATTAGAATAGGCTTACACAAAAAATGTCATCCACAACCATTCACCTCTGCTCCCCATGACTTACAGACAGCGACACAAAATAATGCACCTGCCAGAAATCATAAAGACTTTAGGAAAGAAAGATAAAGCATTTCTTTATTGTGTTTTTTATTAAGTTCGGGGGGGGGGGGGGGGAGAGAAGGACGGCTATCACAAAATTATGAACCTTTAAACAAAGCCAAAAAGACGTATGGACAATCAGACCTTTCCAGCAGGACACCGATTTCCAGAAATGGATGCAACAAGACCTTTGGCATCAATGAGTTAGTACCGTGAATTGCAAGCAACATTCTTTGATAGACTTCAGACTGCAAGCGTCTATGTTTAGAAGCTAATTTACACTGGAATCTGGAATTTAATCATCTCTCCTCATGCATTCTGAGAATATCTGAAGTAAAGTCTCTGTCCTAAATTAAAACTTTGAAATTTTGTTATGCAAAGTAATATAATAATATCGAGTCAGATATGCCGATCTTACCTTGAAGGAAATTAATTGCTTGATTCTTCCTGTTAACTTTATCCTGATATGGATAGAATTTCCCTAGGCAGTACTGGATTGTGTGACGTCTAAAGCAGCTCTGACAAGCTTGGATGTAGATAAAAACTCTGAGAATCACCAGTAGGTAAAAAATATCATTTATTTTCATCTTATGTACTTCCAAGTATTTGTCAAGAGGTTACTTTTTATTCTTTTAAGATCTGATTTCAGTGGGCTTTGGATCTGGCTTTTATATAGTAAAGATGTAGGGTTGGATTTTTCAAGATGCCTAAATGATTTAGGAGCACATATCCTTGGTGCTTTTGAAAACCTATCCTGTGTAATTATTTAATAGTTTTCCATTTCAAATGAGTTTTGGAGAGTCAGGAAAGGCTGGACACTTAGGAGAAATAAAGAGAGGGGACATACTTCTTATTCATTTCTCCTTTAAGAAGTAATTCTGCAATCAGCTACTAGGAAAAGAAAAAGTCATAATCAGTGAGAGAGTTCCTTAAGAGAAAACCTATTATCAATCAACCCCCATGACAGCTCTTATCAGAAGGTAGATTTGCTTTCTACAACAGGAAGAATAAAAGTTAAGTACTAGTATGATGTAGTGGGTTTATTCTTGCTGAACGTTTATTTGAAGAGAAAGGAAGGTTACTTACCTTTATAGTAACTGGAGTTCTTAGAAATGCATGGTCCCTATGACTATTCACTATGGGTCAACCAAAACTTTCTCAGCCACCAAGGCACCACTAGAATTACTGTCAATGTCTTGTTTCATCTTGTTGAAGACCCAAGGTAAGAAGGGGATGGGGGGGGGGGGAAAGCACACATTAGTGGCTCTGACCACTGCACCAGGAATAGATCCACTCTGGAATTATGCCCTCGGGCAGCACAGGAGCAGTAGGCTGAACACTTCTTCTTTATCTATGGTGCAAAGAGCTCCCATGACAGGAAGCCCCTCTGCACCACCAAGCTGTGGAGTTCTCACTCATGGTCTCTGTGGAATGGTCTGCTGAAGCTGTCCACTAAGGCGTATACTATCTCTGGAAGGTGCACTGCCAAATGGGTTCACTGGTGTCGTGTGCACCAATTCTAATTTGATTGCCTTCGTGCAGAGAGGGGTGGACCTCGCTCCCCACTGCTTTTTACATAGTATATGGTAGTCCTGTTGTCTGATGTGACCTGAACGTGTACGCTGCATATGAAAGGTAGAAACTTCTTGCAAGCTTCCTGTACTGCTCAAAGTTCAAGGAGGTTGAAATGGACTCTGGATTCTTGATGGGTCCAAGAGCCCTGAGTCACATGGTTCTCCAGGTATGCTTCTCAGTCCACTAGGAAGGAGGCTGTAATTAGCTTCTTTGTGGGTTGAAGGGAAATGAAGGGTATCCCTACACACACAGCTTCCCTGTTTCTACAGGTAGAGCCATTGCTACCATTCAGTGGTAAGAGAGCTGCTAGTCAGGACCGGTGAATAATTCACTGCTGGTGTAGGTAACAACACTATGGCTGGTGGACAGAGCAGTGCATAGTGCAACAACAGGTATGCACCTCTCCAGTCATCGGTTTCCAAGAGTATCAGCAACTCCAGGTCATCATAAACCGCTAGGTCCTCAAGGATGGTATAAAGTCTATAAAATGGTGAGAGAGAAGGACTTCTGCCCATAGGAGAGCAGATGGTGCAGGCTTGAGTTGGGTAAGAGTTGGTACCATCAAGATCTTCTTCTTGTGGAATGGTGCCACCAGTGCAGTCGGTGATCGCTCCTTCCTCTCCATCACAGGTGCTGGTGTCAGGCCTGCCCCTTGTGGAGGCAGTAGCTTTCACAGGTACTAGACATGCCCTTGGCTCTTGATACCAACGGTGCAGACCCCAAGTCCCACTACATTCCACATTTGGGATACTGAGGACTATTTTGAATTACTTTGGGCTACAGGCCCAGTTTCAGGGGAGAGCTGGCAACAGCTCTCAGAAAGCCTACATGGTGCTCCCAAGAGTCTCCAAAGAGGGGAAGCAGGAGGAGGGCCCCTTTGGAAACCTTTGGCCACAAGGGGGCAGCTACCAAATAGCAACTCTGCTACACTACCTGATAAGTTACTGTACCACACGTTGAAGCAGAGCTTTTGCTAAATACTATTAGAGGCTATCAGTATTTCTGATTAAAAAGTAAGACAAAAAAACCCTAGGCTAAATACAAAGAACTCCTGTTTTATTTACAAGGTATTCACATGAAAATTTTCTAAAAAATAATAATTTAAAAAGTGATTTTATATATATATATAAAATCTGCTCTTGGGTGCTTAAAAGACACCTCACAAGTCTGGTTTATGAGTCTTCCCCTCCCTATATTAGCCCCTTATATCTATAGCCAGCTCTCTATGGAGTGAAACTTTTGTACTTTCCACTCTTCGCAGATGCCGAAAACTAATGAGCAAAACTAAGTTTCAATATTTAATTCCAGTATTTCTCATTCGTGTCAGTGCAAAGTCTGCCATAAAGAAAGGGAACTAGATGTATCGAGTTCTTGTCTGCTCAATGAAATATCAGTAACACCTAAATATAAAGAGAAAATGCCTGATTTTTTTACTACATATGCCAGAAATTAAGAATTATCCAGCTATACCAAGATACTACTCCTTTCTCAAATGAAACTGTGAAAGAGGGGGGAAAAAATCTATATATTTTGATAAAAAAAATCCTGTCTGACTGCCGACCTGTTCCAATCACTTATCTTTTGGCATTTGTATTTATAGCAATCCTGTATTCCATAGTATCCAGGATTATGGATATGACTTGAAAACGGTACACTGGGAATTTTCATGCACAACTAAGATTACAGAATGCTTTATATATTGCTTTTCCATTTGCTAACCAACATTATAGCAATTTATCTTATTACTACCTATCAAGTTTCCCACATATTGACAATAATGTTGAAAATTCCTCCCCCATGACCTTTAGAACAAAAACTTTTGGGTTTTCATTTAATCTGGAATGAAAGGAACCATTATAGCTTGGGACATGTTCACCTACCTGAATCATTTACAGAGAGCATGCTAGTTAACTGTCTTCAGTTCCAGGAGAAAAAGGGTACTAACTGCTCTGAGAGAGAGAGAGAGGGAGAGAGAACCCTGCATCTGAGAAGAACAATGTGATATATATTGTCCTGGCTTAGCTTAAAAAAGGCTGAGATCCAAGAGAGAGAGAAATAGAGGTTCAAAGCTTGGTATAAACAACTTAATTTAAATTGAGGATCAGAATATTCTAATGAAACTTGTTCTCTAGTCATAACACTGTGATGCATGAGAGGAACACAAAGTTCAAGAGGAAATTGTCATTCATCCACTTAAGAGCCAGAGCCATCAACAGTTTAACGAAGACGACAAATAAGTGCAATTGAAGACAGGATAACCTTTAGCAGCAGTGTGTGGGAGGACCCCGCAGTATCTAGTTGAAACTTACAGTGAGGGATTTAAGGTCACCCTGTTTCTTTCCTGAGAACAGCAGAAGCATGCATTTAATTAGCTTTAAATAACTCAAAAACATTGGAATCTATTCCCATTAATGTCAGTGGCAAATTGATCCCTGTGACTTTGTTGGTTGTTAGTAATAATAGTAAATAATACTACTTAGCACTTACATAGCTCTTTTCATCCATTAACTAATTAACGTCTAATTTAGTTTGAGAACAAATATATTGCTGTCTTGAGGGGGGAGAAAAAAACCAGACGTCTAATGCAAAGCAAACATTTACAGATTTAGCTAGATATTAAAATGTTTTAAAGGTATTTCCTAGGAGACTTTACTAAAAACAAAGAGAAAAGTTTGAAGGAACACTAACTGTAAAAAGGAAAGGAGTCCAAGTCATAGGAAATGTTAATATCAGTTTTCAAAACAAATACTATGGGTAACAGCTGCCAAAAATTCAAATATATGTAAATTATTGTGACACGGGATTCTTTTTAATTTGTATTCTTACAACTCATAGAAAGTGAAAAATTAATCAGAAATAATATTTCCAAAATGGATTCGTCTCCAGCACTCTCTCCTGTGTGTCAAAATTTTGCTTCATAGGTATAACAACAAAAATGATTAATGACCCCTGACATTAGAATTTAAAATGCCCTTCATGCAAATACACTGGTTCCTAGATTCTTTTGTAATACAATAGCAAGCAGGAATTAGAATTGCAAAAAAGCAAAAAGGAGCTACATGGAAACTACACAATGAAGTAGTTCCATTGTGATACTGAGAGAGGAATATGAAATGAATACAAGATAACACTGATATGAGAGTCTAGCCAGCCTTTTCCCCTAAAACTATCCATTCATTTAGATTGCTCTTCATTGCAAAAAAAAAAAAGATCAAATTATATGATTTGATCTGCTCAGCCAGAGCTTTTACATAGTAGAAAACAGTGATTAATTTTACACAAAAAAGGAAAAGTTTATTCTTAAAGGGACAGGATCCATTCAAATTTGACCCATAATTTTTTTTTTAAATAGCTTTTACAAAAGCTATGAGCTATAGAAACATTTCCATGTTTTAAAAAAATCCCATGTACAACGAGGTTGTCTATTGCTGCACTGTGCTAGCTCATGACAACGTGAAAGCAAATGTGACTTGTGTATTTCATTCTCCAAACTACAAGAGACATAAAAAAAAACCAGTAAGACTGTGGGAAAAAATAGAGTTTAAACTTTATTTCAGAATCATCTGTTAGACTGTTAAGAATTCAAAATATCCTTGACCTAGAGACCCTGTCAGAGATCAGGCACCTTTGGGCTGGGCATGGCACAGGGAGCAGGAGACAGTCCCTGTGCCAGACAGCACACACTCTAAGGTCCCAGTGGGAATTACAAGTTCATGTTTTGAGTCAATCAGGAACTTAAGGGGTTTGCTGGATCAGAGCCTACATTAAAACACTGGAATTTTACCCCATTCTCCTTTTACACATTTGGAGATCTCTATACAAACGGTTCATCTTCAAAAGGAGAAAAACTACTTAAAACCCATCTCTCAGATCCGAGCATTTGAAGTTGGTTGACATAATATACTGTACCACTGCACATTACACACAAAGCAGCTAAAAGGTTTGCTTTCTGAAAAATATAAAGTAGCTCAAGCTAAAGGGAGACTTTTAGGTACATTTTTATAGTTTTAATTTATTTTGTTTACTGTCTAGTGCTCACAATATCCTCTTAGATAGTTGAGCACAAAATGCCTTTCCTGCCAATTTGCTCCTTTTCCATTTATCAGACATTGATTTCTTTTACCTCCTTTATTTCTAATGGAGCACAAACCAGCATGGTTCTCATCCAACTAATTGCTTGTGTCCCCAGCATTATCAGTGACGTCAACCCAGCTCTGAGAATAGCTCTGTTAACTTGCACTTCCCGTGCTGTAGCAGACCCATCCTACAGAGCCTCCATCAACAATGCAGACGGCGCCACTTTAATTTCAAGGCAACAAGGTGGAGGATTTTTGTATTTTTTTACATAAAGATTTTCTGTGCAGGATACAGCAGAACTATATGGAGAAGGGGGGGAAAGTGGTCAGTTAGCTAAACCATGGCTGCCTGGTGCTCTGCATCAGCCCTGGGCCTAGTGCAGCCCGAGGACTGCTCTAACTTATGCCATAACCAGACTGCATCATGTCTAACTCTCTCCACCAACACTTCCCCCCAACCTGCAGCTAGGGCCGCCGAGAGCGGGTTCAGGCCCCGGTGAAAAAAAAATTTCAGGCCCCCCAGCAAGAGTGGACCAGCTAAACAGGGCCGACGAGAGGAGGGGGGAAACAGGGCCCCGGGCACCCTTCCGGACCGCCGGGCCCCGTAATTTGTACTGGCTTCCCCCTCCCCCTTCGTCGGCCATGCCTGCGGCATGCACCTGCAGGAAGGCTAGCACATAAGCTGGCTCGGTTAGCTCCAGGCCCATTGGAGATTCCCTCATGTTGAGGGGACACTCCAGCTGAAAACTCCAGGCTGAATTCGGTCCCCTTTGTGCTGTAGGCACAGTGCCAGGCAGACAGAACGGGGCACTGGAAACATCCCCTCTGGGACATGACGAGAGGGGACTTTACTGCTTGTCCAATCACCACCCCCTTGGGGCAGATTTCTGCTCAGACCCAGGAGCAGCACACCCTTGAGCGTAGCTGTCCCTCAGCCTTGACCCCAAGAACCCATCTTCAATGGGTGGTAGCAATGGGGTCTCACCTGCATCTGGGACCGCAGGTATGAAAGCAGCTAAGCCCCTGCTATGCCTCTCCTCCTGAGATCTGGCCCCTAGTGTGGGATTACACTGTGCATGATGCAGTGAAGGAAGCATGTGGCCCAGTAACATTAAACATTATGGAGGAGGTGGAAAGTGAATCAAAAATTATTTATAAGTTACAAAAACAACCTAGCCAACACCTTAAGTTGCTTTGCTAGCCTGTCCTTTCAATTCTCCCTAAGAGGTACAGATGGAGTTAAGGGGCCTGACTCTCACCCTTCACACTGTTCTGGCAGGAGCCAACAGCAACTGTAATGGAATTTAAACCCAATTGAAATCCCCTTTGCACAGCCAGAACGGAGAAGAGGGGCCTTTGGGAACTAATGAAATGTTTAATTAAAGGGAGATAGTTGGGAATTACAAATATTTGTTATGTTTTATTCCAACACCAACAAAAAGAGAAACAAACTGCTCTGAAGCAATGGGGAGGGGAAGAAAGATGTGCCCCCAGGCTGAGATTACACAGATACCAAGTTTTAGCCCAAAGCAAACTAAAAAGCTAAGATATAAATCCTCATAAAAGAGACTGATAATGGAAACAACACATGACCCTTAAACTTTAGCATCAGACATGGAACTATATATTGTTTAAGACAACTCTAAGCAATCTGCTTAGTGTTTGCCTCTGTGGATCCTACCTATTGTAGAGGCAGAGATATGCTTTTTCCCTTACATAGCAGGATGATGTGAACTCTGAAGTTCAAAGACAGACCAGAGCCATGGGAAGGGACTTCCTGGAAAACTGTAAAAGGGGCTCCTTGTCAAAAAACACTGAGTGAGCTACAGTCAAACAAACCTGTGAGGGGAAAACATTGAAAGATATAAAGTTTGTAAGAATGTTGCTTGTAAATGGGGGGGAAAAAAACAGGAAATCTTTAAATGGCTTTGTCAAATAATTCTGTAAGGCAAGATTAGGAGTCACAGAACATTGGTCATCTGCTAATCAAAGGCCTTCAAAATGTCTCTTGGCTTCCAAGTTGTGGTCTAGAGTGTGGGGGTTGGGGGGGGGCGCATATGGAGGGGGGGTTGTACAAAAGTTAGTTTCAACAGAGCTAAATAAAAGCAGAGTCAATAATGAAGACTATCTATCTGAGCATTAAAGCTGAGGAAAAACAGAAAAAAAAACTGCCGAGCAGAGACACCACCAGTATGTTACTTTAGTGAGGGAAACAATGACAGAGAGGCTTTTCAAACAGGATGATTCTGACTTAAATTGGCAATGTTTTCATATGCAAGTATTTTCTTTTTTGGTGCAGCTTTATTTTACTGAACATTTGGCATGCATCGTGAACAAAGCAGAGTCGACCATCCGTAAATGAGACTACTTTGCAATCTGTGTTGAGTCTAGAGGTATCAGTTAACATGGGAGGGGGTAAAGACCAATAACTTGTAATAAAACCAAAAGATCATGAGGCTGGGTCTTCAAACATTATGCCTGGCCTATAACCAGAAATATGGTGTTTGCAGCAAAATCTTTTCAGGACTGGACTTGGAAGCCCTTGGGAGCGGACTACAGCAATTGCAATTAAGGGATGAATTCTCCTCTCCGATATAGATGTGTGTGAAGGGGGTGCTGTTAGCTCCCTTACCCACTGGCTTCCTCAGGAATGGCTCTGATCACTGCCTGAAGATAGTCATGGGTAAGGACTAGGAAAGCTCTGTCCTACCATGCCCCCCACTCCACACCGGAGTTAAGAGGAGCAAACTGACTCAGGAGCCAGCTATATCCATTGAGGGCTCCCCTGTGCAGGATCAGTTCTCCACTGGCCATTTTTGACATGTTTCCGTTCACTTGTGGCCACTAATGCGGACGTAGTGAAACTGGTGAGCCTGGCCCCACGGTTGTGATTCTCCAAAGGAGAATAAGTGAGTTAGGTGCCCAGCTCCCAAGAGCAGTCTCATTCCAATAGGAATAGCTCCCTTAAAAATTCCAGTCTAAAAAGCTACAATTCTGCCTAGGCAGGTACGTAATTTGGCTCATAAACAGGAAGTAATATGGCTAAATTAATTACTTCTGTAAGGACTGTAATAACCACCACACTATATCCTAGTGCCCACAAAAAGGGCAGAAATTAGAGTGCGAGAATCTTAATTCTGAATGTCCTGACTCCTGTGGGTTTAAGACAGAAGTTGAAGTCAGTGGAGCTATGTCAGTTTACACCAGCTGAGGATCCAGCCCTGTAGATCTTGCAAATTACAATCCTGTCAAAGTCTCCCATTTCTGAGTAAGACAATCAATAAGCTAGCACAGGCCCTCTTCCAAAGATGCTTACCCACCAACAATATACTTGAAATCTCTCAGTCAGGGTCCAGTCCTGGTATTGGAACAGAGGGCATTGGCAGAGTTGATGGATGACCTCCTGCTATCCATAGATTCAGGCATACAGCCTCCAGGATCTGTCTGTGGCATTTGATACTGTTTGCCATGGCATACTACTGTCTCTTCTCTGAGGTTGGCCAGAATGTTCTGAAAATGTCTCCAGTCCTTAATTTCAGGAGCTCTCAGAGTGTGGTGATGGGCAACTGCTCCTCTACTTAATAAATGATCAGAAAAAATGGTGAACATGTCACTGGTGACTATGTGCGAAGGCATCAAGTACTAAGTAGTGTAATTGTGTGTGCGACCTCCCATAACTTCCTAAGTAAAATATGCATTTCTTACTATATTTGCATATCACCAGGGCAATAAGGCATGGCACCAACGACACAAAGTGTGGAAGTTACAGCAGGGGTAACACTAATCTACATATTCTCATTTTTATCTTGCTTTGGAAAGGAACTCAATTTTCCCTCTAACCATGCTCAACTATTTTTAAACACAAGTGCACTGTTAAAGCACATTAAGTTTAATGAACTGGAGCATTTCCCTTTGAAATGCTTTCAGTAATCTGATTGGTAGGCAGTATATGGAGTCTTTTCGTTTATACATTGGCTGCGGCCAATCACTGTATAAAATACCATGGCCACAGTATGGCAAATAGCATGCAGTTCTTCCCTAGTCTATGCACTGCTCGGTGTCCCCATGACATAGCAGATCAACAGACCATAAATTCAACACCTCCTGTTATGTTACTACTCTTATTTGCTCATTTTTTACCTCTTCTCTGTTTATTTTTACACTCAATTAAAAATTTTTAGCCTTTCAAAACCTAATATTTCTTTCTGTTACTGCACTAATACGGCTACCAAACTCTCTCCTTGATACATTAATTCATTGATTACCTCCAAGGTGTGTCTACGCTACTGAACAGTGTTAGAGTTTAGTCACTGAGTCCCAGTCACATCACTTTTTTGCTAATACTTTTGTTCCTTTAGCTCAAAGCTAATATTTCTTTTGGTCAACATCAATCTTTTCAGTCGTTTTATTTTTGCTGTCACTCAACCAGGTATTATCTTGCTGCGTCAAGATCTTAATTTATCCATGATATTCTAGGCTTGTTCCTCAGAGCAGTTACCCTCTGAAAGCATCACTCTTAATCTTTCTTTTGACCCTCCCAGTTTTTATACCATAAATCTGTCTCCCAGGTGTTAACTTACATAAAGCAATATGTCCTGCTTCATTAAATGCTACCTACTGGGGCGGTGGCACTATTCACAAACTTCCTTATGCTGCTTGCTTTACGGAACTGCAGCCCTTCAGCTGAAGTCATGCTGTGTGGGCCAATGAGTCCAAATCCCCTGCTAGTATTTTCCATAGGTTCAAAGTACACCTCTACCCTGATATAACGCGACCCGATAGAACACAAATTCGGATATAACGCGGTAAAGCAGCGCTCCGGGGGGGCAGGGCTGCGCGCTCCGGCGGATCAAAGCAAGTTCGATAGAACGCGGTTTCACCTAGAACGCGGTAAGATTTTTTGGCTCCCGAGGACAGCGTTCTATCGGGGTAGAGGTGTAGTATTTAATGTGACATCCCGCAC
The DNA here is from genome assembly GCF_002925995.2 of Terrapene triunguis. Classification (NCBI taxonomy): domain Eukaryota; kingdom Metazoa; phylum Chordata; order Testudines; family Emydidae; genus Terrapene; species Terrapene triunguis. Next base: position 2,040,514 of record NW_020664440.1, read on the forward strand.
GGTCTCACTTTGACTTTTGGGTTCCTGACTGGGAAGAGAGCATTGAGAACACTGTGTGTGTCAGTTGAAAGAAAGGAAGCTACAACGTAGGATGGGAACAACGTGTGAAGCGCTAGCCTCTCTTTCCTCGGAGCAGGAAGGACTCATTGCCATGCTCAGTCTTCCAGGCCCTTCTTCCAGGTGCCTTTGTATTCATTCTGACAAAACTCCTGATCGGTGCAGGCTGCCTGCACCTAGAGGCCTTTTACTCCTCTCCCCTCTCATTACTCCAGAGCTAGTCACAGGATCCAACCTCCCTCCTTCAGCCCCCTTCACCCGAGCGCCCCCCCGGCCCTTTTAGTGAGTCAACACCAGACCCCTTCCCAGCTGGATCTGATAACTGAGCAGGGCTAGTTCGGCCCAGCCCGCTGGCCCTTAGAGGGGCAGTCCAACCTGTTAGGCCATGTCACTATTAATGATCTAAACCAGAGCAGGTGTTCCATATTTTAGGAATATGTGCCATACTAAACACTATGGTACTACTTCATGGTACTATATTAAAGACAGACATTTAGTATATGAAAAGAAATTAATGACTTATTACCATCTAGGATGGTATAAGCTTTCTTTTTTAAAGAATGAGAATATTGGGTGACAACTATGTTACCGGAAACAGGGCCGGCTCCAGGCATCAGCCCTCCAAGCATGTGCTTGGGGCGGCACCTGGAGGGGGGCGGCGCTCACCCGGGGAGAGCGGGGCCGTGGCCGGGCTCGCCGCCCTCCCCCCGGCGCTCCGGCCGGCCGGGGAGAGCAGGGCCGCGGCCGGGGTCGGCGCCCTGCCCCCCCCCCCGCGCTCCCCGCTGGGCGGCAAAAAAGCCAGAGCCGGCCCTGACCGGAAAGAATGTATATCATGAAATAAGTACAAAAGAATAAGTACAGAAGCTTTCTATTTGCAAAATAAATTCATGAATTGAACAGTTTGTGCACACAATTAAATTAAACAAACACTATACAAACATGCATGTATGCACACACACACACCTTCAAATAACTTTTCCTTTAACTATTTTTCTGTCTATTGATATCCATGTTTTTTGCATTGGCAACCCACACCATGGTATGTTAGGTTAGTTAACAGGGCGCTGATCCGGGGCATATCAGCTTCAATGGAGCTTTGACAATTTACACCAGTTCTGGACCTGCCCCTTTGGCTCTCTTTTGGTTATGGCAGTGGAACATCTGTATTTTAGATCTATCTGATGCACACATTCCCCCCACCATCACCCCGTATTAGTTTTATTTTTTATTATTTGCCAGAACAAATTTTTTTTTTTTTTTTTAAACACACACAGTACAAAATGTGAATAGCTATGAGGTAAAATCTGAATACGACCAGACAATGGTAGTATTTAAATAGCTAGCACTAATATACTCTAATTTTTCTCTTTTCCCTTCTTTTTTTCAAGAAAGTAAGATTACAAACCTATCTTTCCATGCATCCTTTTATTTGCCATTTAAGCAACCTCAAAGCACATTGGACCCAAGAATCCTTCCATACTATTCAGAAAAGACTGTTCACATTTAAATCAATGCTGCTGCTCTCTGTTTCTCTGAATATATATTACAAGAGAAATACCTGAAGGCCAGACCCAAAGTGGATGCTGATTGGGATAGCTCCACTGTAATCAACCGAGCTACACTGATTTACAAAAGCAGAGAATCTGATCTTAAAGCATGTGTCTTGTTTTTATCTTCCTTCCTTCCTAATCCGATGAATTAATGTCACAATGACAAGGATCTCCCAAGCTCTGAAACACCATGCTATGTGAAAAAGAGAATCCTTTTATTTTTCTATTTGAATTTATGTTTCCTATGTAGATGCCACCTTTCTGGCTTGGTACTATTTAAATACCAGCATCCTGAACCTTTCATCAGTAGCTTCAAACCCAGACGAATTTCCAGAACTGTCCATCTCCTGCAATGATGTTCGTGGCTCAAATACAAACAACATTATGTTTGTAAGCATACAGAACTGATTTTTGGCTGTCTTCCCCGCCCCCCCGCCCCCAATCTACTCATTTAATTAACTAATTCTCTCTAATTTGGGGGGCAAATGACTATCGTCATAGCAAATAATAGTGAGAATGTACAGCCTTGACTGGCTGGTTCACTTATGTGGATGAATTTTTTTCATAGATAAAGCCATCAAGTCTAGCTCTTGTAGAAAGCCTCACTTCATCTCAGGAGTCCATCTCCCTTTCCCCTCCTTCTCCCCCCAAATTTCTCATCTCCTTTACTCCTATTCAATCCTATCAAACATCTTTTCCAAGTCTAACAACAGCAGAATTTGCTCCTCCAACATCTGCTAATTCTCCATCCTTGATAAACCTGGTTAGTCCCTATATATTGAGTTAGCTAAAAGATTAAACAATGTTACCTAGCTTCTTAACCAGAATCCCAAAATAAAAGTTGGCCTGTGCAAGTTATGTGAAGCCATATATTTACCCAGTAATGAGGTTTCATTCATTGATGCTGGAAATCTTCACCATCAAAAAATAAAAATAAATTAAAAGCAGTCTAGAGAGCAGACTTAAATGCTTTGAAGATTCAGTGACAACTCCAGGAGTTTTTTCCTGTTATCGTGGCTAGAATTTGTTTTAATAATGCTCTCTCATTTTCCATTAACATTTGGAGCTTTATTTCATTTTATTTCCATAGTCCTGCACAATTGTAACATTTGAGATTCTCCAAACTTTGCAAATGTCTGTATTACCCTGAAAAAGTTTCACATTGCTAATAAAATGTAGAAATTCCAAAGAGCAAAGTTGGAGGGATTTGTCTATATTCTATTTGCATCTTTAGCTTTTTTGCCAATCACTCTTTACCATTTCCTATCGTGATTGATTGCTATTTCTACTTTTTCATTTTAGAGAATATTTCGCTTACGCATGTGCTAATAAGTTGCTTTAAATTATTTGCAGAAAGTATCTTTTTATGCCTTTGATCTAAAATAATCATTTCACTACTACTCTGAATAAGAGCAATGCAACTGACCAGAACCTTGTTGTTTGTACTCTTTTTGATGCCAGCTTTAAGCATTCACCAAAGAGTTTTTCCATTAGCCTCTGGTGAGCAAATTGGGCTTTTTTCCTAGTCCTGTTAATATATTTTGATATTCATTACTAGATAAATTAGTATCTGCTTATTGTGGGCTTTGGATCAGACCCTATATATGGTAGCCTACATTTTTACACATTTTGTCCTGTTATTGCATTTCATCTTTTTTTCCATTTTCCTTGTGTTACTGAATGTAACTCTGCAAAGCATTATTCCTTTATTATATCTCCTGGTGTAAATTGTTTTACAGCATTTCATGGGATAGCTCAGTGGTTTGAGCATTGGCCTGCTAAACCCAGGGTTGTGAGTTCAATCCTCGAGGGGGCCACTTAGGGATCTGGGGCAAAATCAGTACTTGGTCCTGCTAGTGAAGGCAGGGGGCTGTACTCAATGTCCTTTCAAGGTCCCTTCCAGCTCTAGGAGATGGGATATCTCCATTAATTTAATAAGTAGTATATTCCACACAAATTCTATTTATTGTATAATCAGCCAAAAACACACTGCATGATGTACCTCATTGCTTTGGTGGATGTTTAATGCTGATATTTAAATGCTGATTTTGCTTCCCATTTGGTCTAAATTAATACTGCTTTGCACAAAACATATTTGCCTCACAGCTAAAATATATTTTGAGAAAAATCTATCAATTTCTTATCTAACAGATGGCTGTGTATGTAGCCAACTAATTTAAAGTCCCCCCTTACTGGGGGATTCTTTTGTACACATTCAATTTGATTTCAAAAATAAAATATAGTTGGAAGTAAAAAAAAAAAAAAAGCAGCAAAGTTAGTAATTGTTATTTTTAGCTATTAACACATTAACAACTTTCGGCTGTAGTAATTCAACATAATCATCATTCCACCTCCCATTAATAACCCGTCAGAGTCAGAAAATAATAAACATTCGTCAGGCCAGGTCATTCTTCAGTCTATGAAGTGAGATCTACACTTCAGCAGGTATAGCTCAGGAGCAATTTTTGGTAGGAAAAGAGGAAAGTGGAAGGAAGCGTAAACCCACAGCATGTAATACACCTTACTTCTGTAATCCTTTGCTCTTTGTAAAGGGAAAATGTTTCCTTTTATGAGTGAAAAAAAGTTATTGCAGTGAACCTTGTCATATTCGCTTTAATAGGTCTTTTGGTACTACAAGATTCCTGGTGATAATATATAGTTAATTTTTTTTTAAATCTACACTCTTGGGAGACTGTATCTGTTAAAAATTAGATTATGTGTCCCTTGAATAATAAATTGTAATCACCGGTAAAACCCTTAATTAGTTTTGTTTGTTTAAGGTCTAAAAAAAGGAGGGGAAAGTGCAACATAAAATAGCCATCAGTTTAAATGGGAGCTGCCTTCACTAGAACACAAGCCAAGATAGTTATAGTGTTAATAATTCAATGTTGGTAGAAAACTGTATTATTATGACTGATTTATACAGACTGAAGGAGGCATATGTTATGCTACAGGTGGATGTGAGGGCACAAGAAACCACTTTACGGTTTTCCCAGAAGTACAGAGTCAAAAAGGTTATCTGTGGTAAAGGATCTTTTGGATTAGTCTTTTAAATCAATGCATGAATTAAAGGCAATTTACATATAAATGGGCTAATACTCTGGCTTTGAAATTAAATGAATTTTTAAAAGACTTAAGAAACAGCAGAAAAGGTCAGTGAGGTATTAAGTGTACATAATGTGATTTTTTTTAGAAATTGCTTGTCTTGGAAACTATATGTTTCTGGTTAATAATGTTGGTTTATTAATATTTTGTATTCATAATCAGTTCTGTCCAAAAATATACTGCTAGCTCTGAGTAAGCAGATGTAGAAAAGCAATCCCAATGAGAGGAACATCATATCTGAGGAAACAAGGAGATATTCTGACTACCGACATGTTTAAAAATTGACCTTTGTTCACTATGTTGCTAAACAGTAGCATCAAAGATGCGAATATCACATTGTAACCAAATGGTGGCTTAGGTCTGCTTTGACATTTATTTTTGGTTCTGAGGGGCCATAGGAAAAATCATTGCCGGCATCTAATGGGGCCCGATTGTTTCCTCGTTTACACTCATATAAATCAAAAGTGTGTCCATTCACATCTATGGCCCAGATCCTGCCCTGTGATCTGTGTAGGTGTGACAGTACTGTTACAGCAGCCCACCACAGCTCACAACGTAGGATCACGACTACGGAGCAGCAATAACCTAACATGTGAGGGATGACTCATACCCACTGCTTATGGAAAAGCACCAGTATAAAAGCAAGGGAATGCTAGAGGGTTGGGAGGTAGGGGAAGCACAATCATATAGGAAGTTTATTGTGTATGTTTTGTTGTAGGATTTTTTCTTTCAATAGATTTTAAAATTCCTTGAATAAAATAAAGTTTTCCAACATGGACATTTTTTCTCAGTTGTTTCTTTCATTTGCAGAGCAGAGAATGCCTTGATGCTATCCACCTTTTCCACTGGCAGGTGGCTCCTGACATCTAAACAGCACCCTCAGCAAGTTTGCGGATGACACTAAGCTGGGGGGAGAAGTAGATACGCTGCAGGGGAGGGATAGGGTCTAGAGTGACCTAGAGGATTGGGCCAAAAGAAATCTGATGAGGTTCAACAAGGACAAGTGCAGAGTCCTGCACTTAGGATGGAAGAATCCCATGCACTGCTACAGGCTGGGAATCAACTGGCTACGTGGCAGTTCTGCAGACAAGGACCTGGAGATTACAGTGGACGAGAAACTGGATATGAGTAAATGGTGTGCCCTTGTTGCCAAGAAGGCATATTGGGCTGCATTAGTAGGAGTATTGCCAGCAGGTTGAGGGAAGTAATTATTCCCCTCTATTCGGCACTGGTGAGGCCACACCTGGAGTATTGCATCCAGTTTTGGGCCCCCCCACCACAGAAAGGATGTGGACAAATCGGAGAGAGTCCAGAGGAGGGCAACAAAAGTGATTAGGGGGCTGGGGCACATGACTTATGAGGCGAGGCTGAGGGAACTGGGCTTATTTAGTCTACAGAAGAGAAGAGTGAGGGGGGATTTGATAGCAGCCTTCAACTCCCTGAAGGGGGATTCCAAAGAGGATGGAGCTCGGCTGTTTTCAGTGTTGTCAGATGACAGAACAAGGAGTAATGGTTTCAAGTTGCAGTGGGGGAGGTCTAGGTTGGATATTAGGAAACACTATTTCATTAGGAGGGTGGTGAAGCACAGGAATGGGTTACCTAGGGAGGTGGTGGAATCTCCATCCTTGGAGGTTTTTAAGGACCGGCTTGACAAAGCCCTGGCTGGGATGATTTAGTTGGGAATTGGTCCTACTTTGAGCAGGGGGTTGGACTAGATGATCTCCTGAAGTCTCATCCAATCATAATCTTCTATGATTCTCACCACCTGGTGCTCTGCTAGGGGGCCTTCACTTGGCAGAGGTAGGGAATAATGGAGATAAGGGGTTCAACATGGTGCACTAAAGCTTTTGTTCCATCCTTCCATTCCTGATCCTGTTTTAAAGAACACACCCAAGTTATTACATAGCACTTGGTCCTCCAATTCCCCCAGAGAGGACCAGGATCTATTGTATGAGCAACTTAATAAAGTTAAGAACAACTGGGTATCCGCTCATTTCTCTCCTTCTCTGCTGAAGCACAATGTTTGTTCATTCTTCTCACACATCTACCTCCCCATGGCTTTATGTAACAAATGAATCATTGCCTAATATCTAGGGCTGTCAATAATTAAAAAATTATTCGCAATTAATTGCACAATTAATCGCTCTGTTAAACAATAGAATACCATTTATTTAAATATTTTTGGATGTTTTCTACATTTTCAAATATATTGATTTCAATTACAACAGAATACAAAGTGTACAGTGCTCACTTCATATTTATTTTTTATTAAAAATATTTGCACTGAAAAACAATAGCATTTTTCAATTCACCTAATACAAGTACTGTAGTGCAATCTCGTTATCATGAAAGTTGAACTTATGAATGTAGAATTATGTACAAAAAAACCTGCATTCAAAAATAAAACTTTAGAGCCTACAAGTCCACTCATGCTTCCATGCTGATGATGCTAGTTAAAATAATAAAGCGTTAATTAAATTTTTGACTGAACTTCTAGGGGAAGAATTGTATGTCTCCTATTCTGTTTTATCCATTTTCTGCCATATATTTCATGTTATAGCAATCTTGGATGATGACCCAGCAGGGCTGCCGAGAGCGGGTTTGGGCCCCGGTGAAAAAAATTTTTGGGCCCCCCAGCAAGGGCAGACCAGCTAACCAGGGCTGACGGGGGGGGGGGGGCCAGGCCCCCTTCCGGACCACCGGGCCCCGGTAATTTGTACCAGCTTCCCATCCCTCTCGTCGGCCCTGTGACCCAGCACACGTTGTTCATTTTAAGAACACTTTCACTACAGATTTGACAAAACGCAAAGAAGGTACCAATGTAAGATTTCTAAAGATAGCTACAGTAGTTGATCCAAGCCTTAAGAATCTGAAGTGCCTTCCAAAATCTGAGAGGGACAAGGTGTGGAGCATGCTTTCAGAAGTATTAAAAGAGCAACACTTTGATGCGGAAACTACAGAACCCGAACCACCAAAAAAGAAAATAACCCTCTGCTGGTGGCCTCTGACTCAGATGATGAAAATGAACATGTGTCGGTCAACACGGCTTTGGATTGTTATCGAGCAGAACCCATTAGCATGCGTGCATGTCCTCTGGAACGGTGGCTGAAGCACGAAGGGGCATATGAATGTTTAACATATCTGGCACGTAAATTTCTTGCAAGTGCCATGCAAATGCCTTTTCTCACTTTCAGGAGACATTGTAAATAAGCAGCTGGCAGCATTATCTCCAGTAAATGTAAACAACATTTACATTTGTAAAAAACGTGTTTGTTTTAGCAATTGGCTGAGCAAGAAGTAGGACTGAGTGGACTTGTAGGCGCTCAAGTTTTACATTGTTTTGTTATGGAGTGCTATTATGCATCAAAAAAAAATCTACATTTGTAAGTTGTACTTTCACGATAAAGAGATTGCACTACAGTACTTGTATCAGGTGAATTGAAAAATACTATTTCTTTTATTATTTTTACAGTGCAAATATTTGTAATAAAAATAATATAAAGTGAGCACTGTACACTTCATATTGTGTTATAATTGAAATTAATATATTTAAAAATGTAGAAAACATCCAAAATATTTAATAAATTTCAATTGCTATTCTATTGTTTAACAGTGCAATTAAAACTGGGATTAATCACGATTTTTTTAATCACGATTAATTTGAGTTAATTGCGTAAGTTAACTGTGATTAATCCACAGCCCTAGTAATAGCCCAAGGGCTCAATCCTGAAGCCACTTTGATAGTTGAACTTCCAATCTGCCTGCACTGCGCATGTCCATGCAATCGACCTGAGGTTCTCTCAATGCTGGGATACCCAACTCAAATTTCACTGGTGGATTTCCAAAGCAGGGGCTGATCTTTCCAAAATGAGATGAAATTGTATCCATTCTCCGGGAAACTGTTAGCACCAAGCAGGGCACTGGCATTTTGCAAGCCACAAGAGCGGCTTAAATAGCCACTTTAAAATATATTAATTCACTGAACAAGATAAGAACTCAACTATTTAACCGAAGGATCCATTGGCAGAAAATCAACAGTGGAGGCACTGTTCTATAAATTATGTTAAGAATAATTTATGGAAATATCTTATAGCATTTAATAAGCACGAAACCAGTACATTTCTATAGGTATGTTTTTAGACTAACTTCTACAGTACGCTCTCATTTATATTAGAAATTGATAACTTTTCTATATCTTTTTAAAATCGCACTACATAATTCTATAGCGAGAATCTAATTATCTAGTAAGCTGTGTAGGATAGTTAAAAACCTATAGAAAGGTTATTTTTGATTAAATTTCACACAATATTTTGATGAGGAAATGAACACACGAATGACTCTCCAAAAATGTGACTCTTTCTTATTCAGTTATTTTAAAAAGGGAAAACTGAATTTACGTAGTAATCGTTAAACCTCTCCCCCTTCCCTTGGAGCGAGGTAACAGCCATGAACTGGGGCTTGTGGATGAGCATTACAGAGCACATTAAAAAAAAGGAATCTTTACGGTAAGTATTGTCATAAAGATACATGGTCAAAGCTATGTAGTATATATTCACAAATAGATACATAGGTGGTGTAAAGGTAAGCAAACCGTTATGGAAATGGACATCTAACATTAAAGAAAGGTGAACCAAAGAATAGCTTTACCGTTAATAGCTGAAATACATGGACCCCACACATGCTTAAAGACAGGCATGGGTATAGGTACCTTGTAGAATCAGGGCCAAGACACTTACATAATCCAACATAAATCATGCAGGGTGTCAGAAACCACTTTACTAGAATCTAATAATTGTTTAGCTCTACGGCAACAAGCTTCTTCAGGCCCCAGATGCCCTGATCTGGGACAAAAAGATAGAAATATCTAGACAATACTGATTTTATTGAAAGATAGTCAAGGGTTCTCAAGGGAAGATTCTCTGGCAATAATCTGATAAATGCTTCTGAGGATACTACAAAAGGACTTGATGGGAAGGGAGCGATAGACATAAATTTACCTTTATTCAGGCAAACTCTGGCTACCATAAATGTAACATAGTGAGGCTTGGGCTACACTTAAAAATTAGATCCACATAGCTATGTGGGTCAGGGCTGTGAAAGAAAAAAATCCTACTTGACAGGCATAGCTATGCCAACCTACCTAACCCCCAGTGTAGACGCAGCTATGGCAACATAGCTCCCATTATTTGTTCCTACACAGATGGAAAAACCCCTTCCATCAGTATAGGATGCATCTACATTGCGGGGTTATGCTGGTATCATTTCTATAGTGTAGACATACTTAGAGAGCTACTTTATTAGATGAAAAACTAGTTGGAATCTCAAATATAGGCGGCAATTTGGATAAAAGGGGGGGATTGGTGTACAGGAAAAATCAAAACAGATTTAATTCAGTTCCTACAGCATATTCGTTACCTAGAGGTCTGAATCCCTAAAATCAGTTTAAGGATTCAAAAGAACAGATGGGGTCAGTCAGCAACTGGAAAGAAAGAAAGAAAGAAAGATTCAGAATGGCCTGGCTAGACCAGACCAAGCACCATATTGTATGTATACTAAAACACTGCTCTTATTATCCTTAATAATATATTATCCCAAGTATGAAAATAATGAATTCAACCAAGAGAAATGTGAGAATTAGACTAGTGACAGGAAGGAGAGAAAGAATACAGTGTCAGGCCAAAATTTTCAATGTGGGCACCTAAAGTTAGATAAATAAAGATGGCCACATTTTCAGAGGAACCAAGCAACCTCAACACGACTTGCAGATGCCCAGCAACTCGGAAATCAACCCACTTCTTTAATTGCCTGGGGAGTTAAGTTACTAACTTTGAAAATTTTTCCCTGAAAGGTCATATGTTACAAGAAAAGACTTCAGGGAGTGGTGGATAAAACATTAAACCCTTTGGCACTAAGCATTAAAAATAATTTAAAAAAAAAATCAAACAATTCTAGGATACATAAATAGGAATATAAAATATACAGTAGATCACAGGAGCACTATACGGTGCGGTGTAGGAGAGATTTGAGAGGGGCACATTTAGAATAATGTGCACAGTTCTGACCACCACTTTATGAAAAGGGCAGCACAGAAATGGAGAAGACAAAAAAGAGAGGTCAGCCAGAATCATGCAGGTTCTGGAGGATTTGAGATATTCAAAAAGGTTAGAGAAACTAGGTCTGTTCTTTGGAAAAGAAATTAACAGGGGATCACACCAAGGCATACAGAATTCTGAAGGGAAAAAAAAAAAAAGGAGACTCTCCAGGGTTATATGAGCTCATGTCAAATATAAGAACAAAGGGCATGAACTTAAGCTACGGAAAGGTCATCCACGAAAAGAATTTAGGAAAAAATGCTTTACACATAGAATAGCTACAATAGAAAATAAACCAGCCAAAGCAGCCTTTGGAACAACGGATATAAACTTTAAAAAGGCGACATGCACCTGGAGGACAGAATTATCGTGCAGAGATGACTGGCCTTTTGGAAAATGGGCTTTGAGAGGTTTGTTGTTTTTTTTAAGTCACCCACGTTATTTTCCTATGTACTGTCTGCTACATCAGATAATATGTGGCTAGCATAATGCCAATAAAAGACATCTGATACCAAACTAACATAAAGCATCTAATAGCGAGACCCCAATATTTCAAACAAGGGCTTTAGAGATTCCACTCCCTCGCGTTCCTGTCTAGTGTTATTTTTGATACTTACTGGTTTCAGTAGGACAGGGAACACCACAACAAACTTTGTCTACTATTTGAGATCCTTTCTTTACTTAACTTTTCCCAGTCTCAGAATAAGTTTTGGTTTAGTAGGTTGAGACTTTTTAAGCAAAGGCTATTATCCAATATGGTTGCCAATCTCAAATATATATAATTTTTATGCATACTTATAGAACGATCCTTAACAAGGATTAGCAGGAAGGTTTTAACGCCGAACATTCAACTCTAGAGCACAGACATCTACTGCTTGAGCTAAATGAGCAATTCCATTAGCTGGCAACAGTAGGCTGTTACTGTATACAAATGCTCCCCGGGTTACGCAAGACCCAATTTATGCAAATTCGCAATAACAGAAAAAGTTCCATAAGCCAGAATAGGATTTTCAAGTTGCGTAAATTTTTGCGAAACGTACGGGTATACATTTCCAACTTACGCAAAATTCGAGTTATGCAAGGCTTTCCGGAACGGAACGATTGTGTAAGTCGGGGGGCGTCTGTATTTGGATTAGCCACTGCAGGCGGACGCAGACTATGTTTTTCAAGCATGTTACACACTCAGTCTTTCAACAGGTAGGGCCAAAGTGTGGCCTAGATAGTGTGGAGGTGCATGGGCATAAGGGGAAATATATCATGGGAAGGGACGCATGTTCCATAGAGACACCAGCTCCCACCATCACACAGGTGGGCAAAGAGGTGGAAGAGGTTGGGAACAGACCAGTGTACCAGCCAGCACAGTGGCACTGGCATGACATATACTGCAGCAGCAAGTACAGATCCAGCACATTTACATCCTCTCCCTCCTTCTCCGAGCCACAAGTAAAGCAGGTTGGGAATGTCAATTCATCTGCACTGAAACCGTTTGTGGGGAAGGGTTGGTTTCAATGCGTCTCACTCCAGAAAAATTTGGGGGAGGAGTCTGAAGTTGTTGATAGGTCCTGTCTTGTCACCTTCAAAATGAAAAGTTTTGTTTTCAGTTTGAAACAATCTTTTGGTTTAAAATTGTATTAGTTAATATTCGTAAAAAGGTTAAATAATTAAAAAAAACAATTCAAAATCAACATGGGATGTTTCAGTTAACTGCATCAAGAAAACAATTTGGATTATTGATCTGCAGAAATTTGAGACTGACTTTTTGTCCCAATTCAGGACAGGAAAAAATTGTGAAATCTCAAACTCTTGTGGGATGGGAAAACTGTTTCCCACCCAGCTTTAGTCACTATCTCCCTCTAAAGCTACTACTGGGGAAGCACAACTTGCTGCGCTTTTCTGTGGGTTCACGACAAAGCCATGCATGAGGCCTTAATGAGCTTCATAATAGCTAGTACAATTTTATTTATAATTTAAAATGTCTTTGAGAGAGATAATGTGGGTGAAGCAATATATTTTACTGGACTGACTTCTGCTAGTAAGAGACAAGCTTTTGAGCTACAAAGAGGTCTTCAGATCTTCAAGAGCTCTGTGTAGCTTGAAAGTTTGTCTCTCTAATATTCTGGGACCAACACAGCTACAACAATGTAAGAACTTTTGTCATTCTTCACTCTTTTTACCGGTTCGCTAACAAAAGCCAAGAAATTCTAAGTCATAGCTAACCTCCACCTTAAAATACCACTTCAACTAACCTACATAAAGTATCATAAAACCATAATGGAAATAACAGCAAGCCAAAACCTGTCACTCAACAAGGCAAGACCACTATTGAAGGCAACAAGATTTTCCACAATTCAGAAGCGTGCTGTAATTCAGCATTTGACTTGGAATGCCTTATTGAAATCTGAAAGACAAGGTAGGTGAAGGAATATCTTTTATTGAACCAACTTCTGTTGGTGTAAGGGAGAAGCTTTCAAGTGTCACAGAGTTCTTCTTCAGGTCTCTGGAAAATACCCAGAGTGTCTGAGCCAAATACAGTTTGGGACAGATTGTTAAGCATTTGATGCACTAGATGTTGTATGATCAATATCCCCCCTTCCAAACACTTTTTAAGATCCAGGGATCCTTCACATGCCTATCAAACATGTGGTATACCTCATACAGCGCATCCATTGCCCCAACAAAAACATCAATTATGCTCTCCAATGAACTCACACAGAAAAACGATAGACAGAGACACCGTAACACCCATAGGCAAAAAACTTTTCACAAAGCAATCACTCCATATCTGACCTCTCAGCCCTCACTCTCAAAAGGAAATCTGCACAATATCTTCAAAAGATGAGCCTGGGAGTTTAAATTCATAACTCTGCTAGACGCTAAAAACCAGAGACTAAACATATACACTGGTTTTATGGCTCATAATTTGTAACACACCCGACTGCCTGCTATCCCTTAACTTAAAATGAAGTGGGCCATTATCTCCCACAGCATCTGTCCCAACTTGCATTTAGCTCAGGCACTCTGGTTACCTTCTCCAGACCTGAAGAGCTCTGTAATGTTCAAAGGCTTGTCCGTTCCACCAGCAGAAGATGGTCCAATAGAAGATATTACCTCACACATCTCACTCATATCCTGGGACCAACACAGTTACAACAATGCAAAACTATTATGATCTGTCATGCAAAATGGGGGTGTAATTCAGGTATCATTTATGGACAGGCAGCAGAACTGGCTGGGAAATAGAAATCCCGCCATTTGAAAAAATTCATCCCAAAATGGGACAAAACCTCAAAGCATGAATTTTTTTTGAAGCGTTTTCCAGAAAAATTCCATTTTGGAAGAAATGAAACAATTTTGTGGCTTCCCACCTCCTCTGAGCTCTGGGACCCAGACAGCTCAGCTGCTCAGCCTCCCCACCAGCTCTGTAGCCAGTGAAACGGTACCGTGGGCTCTCTGCCTCTCCAGCCCTAGAACTGTGGAGGAAGCTGCTGCTGCTGATCAAATGTGAAGCTTGCCAAGCTAATTTGTGGCAGCCTCTTCAACGAAGTGCAGAGCCCTTAGACCACGATAAAATCTGGTCATGGACAGTCAGTGATGTGAGAGACTGTCTTTAGCCACAGCCATATGTGGGATTCTCTCATTGGCCCCAGGTATGAAGGTTGGCTGCACATTGATCCTGGCATGTTCAAAAATGGTCTAGAAGAATACCTAAGCGGCATGGCAAATCAAAGCTGGGTACACACCTAGTCTGGTCAGTAATGAGAGACTGGGGTCTGACATCAGCTACAAGCAATTCTTCGTGCCATATCAACCTTGCAGAGAAATTTGGACAGAGAAAGTGGTCCCACAACGAGTGCCTAGATGGCAAGTGCGCTCTTGGGTGGTTGCAGAAGTCTGTGTATAGCAGTAGGCTGGGTTTGCCCAGATCTTCTCAACCATTCTACAGCTGCACATCAACCAACTTGATGCAAGATGAATGGAGCGAGACCTGACCAAAGTATTCTGCTGCAGAGTAACAGAGAGCTAACCCAGATAATAGGAGAGTTTGAGTGTTTTCTCCCCATGAAGCATCAGTCAATTTACTTAGAAGGTTATTTGTCCTCCCCTTAGCCGGAATTTTCGTCAGGTGGTTAAGAGATCTATCTAGGGTTACTCCAAGGTAGACTGGGTGGGATTCGTGTTCCAAGCAATGTCCATAGAGAGAGATATTCAGTTTCTGAGCTGTTCTGGCATTATAAAGATAGAACATTCAAAACTGTCTTGGTATTTACAACCAAGTGTGGCCAACAACTACTTTATTTGGCCATCTTACTCAAGACAGGGTTAGGGAGTCTTCAGGCTCTGGGAGTGACAGTGCTTGGACGCCTAAACAAATGTCATCTGCATATGTGAACTTGAGGGACTGGGTGAGCGGAAGGTCTTTTGCGTATAGGATGAAGAGAGTCGGTGCCAGCACAGAGCCTTGCGGTAGGCTTTTCCACACAGTAACTCTGTCTCCCATGTGCACTCAGAAATGTCTGTTGCAGTGGAGAAGGTTAATAACAGTAACCACCCATGCTGGGAGTGCTCTTGACAATTTGACTAAGAGCCCCATGTGCCAGACTGTGTCATATGCTGCTGAAAGTCCAGAAATACAGCTCCCATCCCCAGGTTTTTCTGAAAACCGGTCAATGAATGTTGTCAAAGCTAACACTTGATCACAGGGGCTAAAACCTCTCTGAAAGCCTCCTTGCTTAACGCTATGTATTAACTCCACTTGGGGGCGGGGAGTGGCGCTGAAGTATAAGCTGCTCCAGCACCTTGAATGGCAGAGCCAGAGACATCAGTCGATAGCTTCCTCCACATAATTTTGCAAGCTGAGAGGCAGTCAGGGCACTGAGCCTCAGCAACCATAAAGGAAAGCTTTTTGTCAATTTCACTGATAGAAAGTGGGTGTGTTTCCAGCGAGGTCTTGGCCCTATGCTATTTAACATTTTTATCAATGACATGTAAGAAAAACAAAATCACTGATGAAGTTTGCACAGGAATTGGGGGAGTGGTAATGAAGACAACAGGTCACTGATTCAGAATGATCTGGATCATGTGGTAAATAGGGCACAAGCCAACAATATGCATTTTAATATGGCTAAACATATACATCTAGGAACAAAGAAATTAGGCCATACTTACAGGATGGGGGACTCTATCCTGGGAAGCAGTAACTCTGAAAAAGATTTGGGAATTGTAGTCAATAATCAGCTGAATATCAGTGCCCAGTGTGATGCTGTGACCAGAACAGCTAATGTGATCCTGGGATGCCTAAACAAGGGAATCTACAGTAGGAGTAGAGAAGTTATTTTACCTCTGTATTTGGCAATGGTGCAACTGCTACTGGAATCCTGTGTCCAGTACTGGGGCACACAATTCATGAAGGATGTTGAAAAATTGGGAAGGGTTCAGAGAACAGCTGAAAGAATGATCAAAGGATTTGAAAACAGGTCTTATAGTGGTAGATTCAAGGAGATCAATCTATTTAACAAAGAAAATATAAAGGGTGACTTAATCACAGTCTACAAGTATCTACATGGGGAATAATTATTTAAGAAAGGGCTCTTCAGTCTAGCAGAGAAAAGTCTAACATGATCAAATGGTGGGAAGTTGAAGCTAGACAAATTCAGACATGAAATAAGGCGTAAATTTTTGACAGTGAAGGTAATTAACCATTGGAACAATGGAACAAAAGTCATGGTCAATTCTGCAACACTGACAATTGCTAAATCAAGATTGGATTTTTTCCAAAAGATCTGCTCTAGGAATTATTTTGCTATATGGGAGGTCAGACTAGATCATCACAATGCTTCCTTCAGGCCTTAGAATCAATGAATCTATCTATAAAAGTGGAATTCATAACAGCATGGCAGGCTGGCTGCGGGAGAGCCATCATTCCAATTTTCCCCGATGAGGGGTGGGGGAAGGGGGGGGGGAAATCACAAAATTTTGGTAAAACCAATTTCTGCCCCCCTCCCACCCAAAAGGAATTTTTTTGTAGGAAAATTGTTCTGATGAAATTTTTTTGACCAGCTTTAATTGGCAATATGTACCACACCTAATTGGGTAAGTTAAGAACAAAGTTTCAGACTCAGTTCTGAGTTATCTGCCTTCTTTTGGTTTCAGGCATGATCAGGAAGATGACAAGTGTGAAGCAGCAGCTTCAGGAACCAACAACCAAAACAACAAATGGTGAAGACCAGACCTATTCTTAAATGACAGGCATGGCTTCCCTCACCTCTCTCAAAGATGGAACCCTACAGTGCAACCCACTCTGGGCTGCAGCCCTGCTATTTACCAACTGTGTTAATGTAACAGGCCCAACTGTGTTTGGCACCCATCAGCCCTTTTCTTTCAGGCACCGATGACCACAGCTGATCACAGTGACTCAAAAACAGATTCTTTAGAACAAAGTATTTATTCAGTAACCAAAAGGTACAGAGCACACAGAACAAAAGACAAAAAACAATAAAGGCCTATATACCTATTCCCCTTTACCGAAAGCAACCTTAATCTTTCCTTGCAAGCGTCATTAAGTTCCATTCAGGCCAGTTACCTTCATCTCTGGGTTTGGAGAAGCAGATTTCACAGCTGTACCATGCTGTGTCTGTCTCTCACTCAGTATGTCTTCTTGCATCCCTGTCAGTGCTCAATGACACTCCTTGAGCAGCCCCTGCTCACAATCCACTCAGCCCCATCCCAGTGTCCCTGCCTAGGCTAGCATCTTCGGGTTTTAGTATCCCCTTTGATCCTAGGTTTGGCCTGAGAAGAGTACACTTGGCCAGCATGGGTATTCCTGGATTAATAGCCTCCCCAATGACACTTGACATTCTCTAGGATAGTACCACATCTTTGCCATTGTTTTATTCTCCCCTTGCAGCCGCCTTTGAATTAACTCCATGCAGCCAAGCAGGATAATATACAGAAAAATCTGAGATGCACATGATATTTATAATAATTAATGCACAAGGTTTTCCCCCTCTCTGACATTTTTGCTACCTACATGTAGCCTACACATTTTGAGTCATTTAGCTATATTATAGAATGATCTGCTAAGCAATGTTTCAAAATGAAAAGGGGTTTTTTTGAAGAAAAAATTGTCTATTTTGTTAAGTCTATGCAGCATTAAGTAGAAAACTGAAAAGCCCACAGACAAATACTACGTTTGTTACCTAAAAATATTCACATTGGTGTGGAATCAGAGTAATTTAACAACACATCTCTATACTTATACATGTTACCTCAATGAAGACTCAGTCTCTTGTTCAAATCCCTTATCTAGCCCCACCTCGAAGAATTCATCCAAAAACAAATGGTTGGGTTAAGGGACTGCTGAGGATAGTTGATACTTTATAACAATTTTTTAAATGCAAACGTATAAAACATTGAATGGATATGGTTGTATCCTTCTCATCACATCCTTCACGTTGCAGTTGTTACCTTATGGTAGTTTCTGCCACTCCTGATCACAAATGAGATTCTCATTCTCACACAGACCCACCCAAGGAGACTAATTTACACGAACTCCCAGGACTATCAAAATTATTCTGGAGGCTGCTCCGGCCTCCAGAGCAGCCCAGAATCAGGAGGGCATGAGGATGGCAAGGCTCCCTTGGCCTCCACTTTTAAGGGATGTCTGAACTGCAAACGTAAAGGTATGTTCTTAATTCGCTTTAGCTAACTCGGGCTAACATGGCAGTGAAGGTGCCGCCATTCAGCTTCTAACTCTGATCAGCAATTCAAATTCAGCCCAGGCTCCCCTACAGGCTTTAACTCAAGCCACTAACCAGCATTAAAACCAAAGATGCCATGTCTTCACTGCTACTCTAACCCCAATAAGTAATGGGCACTTCCTTTGGGGGGCGGGGGGCATTGTAGACATACCGTGAGAGGCACAGCAAAGAACCTCACCCAAGAAGAGGTACCTTATTCCACAAGTTATCCCCTTGAAATCAATGGAGTGAGCAGAAATGGCAGAATCTGGCCCTTAGATTGTAAACTCTGGTGCAGGGACCCTTTCTTTGTATGTGTTTGTACAGCATCTAGGATAACGAGACCGTGATCCAATTGGGGCCTCTGGGTGCTTCTTTATGTAATATCAACATTAAATAAATACTGCTACCACCACCCACCTTGATTAAGAGGGACAAACAAGCACTGTAATGAGCAGTTCACTACTGTCTTTGTACGAAGAGTTTCTGCTAATAAGTTACTCTTGGGTTACTATCATTCAATCATGCTGCTAATAGGAACACTTTCACAGTAATTGGTGCATTTTAGACAGCATAAGATGGTGGACGGTTTTGGAAGCGTTAATGATTTGTGGTGACTTTCGCTGTAAGGATGACAATGTATTAGTTTACCAGATGCCAGATCAGGCCATGGGCCATTAACGAGAGGGCGTTCTCTGAACACTTTTAGAACAAATACCAGCTGGTTTATTTTCAGCATGCAGACATAATCACACGCATCTCGGATTCAATTCACTACAATGCTGTCAGATACATCATAAATTAAAGGCTCCAAACACTCATTACCATTTCTTAGTCTTAAAAGCAGCACGTCGTACAGAGATCCAAAATATTAAGTTTACCATTTTAAAGGAGTTTGATAACATTATATACATTTTGTAAAAGATGATAAATTCTCTAAACAACTCTTTTTATTACCCAACTATTCCAAATATTCTTCAGACATGCTCTTTCCTATTATAGACTTTGGAGCAGCAAATTTCTTTTCTGCCAAGAATTCTTTGAAGGCCAAGGAAGTTTAAGAATGCAGTTGAAATGTATCAGTAAATTTTGGCTATTGTATTCAGATCACCACAGTCACGGAGATTAAACAAAGGGGTAAAAAAAGACAACTCACACCTGATTGCAGGGAACTGTCTGCGCATGGCAGTGGTAAAGAGGACTATACCTGATAGATCCTAGCAATCAACCAATTCGTTTTTCAGAGAAATCTGAACCACTCATGTATCTTCTACACAAATGTTAGCTAATTGAAATAATCTCTAGGTCTGCTGCATGGAGAGATCGGTCATGCTAATCCAGGACATTTCTATTAGAACATGATGGAATATAAAATGGACTGGGGGGAGAGACAGAACTATTCTTCCACAAACATGGTCTTTGCTGATTTAATTTATTTTGCAGTTCCAACTGCCAGATTAACCTTTCAGAAGATTTAACAAACTAACTAACTATGTGATTAATATTCTCACTAGCGTTTTAGGGTACGTCTTCACTACCCACCGGATCAGTGGGTAGCAATCGATCTATCGGGGATCAATTTATCGTGTCTCGTCTAGACGCGATTAATCGATCCCTGAACATGCTCCCCGTCGACTCCAGAACTCCACCAGAGCGAGAGGCAGAAGCGAAGTCGACGGGGGAGCCGCAGCCATTGATCCTGGGCCGTGAGGACGGGAGGTAAGTCGATCTAAGATACGTCGACTTCAGCTACGCTATTCTCATAGCTGAAGTTGTGTATCTTACATCGATTCCCCCCCCCCACTGTAGACCAGCCCTAAGAAAGAACCCAAGTTACTTCAGAGAAAGCATTGGTTTTGCATTTCAAGTGAGTTTCATTACTGACTTGATTCTGAGATGTGTTCAACACACTGTCACCCCCTGAATTCTCTTCTACTCAGAACTGTCCCTTGGGTACGGCAAATCGGGGCAACCGCTCCTGGCCCCGCGCTTTGGGGGCCCCCAAGGGGCCAGTGCAATTGGCCGGCGCGGTCAGTCCCGGAAGTGACGGATTTGTCACTTCCGCCCCCAGCCCCGCACCCCCCCTAGGGACGGCCCTGATTCTACTTATCAAATGATTAGCAGCCCAAGTTTATAAGGAGCATACAAGAGAATTTTCAAAAAAAATTGCACCTCTTTTGCGTCTTTAGCACGTATTAAAGTCTGAAAGATTTGGGTGGTTGGTTTAATTTCTTTTTACTGGAGATATCACACTGGTTTTGCTGGAAGATTCTGGGAGGGGTTCCTCAGACCTTAAATGAAGCTGTAGTGTTGATAACATATAACAAAAAGATAACTTCCTTCAATGACTAATATTCTGGAAAAGGATAAGTCTGAATAAAGTCAAAAGTAGTAAACAGGTCCCTCACAGTTTCTAATATTAGTCTCTTGACTCTAATGTTGTCATTTCAATAGTTCTCCAATCACTAGGGTCTTCCAGGCTAGACAAGACAAGCAAAATTAAAAGAAAACTTGCAGATCTTCCTTATCCATCATAAAGAACCAGAAAGGATCACTAATCCAATTTTTATTTTCCTTGGCAGGTCACCTTTAAAGAGATAAGCAGCAAGCTGCGTCATTTGTAATGGAATAGAGGATCCTTCCAGTAAAAAATAGTGGCCCTCCCCAAAAATTGTTAAAAAGTTAAAAAAACCAACGTTTTGTTGCAGAACAAGGGGGTAACTAATAAAGGTTAATATGGACAGTAATTGTTACAGTGAATACTAGAAAGCCTATTACTGCTCTAGCGCATGCATGCCCAGGAATTGCTAACTCGCCCATTCCTCTGCTCCAAACATAGATTAAAAAAAAATATATATCTTTAGAAAAATTAGTAATTTATCAATATTATTGACTATTTTCTTTGTAAAAGCCTGCTGCTTTAGTCTTTTTAAACTCAATGAGAATCACGTGGTTAAAATACAACTGGAAGACTATATAACAATTGTGCAAAGGGCCTTTACAAAAAAGTGGTCTTTTTGCCTTTGCTTAAGGAAAGAGAATAGATAGAAATGAGTTTTTCCTGGGGAACCAAGGGAAGTATATTAACATGGTAGTTCCAGTCACCTTTTGTTATTATGGACCCCCTATGTACCATGCCCACTCCAAGCCTTCATTACAATTTTTTGTCTCAAGAAACATCTTTGGATCTTGACAAACCCAGTTTTACAGTAAATGAGCTACGCTAGCTCAGACAGCTATTCAAAAAACCAATAGAAAAAAATTAGCGTGCTCCGTTTAAAACAACATGTTATGTATAATTTATTCATGACATACACGAGGCTACAATATTGGGCATGGATGTCCTGACACAAAGCCCTAGCCACCAACAACTATGTACAGTGATTACTATAGCCTTCTTGGATTATGTACCATTAACATGCTCCAGTGAGATACACCAAGAGCTGTCCACCACCTTATCTCTGGCAAATAAACAGTTCAGAAAAGCCCCACTGCAGCATAATCTCTGTGGATTGAGGCCAACAGACTAATTCAACAATCAGTGGTTTATTTTAAATTTCACTCCTTGGGTGCAGAGGACAATGTGTTAGCTCTAGGCAAGAGGTGCAGGAAGTTTTATGTTAGCTTTTCCTTTTGCCTTTCAAGTCAGCAAGCTATTCAACTCCACCCTGCAAAAACAACAGTAAGATATCCAAAAGTCGGGTTTCATTATGTCATCTCTTCAGGTGATACCATGAAGTTACTAGTTCACTGGCCTGACCACTTCGGGTGCCATTATCTCCAAATGCATTTGAATGGTAGCGACGAAGTTTTAGCTGCCTGAGGATATTCTGAATGTGTTTAAATTTCGAGTTTGGAATTCATACTGCCACCTCAGCTGCATAATTCAGCCTGCCAGAGGATAAAATTAGACTGATGGAGGTTTAGGTGATGCAGCAGGCCACAGGCAGAATTGCAGAGAAGGAGCAGAGGAAGAGAGATCATCATTTGGGAGAGGTTATTTTTTCTGTCAGTGTATGTAGTACTGTTATGAACATTAATACCCTTACACAACAGCAGAAGACTAAATTAGAAGGTCTGTATTTTGTATCAGAAGGCAGCAGATGAGACAGGGAGGTGGTTTAGATTGGAGTAGAAAAGTAAGCACCCTTCAGAAGCTGGGTAGCCCATTAACCAATGCCAAGCCGGTTTGCTTCATATGATCTGCACTTGTGATCGGATTCAAACATTTTGGCAAGAGGTAGAGAGAAATAAGATCTACCACAGATCACGAAATAACCCAGCTGCATCTGTTGGGGATTGTGATCTCCAGCCTAATCTCTTATTCAGCGAAGGGATTTATATAGGCTTTCCTAGGTACCCTCAAGCTGTTCTGCATTACTGGCTCTGTTTTAAGCCTCCAATTTTTCTCTGGTACAGATTGGTGCATGAAATTATTGGGCACCATCAGGAGACCCAGGTAGATACACAGATATTCAGAGGGCGCTCTGTTGCACAAGGTGGCTCTTTCTTTCCAAGATGTTTTCAAGCTATTTTGCTGTAACAGGTGCACTGGCCACCTGGATTTTGTTCCCTTTTCTTTGTTTGTTGCTATCAGCTCCAAGTGGCAGAGTCTAAGTTCACAGTCTAAGTATCTACATGAGGAATAAATATTTAATAATGGGCCCAGTGAACAGAACGATAAATTCATATGAAAATGTAGTTATGTCAGGAGTTCTAGTAACTCTGACGGACAGGTCTCTATCTTTACCTGAAAGAACACCGTTCGTAAAGGCTCCTTAGTAGACCTGAATGAAAATTTTGAAACAAAGTCTCTCTGTCTAGAAATGCCTGTTGTTCAACACTGACACGTTCCTGCAGGACCCCTATTGAAATGGAACATTTCCATTTTTCAGTCTGAAGGAACTGTTACAAAATTTTATTTTATTCTTTTATATTATCAATTAACAAAAAATTACCAGTCAGAATACCAACAATTACCAAACCAGCTGCTGCAATACCAATTACTATGCCACCCATTGAATAAATTACCAATTCTATCCTGGGAAACACTGACTCTGAAAATGATTTGGGGCTCATGGTGGATAATAAATTGAACATCAGCTCCCAGTGTGACGCTATGGCCAAAACAGCAAATGTGATCCAGAGATGGATGCATAAGAGAAGTTTACTCAGCTTGTGCAGTAACTGAGGTTCGAGATGTGTCCCCCGTGGGTGCTCCACTGCAGGGGGCAGTGCGTTCCGGTGCCGTCGCTCAGAGATTTTGCGAGCAGTGTCTGATCGGCGTTCACGTGCACAGTAGCTGTCTCATGGGGGCGCGGACGCCTCTTCTGGCATGCGCACACCCT
The DNA here is from genome assembly GCF_002925995.2 of Terrapene triunguis. Lineage (NCBI taxonomy): Eukaryota > Metazoa > Chordata > Testudines > Emydidae > Terrapene > Terrapene triunguis. The sequence continues at coordinate 2,064,402 of NW_020664440.1, forward strand.
GACCCCCTCAGTTCCTTCTCTACCGTGGAGCAGTTGATTCTTACTCCGAAGTAGAGGGGAGGAGGCTGGGTAGTGGAGCATCCACAGGGGGCCACATCTCAAAGAACCTCAGTTACTGCACAAGGTGAGTAACCTCCTCTTCTTCATCGAGTGGTGTTCCTGTGGGTGCTCCACATCAGCTGCATGTATAGCAGTGCTCTCATGCGGATGGAAGGGGCTTCGGAGTTGATTGTATAGCTGCTGCTAGGACCGGGCAGCCTAATTTCTCTTCTGCACTCGAGCTAAGCGTGATTGCGTAATGATCGGTGAAAGTGTGTTCAGATGCCCATGTAGCTGCTCTGTGTATGTCAAGGATGGGCATGTTGTGCAGGAATGCTGTACATGTTGCTACAGTCCTTGTCGAGTGTGTTCTGATACCCGTTGGAGCTTCAGTGTTGCATAAGGAAGCATAAGTGGATGTAGTTTGATATCCACTTCGATAGTTTGTGTGTTGATATAGCTGCATCTTTCGATCTTTCCGTTGCTGATATGAACAATCTGGGGGACTTACAAAAGGCCTTTGTCCTGTCCAGGTACAAGGCCAGAGTATGGCGGACATCTAGTGTGTGAAATGCCGCCTCTTGTGGGTTGTTGTGTGGTTTAGGGTGGAAAGTGGGTAGGTGAATTGGCTGGTTAAAGTGGAATGAGGACCATATTTTGGGCATGAATTTTGGGTGAGTCCTCAGAGACACTTTTTCCTTGTGGAATATTGTGTATGGAGGGTGAGCCATGAGCACCCCAATCTCGCTCACTCTTCGTGCCGATGTGATGGCTATTAAGGATGCTACTTTCATTGATAAATGTAGCATACAGCAAGATACTAAGGGTTCGAATGGTTTTATGGTTAAGCATTTGAGCACTAGGTTTAAGTCCCGTGCCGGAGTTGTTTCATGAATGTCCGGGTATATGTTTTGTAGGCTCGTTACGAATCTTTGTAATCGGGTGGGTGAATACGGAAGTCCCTTCTACCTGTTGGTGGAAGGAGGTTATTGCCGCGAGGTGGACCTTGATCGAGTTTTTAGCCAGTCCTGATTTCTTTAACGATAGTAGGTACTCCAGGATCAATGGGAGTGGGGCCTGGTTTGCTGATATTTGTTTGCTTTGGAAAATGGAAAATCTCTTCCAGTTTTGGAGGTAAGTATGTCATGTGTTTTGTTTCCTGCTGTTAATCAGTACTTGCTGTACTTGATCCAAACAGGTTAATTCATCCCCTCAGAGCCAGGAAGGAGCCACGCTCTCAGGTGAAGTTTCCCTGGATCGGGATAGAGGACTTCTCCTTTCATAGGACAACGGACATCGTGTCATTGAGAGATATTGAATGGAGTGCATATTGCCATGCGATTCAGGTAAGGGAACCAAGTCTGTCTGGGCCGTGTTGGCACTATGAAGATTATCTAGGCCCAGTCGGTTCGTATTTTGTGTAAGACTCTGGAGATTAGAGGCATTGGAGGGAAAGCTTATAGGAGAGGGGCGTTCCATTTTATCAGGAACGCGTCTCCCAGTGATTGCATTCCCTGTCCTGCTTGTGAGCAGAATCCTGGGCATTTCTTATTTGCTCGTGTGGCAAATAGGTCTATGGATGGATTTCCCCACCTTCGAAAGATGCGTTGTGTTATTTCCTTGTTGAGTTCCCATTCGTGTTCTTGTGAGAAATGTCCGCTTAGTGTGTCCGCCATGATCTTCAGGTGGCCTGGCAGATATGAAGCTGTTATAGTGACGTTGTGCTTTATGTACCACTTCCATAACTTTAGAGCTTCCGCACATAATGAGTGGGATCGCGCTTCACTCTGATGGTTGATATAGAACATGCATGCAATGTTGTCTGTTAATATCTTTATCATTCTGTTTCTTATGAGTGGAAGGAAGTGGTAGCATGCATTGCAGACCACGTGTAGTTTAGTAGGTTTAGTGAAGGTGCGTCTGTTGGTAACCATTTGCCCTGGGCAGTATATTGTTGCATGTGGGCCCCCCGCATCCGATCAGGGAGACGTCTGTTGTGATTTGAAAAGGTGGTGTTTCCTGTTGGAAAGGTATGCTTGAGCACACGTTTGATAGGTTTGTCCACCAGTGCAGTGATTGAATCACCTCTGCGATGGGTGTGATTCTCTTGTTTAGGCTGTGCCTTCGTGGCATGTAGACTGTATTTAGCCATCTTTGTAGGCACTGCATGTGTAGCCTGGCGTGCTTGAGCACAAACGTGGTGACCGCCGTGTGCCCCAGTAGTTGTAAGCAGGTGTGTGCATGCACCGATGGGCTGTGCGAGGTCATCATTGTAAAGCGGGGCTCTAGAAGGGATGCTCTGGCTGTGAGGGAGTCCAGGCGAGCACCTGCTGTACTGGAGTGAGGGTGGATTTCTTTTTGTTGATTTGTAGCCCCAGGGAGTGGAAGAGGGAGATGGTTAATTGAACACCTCTTTCTGTTTCGGTCTTTGTGGAGCCCTTGATTAGGCAGTCATATAAGTAAGGGACTATGAGCATCCCTTGTCTGTGTAAGCGTGCTGCTACTACCGCCGATGTTCTGGTGAACACTGTCGGTGCTATGGATAGGCGGAATGGTAACACTCTGTATTGGAAGTGTTCTTGTCCTACTGTGAACCTTAGGAAGCGTCTGTGAGCCAGGTGAATTGTAATGGGAAAGTATGCATCTTGTAGGTCAAGGGCTGCGAACCAGTCCCCTTCTTCCAGCATAGTGATAATCGAATTCAGGGTGACCATTTTGAATCTGTGGGCACGGACGAATTTGTTGAGTTTTCTCAGGTCTAGGATGGGTCTCCACCTGCCATTTTTCTTTTGAGTCAGATAATAATGGGAATAAAATTCCTTCCTGCTATGTTGTGTTGGGATTAGTTCCACCGCGCCTATTTGCAGAAGGTAACGCACCTCGTCTCAATAGATGCTCATGGAAAGAGTCCCTGAAGAGGGACGGGGAAGGAGGATGGGTAGTTGGGATAGAAGTAAAAGGGATGGTATAGCCCATTAGAATTAGTTCTAAAACCCACTAATTGGATGTGATCGAGGCCCCATTGGTGTAAAATGGCCTACGTCGATTCCCAAAGATTTGGGTGTTGTCCGCTGACGCTGATGTTATGGGGAGGTTGTGCAGACCCTGGACCAATACTTCAAAATTGCAGTTTGTTTGGTGGTGGTTGAGACGCTGAGTTCTGGGATTGGTTCTGTTGGCATCTTTGTGGTCTATTTCTTTGTCCCCTTGCTTTGTATGGTCTCTGCTGTCGCTGAGACGTTTTGTCTCTGTTTCTGTGATATGGTTGATAACGTCGTCTCCTTGTTGGGGTTGTTTATAGCCCTAATGTTCTGAGGGTCGCCCTGGAGTCTTTCATGGATTGGAGAATTTTGGCGGTTTTGGCCAAAAATAGTTTGTCTCTGTGGAAGGGCAAGTCCTCCACTTTGTGTTGCAGTTCTCTGGGGATTCCTGATAAATGCAGCCATGATGCCCTGTTCATTATAATGGCTGTTGCTGTCGTACGAGCTGCTGTGTCTGCCGTGTCAAGGGCGGTCTGTAGTGCTGTTCTACATCTACTTAAATCCAAGCTTAAAACTAACTATTAACACTATAAGTACTATCCTAAATCTTTAAAATAAAAAAAAAAATTTGTTCTAGGTAGGGACAGGATGGTAGAGCAGGAACAGAGGGGGTCGGGGCATGCGCGTGCCAGCAGAAGCATCAGCGCCGCCACAGGACAGCTACTGTGCATGTGTGCCCTGACCAGACACTACAAGCAAAATCTCTGATTGACGGCACCGGGACGCAACGCCACCTCAAGTGAAGTGTTTTGATTGACCTGAAACAATATTCCCCCTGCCCACCAACATTTTATTTTGCTGGAAATTTTGATATTTCAACTTTGTTCCAAATCATAGTGGGGGAAAATTGAAAATTGTGAAAAAAATGGAAATGCCAACCAGCTCTACTCCTTAGTGAAAGTTACCCTTCTCCATTATAACCAGCAAAGTTAAAGATACTGTACCTCATTCAGAAGATTGAACTTCACACACCATTAAATCAAGCAGGGATGGTAAACTGGATTGTTATGACTGATGAAACAAGCCGAACAAAGATGTTTCTAGCTGTGCCTCCCGGAAGATGGCTCCTTAATTGGAAGAAAGAATTACATCTGCAGGGATATTGTGCTGTTTCTGAATCTTAAGTATACTGAGCTGTACATCTTAGCTGTGATGGAAGGTAGTGCTGACTTCTCTATGCATGAGAGAGGGTGCACCACTACCAGGAGTCATTGGTATCTCAGTCAATATGGTAGATTAATCTTCATTCAGCAGTAAAGCTTCCCTCACACACAGACTGGAGTCTTTGTAAAAAGTTACTCATCTTGTGCAGTAATGATGGTTCTTCATGATATGTCCCCCTATGGGTACTCCATTGTAGAGGTGTGCTCACCCCCGCGCTGCTGATCGGAGAATTTCAACAGCAGTCCGTCCCGCCCACCAACGTGCAGCTCCCCACCTGCCACAAAGCTAGCTAGCATGCACAGGCATTCCCTCCTCAGTTCTTTCTCTACTGTAGAGTCAACCAGTGGAGCACCCATAGGGACACACACCTCAAGGAACCATTATTACTGCACAAGGTGAGTAACTTCGAGTAGTGTCCCTATGTGCTCCACTGTAGGTGACTCCTGAGCAGTACCCACCACTGGAGGCTAGGACTTCAGAGTCCAGTCTGATACAGATGACAGTACTGTGGCATCGAATTGGGCGTCCGTAGCCAAATCCTCCAGAATGGCATAGTGCTCTGCAAAAGTATGCACAGATGCCCAGGTAGCTGCTCTGCAGATCTCATATATAGGGATACCCTTGAGAAGGCGATTGACAAGGAGACTGGCCTATGGGATGTGTGCGTATTAAAGATGGGAGCATTACCCCACACAGTTGGTAGCAGAATTTAATAGAGCCAGGGACCCACTTGGAAAGTCTCAGCTGAGATAGCTGCACCTTTCGATCTATCCACAACAGAGACGAAGAGTCTTGGAGATTTATTAAAGGCTTTTGTCCTGTCCAAATAGAAGGCCAATGCTCTTCTCACGTCAAGCATATGGAGAATGACTTCCCTGTTGTCCTGATGAGGTTTGGGATAAAATGTTGGAAGCTGAATAAGTTGATTCATGTGAAATGCAGAAGTCACTTTAGGGGGTGAACTTTGGATGTGGTCTGAGTGTGACCTTGGCAGGGAAGAACACAGTAAACGGGGGACGCACCACCAAAGCTGCACTCTCGCCCGTCCTTCTGGCTGAAGTGATGGCGATGAGGAACGCCATCTCCATGGAAAGGTGAATTAGTGAACAAGTGGCCATGGGTTCAAATGGTGGTCTAGTCAGTCCTTTTAACACTAGATCAGGGGTTCTCAAACTTCATTGCACTGTGACCCCCTTCTGACAACAAAAATTAATACATGACCCCAGGAAGGGTGACCAAAGCCTGAGCCTCACCTCCCCAGATGGCGGGGAGGGGGGCAAAGCCAAAGCCCGAGCCCTGCCACACCAAGCGGGGAAGGGGGGGGGGCAAAGCTAAAGCCCAAGCCCCACCACCCTGGGGTAGGGGCCTACGCTGAAGTTTCAGGTCTTCAGCCCTGGGGTCCTCAGATGTAACCTGAGCCCAGCTGCCCACACCTGAAGCCCTCGGGTTTCGGCTTCAGCCTTGGGCAGTGGGGCTCAGACTTTGGCTTCAGGCCCGGGCCCCAACAAGTCTAATGCCAGCCCTGGCGACCCCATTAAAAAAGGATCATGACCCGCTTTGAAAACAGCTGTACTAGATTGAGGTCCCATTGGGAGTGAGGGGCTTATAGATTCATAGATTCATAGATTCTAGGACTGGAAGGGACCTCGAGAGGTCATCGAGTCCAGTCCCCTGCCCGCATGGCAGGACCAAATACTGTCTAGACCATCCCTGATAGACATTTATCTAACCTACTCTTAAATATCTCCAGAGATGGAGATTCCACAACCTCCCTAGGCAATTTATTCCAGTGTTTAACCACCCTGACAGTTAGGAACTTTTTCCTAATGTCCAACCTAGACCTCCCTTGCTGCAGTTTAAGCCCATTGCTTCTTGTTCTATCCTCAGAGGCTAAGGTGAACAAGTTTTCTCCCTCCTCCTTATGACACCCTTTTAGATACCTGAAAACTGCTATCATGTCCCCTCTCAGTCTTCTCTTTTCCAAACTAAACAAACCCAATTCTTTCAGCCTTCCCTCATAGGTCATGTTCTCAAGACCTTTAATCATTCTTGTTGCTCTTCTCTGGACCCTTTCCAATTTCTCCACATCTTTCTTGAAATGCGGTGCCCAGAACTGGACACAATACTCCAGCTGAGGCCTAACCAGAGCAGAGTAGAGCGGAAGAATGACTTCTCGTGTCTTGCTCACAACACACCTGTTAATACATCCCAGAATCATGTTTGCTTTTTTTGCAACAGCATCACACTGTTGACTCATATTTAGCTTGTGGTCCACTATAACCCCTAGATCCCTTTCTGCCGTACTCCTTCCTAGACAGTCTCTTCCCATTCTGTATGTGTGAAACTGATTTTTTCTTCCTAAGTGGAGCACTTTGCATTTGTCTTTGTTAAACTTCATCCTGTTTAACTCAGACCATTTCTCCAATTTGTCCAG